>NW_008348586.1:8066973-8096888 GCF_000622305.1 Nannospalax galili
TGTTTTTTGAATAAATTAAGTAATATTGGATGCAGATCTTCTTTAAATGTCTGATAGAATTCTGCTGTAAATCCATCTGGTCCTGGGCTTTTTTTAGTTGGGAGGTTTTGTATTACTGTTTCAATATCTTTTGTGTTATGGGTCTGTTTAAGGTATTAATCTCTTCTTGATTTAGTTTTGGTGCTTCCCATGCCTTTAGATATCCGTCCATTTCTTTTAGGTTTTCAAATTTAGTAGCATATAGGTTTTTAAAGTATTCCCTTATAATGTTCTGTATCTTTCTGGTGTCTGTTGTGATGTTTCCCCTTTCATCTCTGATTTTGTTGAATTGGAGGAGCTCTTTCTTTCTTTTGGTTAACTGGGTTAGCGGTCTGTCGATCTTGTTTATCTTTCCAAAGCACCAGCTATTGGATTTGTGAATTCTTTGTATTGTTTTCTTTGTTTCAATTTCATTAATTTCTGCCCTGTTTTTTGTTATTTCTTCTTGCCTGTGGGTTTGGGTTTCGTTTGCTGCTGCTTCTCAAGTGGGTTGACTTGCAACATTTAGTTATTTATTTGTGTCTTTTGATTTTTTTGATGTAGGCACTTAGAGCTATAACCTTCCCTCTAAGGACTGCTTTCATTGTGTCCCACAGTTTTTGTTGTGTTGTATTGTCCTTTTCATTTAATTCCAGGAATACTTTTAGTTCTTTCTTAATTTCTCTTTTGATCCATTGATCATTCATGAATGTGTTGTTTAATCTCCATATGTTCATGTGGTGATTAAGGCTTCTTCTGGTGTTGATTGTAAGCTTTATTGCATTGTGGTCTGATAGAATGCATAGAATTATTTCAGTCTTTTTGTATTTGTTGAGTTTTGTTTTGTACCCCAGTATATGGTCGATTTTGGAGAAGGTTCCATGGAGTGCTGAGTAGAAAATATGTCCTTTGTTGCTTGGGTGGAATACTCGATAATATCTGTTAAGTCCATTTGATATAGGGTATTGTTTAATTCAGATGTCTCTCTGTTAACTCTCTGCCCTGTTGACATATCTAATGGAGAGAGTGTGGTATTGAAGTCCCCTACTATCAATGAGTTCGGATTAATCTGAGTCTTAATGTCCTGTAATATTGTTTTTATGAAATTGGGTGCACCAGAGTTTGGTGAATATATGTTCATGATTGTAATATCTTCTTGATTTATTTTTCCTTTGATCAGAATGAAGTGGTCCTCTTTATCTCTTCTGATTAGTTTTAGTTTAAAGTCTATCTTGTCAGGTATTAGAATTGTTGCACATTTCTTAGTAGCATTTGCTTGGTATATTTTTTTTCCTCCCTTTCACTTTAAGATAGTGTCTGTCCTTGAAAATGAGATGAGTTTCTTGAAGACAACAAAAAGATGGGTTTTGTTTCTTAATCCATTCAGCTTCTGTGTTTTTTGACTGGGGAGTTCAGTCCATTAATGTTTAAAGTTATTAATGAAAGATGAATATTGAATCCTGTCATTTTTATTTCTGTTTACATTCATGATATAGCTGTACTTTTCCACAGTTATACCTTCATTGAATTTCTTTCTGCAACCCCTTGGGTATAGTCATTCCTTTCTTCAGGTCTTTGTATTGCTTCCAGAACTCTCTGAAGGGCTGGTTTTGTGGACATCAATTCCTTCAGCCTATTTATGTTGTGGAAGATTTTTCTTTCCCCTTCGAATATAATAGACATTTTGGCTGGGTATCGTAATCTGGATTGGTATCTGAGGTTATTTAAAACTGGGAATACTTTGTTCCAGTCTCTTCTGGCTTTCATAGTTTGCACTGAAAAGTCAGCTGTAATCCTAATGGGTTTTCCTTTATATGTGACTTGTTGTTTCTCTTTTGGTGCTTTCAGTGTTGTCTCTTTGTTTTGTACGTTTAGTATTTTTACTATGATGTGCCATTGATAGTTTCTTTTCTGGTCCCATCTGTTTGTTGTTCTATATGATTCTTTTATGTATATGGCAATGTCTTTCTTTAATTTTGGGAAATTTTCTTCCACAATTCTGTTGAAGATCTGGTCCATACAATTATCTTGGGATTCTTCTCCTTCCTGTATGCCTATGATTCATAAGTTTGGTCTTTTTATGGTGTTACACAATTTCTCCATATTCCATTCTCGCGATTTCTTAAATTTTTCATAATCTTTGCTTGAATGGTCTAGTTCGTCCACTTAATACTCTGTTTTCCATTTCATTCCTCCTATTGGTGAGTCTTTCTCCTGTTGTTTCTAATTGGCTTACTGAGTGTTTCGCTCCCTTCTTCATTTCAGCCTGAGTATTTCTAACTCTTTTCTGAATTCATTCAGAAGTTTATCCCTATCTTCCTTCATTTCTTGATTTCTTTGTATGTGTGTTCTTTAAAGTCACTGAATTCTTTTATCATGTTTATAATTGTTCTTTTTATTTCCATGTCCTGCATTATCTCTATGGGGTTCTCACTGTACTCCTCTAGAGGACTATTGGTATTTGGTGGGTATATGTTATTTTGGATTTTCATGTTATTATTTTTTCTCTGTGATTTTGACACATGAAATTTTTTGGTAGTTTCTGATTCTTGTGTGAAACTCAAGCCTTCAATTTTAGGTATGCTTCTTTTTGTAAACTTTGTGTGTTTTTTTGGTTTACTTTTTGGGCATGAAAAGCTAGTTCATCTAAGCTTCCAGTTCTCTCTTTTGATTTTATATTGGAGTGGCCAGATTGCTTTTGTCTTCAGGAGTTCCCAGAGAGGCCTAAGTCAGATAAGGATCAGATGCTCTCAGGCTTTCTCCTAAGTTCTGGCTCCCTCTAGGAAAGATTTTGGCCTCAGGAATTTGGGGGTTGGACCTGACTGGGAGCCGGGCCCAGGAGAAATGCTGGTCTAGGGCAACTGGTGGCCATGCCACCCAGAGATGCAAAGGAAGATATGCGTGGAAGGTGGCCCCAAGGAACCCTGGGGACTGCACTGAGGAGCTGGGTTGGTCTGGATGCAAAGGATCAGGAAGAGGAAAGGTCAGCCCTGGCATCCAGGCTGGCAGGTCATTCAGGCCCAGGGATATAGAGGGAGGTGAGGGTGGGGCCAGGCCCAGAGTGCTCCTGGGGACCTGAGAAGGAACTGAGTTTGTCTAGATGCAAAGGATTGGGAAGCAGTGGTCGTTCCCCACGTGTCTGGGACGCCAAGACAAGGAATGGGACAGGACCCAGGCTAGGAGAGACCGGCAGGCACGATGGGAGGGTGAATGGGGCTGGGGAGTCAAGGGGCAGAGGGCCCCAATCAACTTACCCGGAGAAAGAAGAGAGAGGTCAGAGAGAAGTCTGCGGGTCCTGCAGACCCAGAGAAGCAGAGGTAAACCAGCATTTTTATTAACTATTGGTAATGCTAGCATGGTGCTACATAAATCATTATGTGAAGAAAAATCAGTCTCCTGTTTTAAAACTTTTAATGTATTATTTAACAAGTATTGGTCAAGTTTGTAAATGTTAAGTTTAAATACTTAGGTGACAACAAATAAAAATGGCCCCTTTGGGGCTGGAGAGATGCTCGGTGGTTAAGAGCACCGACTGCTCTTGCAGAGAATTCAAGTTTGATTCCCAGTGCCCACATGGCGACTACGAACCAACCTGTCTTTAACTCCAGTTCCAGGGGAATCCAAAGCCCTCCTCTGACCTACATGGCATTGCACGACATGGGTGCACTCATATACATGCAGGCAATACACTCATACACATAAAGTAGAAATAATAAAATATTTTTTAAAAGGCCTCTTCTTGCTTCCAGGAGAAGGCAATGGGCAATAGAGTCCAAGAAAGAGATATAATTACATGCTAAAGATATAAGAACACTTGGCCTTTGACCATTTATCCAGCATACTACATTAGTGATAGGTACTACATGCACTAAAAATTTAAAGCCTAAGCACTAAAAATTCAAAGGAGAGACAGGTGTGAGCTAGAGAAATGTCACTTATTGGGGAAAAAGCTGTTTAGGCTCAAAGGGATGATTACATCATTTCTGGGTTAAAAAAAGGAAAAGGCATTGCCAAGCGAGAAATTAACTAAGCAGGTTAGAGCACTCACAAAGGCGGGTTTATCTACCCAGCAGTAAGCTGCAATGTTCCTTTTAGCTGCAGTAATGTTTATTGTTTAGGTGAACAGAAAAAGGTACAAAGTTAGCCTAACAGATTAAATGCTAGAGATTAGAACTGGAGGCAATTTTAATCAGGGTCAAAGAATTTTCCTTCAAAGAACAGATATATTTAAGGTTTTAGGGGGATATTCAATACCAAAATCATAACAGGGAAATCAAATTGGATGGAACATAAGTAGGAAATTTCTGACATTTGGTTTAACATTACCATTCTGTGCTGTGGCTACATAAGACTGGCCAGTCCAGGAGGAATGAGTTTCCAGAGACTGTTTCTGGACCCTCTTCTATCACCCATCACCTAAAATCCGTGGGCACATCCCTTTATCTTTGTGAATTTCTTCCATTGGATTGGCCTGTGGGCCTGTCTGTGGGGCGTTTTCTTAATTGTTGAGTGATGTGGGAGGCCTATTGAGGCAGGTGGTCTTGTGTTGTATAAGAAAGTAGGCTAAGCTCGAATCAGGGGAGCAAGCCAGTAAGTAGTATTCCTCCAGGGTCTATGCTCCAGGTTCCTATCCTGAATTCCTGT
Source organism: Nannospalax galili (assembly GCF_000622305.1). Taxonomy (NCBI): domain Eukaryota; kingdom Metazoa; phylum Chordata; class Mammalia; order Rodentia; family Spalacidae; genus Nannospalax; species Nannospalax galili. The sequence goes on from NW_008348586.1 coordinate 8,071,636, forward strand.
TTGGCTTCCATCAGTGGTGAACTGTGACATGGGAGATGTATAATAAAATCAACCTTTTTTCCCCAACTTGGTTTTGGTCAGCGTTTTATCACGGCAATAGAAAGAAACAAGAAAAAATTAGAAAGAAAACTAGAATAGGCATATACTGAGCTTGCACTGTAGCTGAGCATGCACTTGAATAGCTATGACGATTCAATGAACAAATTTCTTTGAAACTGCTTTGCAATTGTCACATCAGTGTGAGATTTTGAAACAGATCTAACTCAGTTGTGGCAAGAAGGCAGTCATCAAAGCTATGCTTCAATTTCCTCTTCACCCCATAACAATCCCACATTTTGCCATGACCATTACAACATGAGCTTTCATGTAATTTTCTTGGTCTTTATCAACAAATGCTGCATCTACAGAATGTGTGCATGGTACATATACCATCCTTTCTTTTTTACAAAAATTATTATTTACTTTAATTTTATTTGTATGAATGGTATGTCTGCATGTATGTAAATGCACCCATATCCCGCAATGCCTGTGAGGGACAGAAGAAGGTATAGAATCCCCTGGAACTGGAGTTGTGGGTGGTTGATAGCCACCATGTAATACCAGTTCCAGGGGATCTGATGCCCTCTTTTGGCCTATGTGGGTTTGCATGCATGTGGTACATTTATATGCATACACATAAAATACAAATAAAAATAAATACAAATTTTAATAAAAGTGTCCACTACTTTATCTTCAGCTGAAATTATGATGTAAGCTCTGCATGACTAAGACATTCCTGCCCATCACTTTAATCTCTTAATCATGTGCTTCATGACTTTAAATCGAGCAAAGCCAGGAATGGGTTAACTCTAAAGGAGTGTGTCTAGGATCCCTTACTTCCTTTGTCTGAAGATGCTATCGCTTTGCAAAGGAATCTGCGTTCTACTTTCCTGCATAATGTGATAAGTCTTTCTTTACTCTTTTTGTTGTTGTTGCCTGTTTGGGTTTTGTCTGGACTATATTAACTGATGTTGCACTCACCAAGGTGTGGACACATTGCATTTGGCTATGCCCTGGTGACAAAGCTTTACTGTAGTCCTTCTATGGCTAGGATACACGGAATTCACAGAAGCCTCAGGGATCAACTTTCTACTTCCTGCTCTTTGAGACTTCGGATTTAGGGTATACAGAGCTCCTCATTGTGGCTCTCTCTCCCTGGTTCATCTTTATATGGCACTTTTCATTCTCTTTATAGCCAATCATATATTCATTTGAAAAATTATACGACTGTCTTCTTAACATGGCAAGAAGAGACATAGCTTAAAAGTAAGACTTCCTGGAATGAATGGCCACCATAATGAGGCAAAAGAGTAGAGAGTGAGGTCCAGGAGGCCCTGGACAAAGGCTGCAGAACTAGCGTATGAAAGAAACCATTTCTCGAAGAAAGCTAGAAACCCCTCAGGTAAAATCCACTAAATCTGGCCACACTGATGCAAACACAGGGGCATTCCATTGTCTAAAGAAGACCTATTTCTCATTATACCACTAACCGTGGGTTTAAGATGTTGATAAGATATCCCATACATGAAGGTTTATGTAGAACTACATGTAACAGCATGCCTGAGAAGCAGTCCCCACAGCTTACACGACATCAACAGCCCATGCTATACACCTTGAAAGCCCTGTGCTTTGTACAGTATGGTCTTTGAGTTGCTAAGCTTCCTCACTGCAATCTGCCCCTCCCTTTAGTGTATTTTTTTCTAATAAACTGCCCCTGCTTTTGCTCGTCTTCATGTGTCTGTCCAATTCCTTGCTCTCAGATCAAGAGCCTAGAACATTTCTGGATATCATTACCAGAATCTTTTGGTGTTCTCAGTCTTGATTAAATATCTTAAGAATGGACTCAAACAGAAACTCCAGGACAAATTTATTAGAATTTAAAAGAACCCCTCATCCCCAAGCAGGCAATCTGTAGAGCCATGCCATTTGAGTTAAACTGGATGGAGGCCAGTCACATGGTAGACGATCAGCCATATGGCAGGGAAGGGAACGCAGAGAAGTGAAAAAGCACGAGAGAAAGCACATACTGGCTCCGGCCAACATCCAAAGAAAGAGACAGAAGAGAGGAAAGAGGAAAGTTTGATTTGAGTCAGGACTCAAAGGGACGGGAGGACCCAAACATTATTGTGTAGTAGAAGACTGTGCTGGGGGAGGGGACTCTAGGAAGAAAAGTACATTATCTCATTAAAGGGTTAATTATTCCTACTATCTCTTTATGTAGTTTAAGGTGAGCCTGCCTTTCTGCCTTTCTGGGGGTGGTCTCTTGGCTAGCTGATGAGCCAGGTGGACTGGATTATCTCTTAAGAGAGAAGATAATGGCACATCTCCATGCAGAGTTAGATTTTATTCTTTTGACTAAGAGGCAACAGCTTTCCCTTACTGGACCTTCAACATTGCTGTGATGATATCAGTGATGGTCCGAGAATGGTAATAATTTTGGAGTTCAGCATCTATCAAAGAAGAGAACACTACCTGCCTTTCATACTTATTAAGGCTGCTGGGAGAGTAAGCCCAGATGAAACATTACATAGTGAACTCCCAAACAAGTAGAATGCAGTATTTCATAGATTCTGATTGCTATGAAGAATCAATCAGATGAACAAGACCTGTGCTGACATGCTAGCTATGGAACTTAAGTTCAGAGTGGATTTATGCTTGACCTTTAGAGTCTCTGAGCTTCAGTTTTCTAATCTGAAAATGTGGATCATAGAGTTTCTTAAAGAGTTTCAGAAAACACTACTTGGGGTTTTCTAGTACTGGTTTATGAATCATTCTAATATTTATTATGATTGGTTATTATTAGATAATAGTACATATCAGAAGAACGTCAGTCTATGGGGCTCCTTTGGAGGCTGCCAAAGGAGCTGTATTATAACGTGGAGGAATTGGACCTGCTTGTCATGATCTACAGCAGGAGTGCTGGGCACAGGGACAGCCTGAGATGAAAACTCTCTTCCAGTGAGGGGGATCAGAAGTATTTGTGGTTGGAGAAAGTTTACCTCCACTAATAATGTTATATGACAGGAAAGCTAACCAGTTCTGTGCCTACCGTTTGCATTCTCAACAGGAGGGAGAGTCAGTGAACAGCTCCCACCAGCCTCAGCTTCTTCAACCTTGCCAGGGCAGATGAAGCAGCATCTTGCTATGAGGAATAAGCAAGGCGTGCTGAGCCAGTGTCAAAACCTCCCCTTACTCCTGCTTCCTTTATTATTGCCTGCACCTGAGTCTTGTTCAGTAGCTGTGACCTAGAAACCTGCTGGCCTACAAAGAGATAAGCTGCCTCTGAAATTCTGGTTACAGAAATAAGGATAGTAAGAGCCATGACTTTCCTAAAGGAAAAAGTAGCACAAGAAAAGTAAATACCTAAGACCTGTGTTTGAATGAGGTTTTAGGAGTTCCATTTGCAGGAACACAAATCACAACTTTGCTATTCCAGGTCTTTTCATTTCTAAGCAAACGAAGATTCTCTCTGTGTCTCAGTTTCATCATCTGTCTAAAGGGTACAAGAATGCCAGTCTTGTGGCCTGTTGTGATTACATTTTACTGAACAAGGTAAGCTATATGACAGGAGTGATGTGATGAATGCCTGTAAATGTTCAAATTCATAGGTCATGACATACAATTTTTCTCCTTTTAGGAATACAGGAACAATTGTAAAATGTGCACTATGGCTTTGCCTGCTTGTGTCAAAGTGAAAGCCTTTATTCATGCTGATCTTGGAAAAGGCACTTTGTTGGAAGCTGTGGAAAATACAAAGAGGTTTACTTAGTGTCCCTGTTTTTAAATCAGTAAAATATGAGCAGGAAAAAAATAAGCAGTCCAAAGGGGTGCACATAAGGGGGCTAATAAACAGTTCAGACAGAAAGTGACATGGGAATTGAAAAAAGGGGATGGGATTGTCTGGGAAATTTTTCACAGGAAATGATACGTTGTTTTATTTAGTCTATAGATTTGCCAGTTAGCCTTTCAATTATTAATATTAGCCCATATTGTTTGTTCTATGATCTGTGCTAACGACCATATTTGACTTCGCCCTTAAGTGATAAATAGCGCATGCATGGAAAGGAGGAAAAAGTTTGAATTCATTCCCCATGTGCTTAACTGAGCACAACAACAACAGGCATAACAAAACAAAAACCCGAAAGCTTATTTGCTTTTTATCCTTAGCAGCAATTTACTTACTGATGATTTCCATGTCTGTCCTTAGCCCTAACTCTTCTCACATGTTCTGGGAAATGAGCTCTTTAGCCATCATAACAGAATCTAAAATTCAATTCGTTATCAGATATATTGAGAGTATTGCCTTTCCTTTGAAAAGGTGCATCCTGTGTAGCTTCTGTCTTGACTGACATGATGTCATGTCAAATACCAGAGGCTGTGGGTCACCGTCCTGAGTGGCTGCCCACTCATGGTAGGTATGGAGGAATAACTGATGGTCCAGTTGTCTCCTACCCCTCAGCATATCTGCAGTTAGCTGTAGCAGCACTTCACTAAACAACTGCATCACTTCAGAACCAAATCTTTATGTACTTGGATGTTTCGTATCAAATTTGGTCCAAGAACAAAGACAAGTCTCAATCATTTATCTTTCAAGCTCTGGACTCATTCTACCACTCTGCCCTCTCTGCTGTCATCCACTGTCGGGCATAGTGAGCACATCATCCCTCTTTAATCAGGATGGAAGTGCTGGTTTCCCTGCTCTGTGAACTCCTTGTAGGTGTTTTCAGTTACCAATTTTTTATTTTTCTCTCCTTTAATTCTTATGGCTTAATTTATGTCTCAGTACAGTGACTTTATCAATAAATGCTTAATGAATATTTCCTAATGAAAGGAAGGAATATAGAGGGGAAAGCAGGGAGGAGAGAGAGGGAAGGAAGGGTTAGACTTGTCAGATTTAAGATTTCATGCATAGAGAAATAATTATTTTCAAAGGATGATTCCCTGACTGAAAGACCCAAGGGCCATAGTCCTCATGTGGAGTCAGTGATCGGCCTGTGTGACTTTGTTTCTTAGTAGGAATAAAAGAAAAACCAAAACAAACAAACAAACAAACAAACAAAAACCACTAGATAATATGTGTTCCTATGTTGTTTACCTTACATAACTATATGTCTTCCCTTCTTGTGTTTTCTCTAAAACAAAAATCAGAATTGGATATCCTTTCTGGGATTTGAACAAATAGTTTATAAATGAGTTCATAAGAATTCTTATTTATGTTTAGGAGAAATATATTCCCAGCATTGCCTATCAAATTCCCAATTGATGCCTGTAATTCTAGCTTAATTATTAATAGCTTCCTTTTCACCCTAAAAAGTAACTCAGTTTTTATGATAAATCATATTGCCAAATGAGGTTATAGAAGGTTTATGATTGAGGCTATATAAGAAATGAAAGTTATAGTGAATTAATATTTACACAGAATAGGAAGTATAGATAAGCCATCAGAGACACTCAATGTGTGTCTCCTACGTTCTGCATCAGTATTACTTAGAACACTGAGCTGACCAGAAATACACAGTCCCTTGTTCCCTCTGTTTCATTCTGACATTCAACTGTAGCTATTTCAATCAACCTGCAAGCGTAGGTCCCAGGATCCCAGGTAAAAAGTTCAAAGCAATCCTTTGAAAACAGGCTCCCGGGACCTTGCACATAAGAACTTACAGCAACGGTGACAGCATGCACAAGACCTATGCAAACTCAATCATACAAAAAAAAAAAAAAGCATAAAACTGAGGGAATGGGAAGGAGGCCACAACTTTGGCAAGGAACTACTGGCAGCTGATCACTGCTGGGTGAGAAAGAGTTGGTCTTCTTTAAGGGAGTGAGCTTAGATAGACTGACTAGACTCCAATGGATGAATTTGCACTGAGGGACACCTGGATAGAAATGCTTGACCAGATAGAACTTACCATGTATGACAGACTACCTGAAAACTGGTGGGGGTGGCTATGGGCAGTAGAGGGGAGGAAAGGGTTCTAAGTTTGAATAAGGTGTATTGTATGAAATCTACAAAAATTCAATAATTTTCATAAAAAAATTAGAATAAAAGAAGGAATAGTGGGAGTTGAGGGTTCAGAAAAGTATGACAGAATATGTCTCTCCTTCAGTGTTGCTTTACACAGGATACGTTCTCAAGAAATCTATCTTTACACAGAGACCTTCTAAGGCACCAGCTGTTAGCCTTGTACCTATGAATCCATTAGGGGGACTTCTCTTATTGTTATCAGCAAGTTTGAAGCTTCATTTTGGCTAGGCAATTTTTGGTAAGACTGTACATAAGCAGGATGTGAGATTTAGAGTGGCTAGGCTGGTTAGGCTCATCAGGCAAATGCCAGTCATGTTCAGCCAACCCAGTCTACAAAGAGTGACAGATGTTGGAAACCCCAAGATTATGGGTGCTTATCTTGGCCAACCAGCTGTAAACAACTTTTACATATTGTCTGGTTGCATCTTGGAATCAATGCATATTTCTTTTCTTGCATTCTGAATGACTTTTTCTCATTGCCTGTGATAGAGCAAGGGTCTGCAGAAATCCTTTCTTGGTTTTTCCTTCATGACTTCCTTTCACAGAGTAAACCATGGTGCCAGAGTTCCTCTGTCTTGACATTGCCAAACTTTTCTATAATCGATCATAGACTGGAGAAGCGTATATAGGGTTGATGTTTGTACAAATGACTTACAGAATGGGCCCTGACATGCTTATATGACTTCTACCTACATTCCATGGCAGAGCTGCAGGAATATCATTGAACAAAGCTTCAAGAGGAACTGAGAAATACAGCTTACCTCTGAATACATAAGAACCTTGAGTCTAATAAAAGTTCTAATTTCTTGTTCAAGAAACAAGCTCCATTCCCTCGCTGTTCTCTGTGTTTGAGTTTCATCATGATTCTAATACTTCAAAACAGAAATCTATAACATTTTACTGTTTCTATGACAGTAAGGGTCAACTCTACCAGACCTAACTTTAGCACATCTCTATCCTCAAACTGACCACAGTGACTCTTACTGTTAGTTCTGGTTACCAACTTGTTTTGACTACAAGAACCATTAAACATTTACTTTCCACTTTCAGCAATTTTATGGCAATATTTCCAGCCTTGCTCTTGTTAACAGGCTGTCAACCCCTTGATAACAATCCCAATTTATCACTCAGCTGTAAACATTGTCTCCAGGCAAAGCTTGGCCTACATGGTCTGAGCCCTGAAGCAAATCCATTTTTACTCATTCTAAATAAAACTTGAATTACTCTGAGAGTGTGGGTGGGTAATCAGGAGATCAGGAAAGGGGAGGCTAAGAATAAAGGGGTAGAGGAGACAGAGTCAGAGGGGAGAGAGAGAGAGAGAGAGAGAGAGAGAGAGAGAGAGAGAGACAGAGACAGAGACAGAGACAGAGAGAGCTCGGCAAAACTGCAAAGCCTCAGTGATCTTTCAAAGAAGAGTAAGATAAAATATGTGGCCATGATCCTCCCAGCCCCACGTCCTGCTCTCCTTCTAGCTTTGGGCACAGGCCTCACATTTGCTCTCAGCACCCAGATCTATGGACTACTCTCTTAGTCTGGACCAGCCCATTGGTGGCCTGATACCCTGCACTCAAACCAGCTCAATTTTCAGTCTAGAGTCTTAGAGTTTTCGCAGGCTGCCCCACCTCCAAATTGCCCTGCATTCCTCAGACCAGTCTTCGTCCCTATAAATCTGATCCTGCCATTGTGCCTGGACTCCTCTACAGCCTGAGCAACTCCAATCTCTGAGACCCCACATCCTGTTCTCCTTCTAACCTTGGGCACAGGCCCATTTTGCTCATAGCACTCCAGATTTCTGACTACCTTCTTAGCTCTACTGTTGGTGAGCTCTCCAAATTGCAGCATGCCCAACCCCCTATATTGGGACCATCTGCAGCCCCTCCCACTGCTGCAGGGCTAGGCTTCCCTGCCCTTTAGTAGGGACCCAGACATTGGAAGACTGCCTGAAATTGCTTGAATCCAGCCCCTGCCTAACAAGCTTCCCAAGTTGTGTTCTGCATCCTGGCTAGGAGTGCCCGGATATCAGGAGGAAGCCTGAGAGCAACTGATTCTCACCTGACTTAGTCCTCTGCCTGAACTCCTAAGGAGCTGGACAAGAGCCATCTGGTTCCTCCAATATAAAAGGAAAAAGGAAAACCTGAAGCCTAGACCAACGAGCTTTTAATACCCAATAAGAAAACCACCACAGCATATCAAGTATACAAACATAAAAAAACTTCATCTCAACAAAGGAAGGCTTGAGTCTCACATCAGAATCACAAACAACCAAAGAAATCCACATGCCAAAAATCACAAAGAAAAAACTAATAGGAAAAACCCAAATAATACATCCCCATCAAACACCAATAGTCCTATAGGAGAGTTTTACAATGAGAACCCCTTAGACATAAGCCATAACACAGAATTTAAAAGAACAATCATAAATGTAAGCAAATAACTCAATGAATTTAAAGAACACACAAACAAATCAGAGAACTAAGAGAAGATAGGGATAAACTTCTGACTGAATTCACAAAAGACATAAAAATATTGAAAACTCAGGCTGAAATGAAGAAGAAAGTGAAACACTCAATAAGCCAATTAGAAACGCCTGGAGAAAGCCTCACCCATAGAATGAATCAAATGGAAAACAGAACATCAACACTGGATGATAAAGTTGAAGAACTGGACTTCTCAAGTAAAGATTATGAAAAATTTAAAAACTCACAGGAATGGAATATGCAGAAAATTTGGGACACCATGAAAAGACCAAATTTATATATCATAGACATAGAGGAAGGAGAATCTCAAGACAAAGGTATTTACCAGATCTTTAAGAGGATTGGAGAAGAAAATTTCCCCAAATTAAAGAAAGACATGCCCATGCAAATATAGAATGCACCTAGAACACCAAATAGACAGCATCAGAAAAGACACTCCCCATGGCATATCATAGTAAAAACACTAAACTTACAGAAGAGAGAATGAATACTGAAAGCTGCAAAAAGAAAACTCATTAGAATTACAGCTGACTTTTCAGTGTAAAATATGAAAGCCAGAAGAGCCTGGACCAAAGTATTCTCAGTTCTAAATGATCATAGATGCTAACCCAGAACACTTAACTCAGAAAAAAATGTTTATTATAGTGGAGCATGGAAGAAAAATCTTATATAACATGAATAGGCTGAAAGAAGTCATGTCTCCAAAACCAGCCTTTCAGAGAATTCTTGAAGGAATACAAAGAACTGAAGAAAGGAACGACTATACTGAAGGGGTAACAGAAAAACTAAATGAAAGTATAGCTGTTGAAACATAAAGTTAGACCATGAATGAAAACAGAAATAAAAGGGACTGGAACCAATACACATCTTTCAATAATAATTTTAAGTATCAATGAACTTAACTCCCCAGTAAAAAGACATAGGCTAGTTGAATGGATTAAGAAATAAAATCCATCATTTTTTTGTCTGCAGGAAAACTATCTCACATTCAATGGCAGAGACTACTTTAAGGTGAAAAGACAGAAAAGAATATTCTAAGCAAATGGCACTAAGAAACAAGTAGGAGTTACAATTCTAATATCCACAAAATAGACTTCAAACTGAAACTAATTAGAAGAGATAAAGAGGGTTACTACATTTTGATCAAAGGAAAAATTAACCAAGAAGATACTAAAATCATGAACATATATACACCAAACTCTGGTGCATCCAAACTGCATTAAAATAATATTACAGGACTTTAAGGCACAGATTAATCTAACTCACTAAGAGTAGGGGACTTCAGCACCCCACTGTCTCCATTAGACAGGTCAACCAGACAAAGAATAAACAGAGAGACATCTGACTTAAGCAATACAATACATCAAATGGACCTAACCACATTTATTGAATATTTCATCCAAGCACCAAAGAATATACTTTCTATTCAGCACACCATGAAACTTTCTCCAAAATTGACCACATACTGGGCACAAAGCAATTCTCAACAAATGCAAACAAATTGAAATAATTCCATGTGTTCTATCAGACCACAATGAAATAAAGCTTAAAATCAACACTGGAAGAAGCCCTAGTAACAATAATTCATGAAGATTAAACAACACATTCTTGAATTAAATGAAAAGAACAGTATAACACAACAAAATCTCTTAGGAGGGAAGTTTGTAGCTCTAAGTGCCTACATTAAAAAAATCAGAAATAACTCAAATAAATGACTTAACATTGCAACTCAAGACTCTTGAAAGGCAACAACAAATGAAACTGAAACCTAGAAGATAGGAAGAATTACCAAAAATCAGAGCAGAAATTAATTAAATAGCAACAAAGAAAACAATACAAAGAATCAATGAATCCAAGAGCTGGTTCTTTGAAAAGATAAACAACATAGGCATTCCCTTAGCCCAATTAACCGAAAGAAAGAAATAAAGAGCAATTCCAAATCAACAAAATAGGAGATAAGAGAGGAAACACAGACAACAAAATGATCCAGAATGTCAAAGAGAATTCTTCAAAATTTATATGCTATTAAATTTGAGAAACCTAAAAAAAAATGGATGAATACCTAAAATCAGGAGAATCACCAAAGTTAAACCAAGAAGAGATCAACAGTTTAAATAGACCCAGTATACATAAGAAACAGAATTACAAAGCCTCCCAAATAAAAGAAGGCCAGGCCCAGATGGATTCACAGCAGAATTCTACCAGATATTAAAAGAAGGATTTATATCCAATACTACTTAATTTATTCGCAGAGATAGAAACAGAGAACTCCCAAATTCCTTCTATTAAGCCAATATCACTCAAATACGAAAACCTGGGAAAGAGCCAAACAAAAAATAAAACTATAGACTCATATCCTTAATAAGCATAGATGCAAAAATTCTCAACAAATTACTTGCAAATCATATACAGATTCACATCAAAAAAATCATCCACCAGGATCAAGTAGGTCTTATTCCAGAGATGCAGGGATGGTTCAATATATGCAGGTCAATAAACATCATAAATCATATAAATGGACCCCCAGACAACACATGTCATCTGAATAGATGCAGATAAGGCATTTGACAAAATTCAGCATACATTCATGATAAAAGTCCTGAAGGGAACTGGACTGAAGGGAACACACCTCAACATAATTAAAACTATACACAAACATACCCACAGCCAACATTATTCTAAATGGAGAAAAACTGGAAGCTGTCCACTATCTCCACTCCTTTTTTACATAGTGCTTGAAACTCTTGCTAAGGCAATAAGACAAGGAAAGGAAATTAAAGGAGTGCTAATTTTAAAGAAGAGTTGAAATGATCTTATTTTGCAGATGAGATGATATTATACCTAAAGGATGCCAAAAATTCCATGAGAAAACTGCTGGAAATGATTATCACTTTCAGTAAAGTGGCAGGTTATAAAATGAATCCTCAAAAATCTGTAGCCTTTCTATATACTAATAACAAGCAATTGGAAAAAGAGTATATGGAACCCTTCCCATTCACTAGAGAGAGAGGGGGATTTATTGGAATAAACCTGACCAAAGACACTAAAGATCTCCATAATGAAAATTTTAAACCTTTAAAGAAAGAGATTGAGGAGGACCTCAGAAGATGGAAGGACCTCCATGCTCATGGATTGGAAGAATTAATATTGTGAAAATGACCTTCCTACCAAAAGCCATTTATAGAGTCAATGCAATGCCAATCAAAATCCCCATGACATACTTCAGAGAATTAGGAAAATATCATCCTAAAATTAATATGGAAGCACAAAAGACTCCATATAGCTAAAGAAACCCTGAGCAAAAAGAGCAATGCTGGGGGGATTACTATACCAGATTTCAATCTATATTACAGCGCTATAGTTATATAAAAAAAAGCATGGTACTGACACAAGAATAAATGTATAATCAATGGAACATAATTGAAGACCCAAATATGAGTAAATTCAATTTCAGCCACCTGATATTTTACAAAAGGGCCAAGAATACTTACTGAAGGAAAGACAGTGTCTTCAGCAAATGGTGCTAGCAAAACTGGACCTCCACCTATACAGGAATGAAACTGGACCCTTATCTTTCACCTTGCACAAAATCCAAATACAAATGGATCAAAGACTTCAATGTGCAATCTGAAACTTTGAAGCTGTTAGAAAAAAATATTGGCAATAACCCAGAAAACAAGTGTAGGAAAGGACTTTCTAAGTCAAACATCAATTGCTCAGGAATTAAAGTTAAGAATCAACAAGTGGCACTTCATTTAACTAAAAGCTTCTGTACAGCAAAAGAAACAACCAAGGAAGTAAAGACAAAACCCAGAAAGTGAGAGAAAATCTTCTCCAGTGACATATCTGACATAGGTTTAACATCCAGAATACATAAAGAACTCAAAAACATAGGAATCAAGAAAGTAAGCAATCTAATTAAAAGATGGGCTAAAGATGTGAACAGAGATTTCTCAAAAGATGAAATAAAGATGACTAAGGAACATCTTAAAATTTTTTCAATATCGTTAGTAATTAGGGGAATGCAAATTAAATCCACCTTAAGATTTCATCTTACCCCAGTCAGACTGGCTAAGATAAAGAGAACAAATGATACCAAATGTTGGAGAGGATGTGGGGAAAGGGGAACGCTCATCCACTGCTGGTGAGATTGCAAACTCATTCAACCACTATGGAAACCAGTGTGGAGAACAATCTAAGAATGAACCTCCTGTTTGTCCTGATTACACCATTCCTTGGCATATACCAAAAGGACTCATCCTATTGCCGAGATACTTGTACATCTATGTTTGTTGCTGCTCTTTTCACAATAGCTAGGAGTTGGAAGCAACCTAAGTGTTGCTCAGCTGCCAAGTGGATAATGAAAACGTGGTTCATTTACACAATGGAGTTCTATGAAATCATGAATTTGGAAGGAACTGGAAACTTATACTAAGTGAAGTAACACAGACTCAAAAAAACAAAAGGTGTATGTTCTCCTTCATCTGTGGATGCTAGCACCAAATCCTTACATGTGAGGATGTATCCTGATGTTACTGCAGGAGCCAGGATAACGAAAAGGAACCAGGGATACAAGGAGAAAGAAGGTTCCTGAAAGAGCACAGTAGGAGACCGGTGTTACTAAGTGAGAAAGATAAAATGGAGGTATTTAGATGGGATGAGGGAAGGAGGGTTATACAAGGAAGTTTGGGGATAAAGGATAAAAGGAGCTGAAGAGAGGTAGAACATTTGGAGACTGGTTTTATCAAGGGAGAAATGGGGACATAAGGAACACTTTAAATGGGAAAGTCATGGCATGGTGGAAGAGTTAGACAGGGAGAAAGGAGAGATAAATAATGCCTAACTAGTATTAAAAAAAAAAAAGAGGAAATCATATTAGTCCAACAATCTAATGACAAATTACACACACAATAATACTAAATGAGTCCATGTGTATAGCTAAAGTCTTCATAACAAGAAACAGTGCCAGATAGGAGAAACCTTCCTTTGAGTTTTTGACCAGGGTGATCCAAGAGACTCAGCAAATTACATAGGCTATTTCCACAGCCTTATTGCCTCCCAGAACTTGATGGTAAGACCCTATTGCTGAAGTCAGAACATACTTTGGACACAGGATTTGGAGCAATGGACCTGGAGCTGACCTGGAAGCCACCTCCCCTGAAGGCTATCTCTCATAGCTTTAGGGAGCATTATGTAGGTATGTGCCAAGGGAAAACATCAAACGATGGTCCAACACCAGCTTCAAGAACAAACAAGCACATCAATGACCTGAGCAACATGCAACATTGGTGCAGTAGTGGTACTTTTATCTTAGGGGTAATCAACAGCCACCTAAATGAACTGAAAGCCCACTCATTGGGAGGAAATTCATTTGTGGTACTGTAAACAGAGCCAAGTACACATGACTGGAGAGGTCATAGATCTTATAGAAAATCCCAAAACTGTAACATCCATAGACTAATGTGATTCCTTACTATGTGAAAAATATGTATAATTATATTTATAGACAAATATCCTAGTCACTACTCACCAGAGAAGCTTCTTTTGTATCAGAGACTATTACAGAGTACCACAACCGCTCACACAAGCATTGTCTGTGAATTGTCCAGGTCTAAGAGGCACATCTATAATGCAAAGTCTACAACCAAGGTTCATGGAACATTCAACAAGGGGTAAAGAGGACAATAATGAATATCTCAGTTCTCATTAATGAAGCCCCCTCATGCAAAAGAGGGCCACAAAAGGTCACACATGGTCAAAGCATAGAGACTTAAGAGTTTTGCAGAATGCTGGTCCTTGGATAGGACTCCTACATTAACTGCACCCACCCAGGGCTCAGAGACAATTTCAGAAGAGGGTATGGAAAGATTGTAAGAGCCAGGGAGGAGGTGCATGACTGTATGGAAATAGGGTCCTACAGCAATTTTGTCAGCATACACAGGACCCATGCAAACTCAAACAGATAAAACTAGCATAGACCTGGGTAAATGTACAGCTGACCCCATTAGCTGAAGAAATATTGGCAACTGATTACTGCTGGGTGAGGAAGAGGTGATATTCCTAAAGCAAAGGACTCTAAATAGGATGATTAGACCTCAGTAGATGAACTTGCAGAGAGGGATGTCTGGGGATACTAACTTGATATAATAGACCTTAAGACAAATGACAAGAATGTATGAATTACAGTGGGGAGAGGCTATGAGAGGGTGTCAGAGGGGAAGAGGGTATAAAGATGATTAATAAGTTCTGTATGAAATACATAAAAATTCAATTAAAATGTAATATATATATGCATATATATGTGACCACAAGTCAGAACATTTTAAATTGTGAAAAAGTAAGGCAGATAAGAAGGAGAAAGAGAGAGAGAGAGCTAAGAAGAAGCAAGGGGCAAGGTATAATTAAAAGAGAAAATTTAGATGAAGAAAGTTATGGACTGCAATAAAGAAACTGGTTATCCTATGGCAATGGAGTTGTGTTGTAAACCCAAGTGCAATGAACAGATATATCAAAGTTAAAATAGAGACCCATGAGCCCAGACAATGATGGGAAAGGAGATTCTAATCATCTGGTTTCTCTTACATAAGTTTATACCCTTTTTGAAAGATTAGAAACTCAGGGCTGGAGAGAAGGCTCAGTGGTTAAGAGCACTGACTGCTCTTACAGAGGGCCTGGGTTTGAGTCCCAGCACCCACCAGGCAGCTAACAACCATTAGTAACTCCAATTCCAGGAGCTCTGATGCCCCCTTCTGACCTCCATAGGCATTGCATGACATGGGTGCACTTATATATGTGCAGAAATACACTCATAAACATGAAATAAATAATAATTGTAATAATAATAAAGATTAGACACAACTGAAATTCAAATATAGAACATGTAATAGGTTTCTTCTCATAGTTAGATTTAGTATAATATAACTATGATTATACTAAATTTGTGGCTGGGTTGTACTTCTGGTTGTACTTCTGGTACTTCTGGTACACTTTACCAACAAGTTGCCAGTATTAGAAGTAACTTGATATTTCAGTTGTACTCACCAACTTCTCCATCACTAAGTTCTGTTCACAGATTCTAGTCTTGTCGCCATTGATTCTAGTCCTTCTAAACTGTACACAGTGTGTCCTTGTCTCCTTCACTGACCACAGAAGCATGGTCTAAAGTCCTGCCACCTGAAGTATGTTCAGGGCCCTGAGTGAGTCCTTCACATCCTTACCTTGGATACAGGCATTCACTCCACCAGGAAAATTTTTGTTATAACTCTCTTCATTCTTCAGCCTCCTAACTTTTGCTAGGCCAGTTTTTAAACCATTCTGTTGACAGGAACTGTAAATTTTGACACAGGAAATTTCAATAACCAAGTAGACATGGCTGGGCTTTGTTCTCCTTGTTGAGTCACAGGTTTCTGTCATTGGATGGTTTTAAAACGATGATTATTTTACAGGTAATATATTTCTCTCTGTGTAACAGTTCAAGCCTAGCAGTGTAGGATTTGAAGCTGCAGGTCAGTGACCCAGGAATATTTTCCCCCCTCCTCTGACAGTATTGCCTTACTCCTGTTTTCATGGGCTAAGGAAGCTCACAGTAAGTAACATTGCATCTAGTACCAAGTGATAAAGAAGGGAAGGCACCTTCTTATTTACTTAAGGGCATGATGGCAGTGCAGATAATTACACATACATGATTGCCCCCATTTGGTATGAGGTAACATCCAGCTGTAAAGAGTAATTGAGAAATTCAGCAGTTTTTATGGATATTCGGGTGTCCAGATAGAAAACAATAGTAAACCAATTTGGGAGGCTTGAAGCCTAGATAGCAAGTTAGAATAAAATGAGACTTTTTGTTTGTTTGTTTGAGAGATGCTTCATGCCATCTTTTCTGCACCTTTATACAGTACTATGAAATCCACTAAACTTCCCATCTTACCAGTTCAGCGGTGTATTAATGATATATATTGTCTACACATATATTGGGACTAGAGAAGTGGTGTAAAAATTAAGAGCACTGAAAGTGACTCTTGCAGAGGACTTGGGCTCTGTTCCCAGCATCCACATGGCTCCTACACCTATCTGTAACTCCAGATCCAGTGGACCCAATGCCCTCTTCTGGCTTCCATGGGCATTGCACAATATGGGTGTACTTACATACATACAGGCAAAATATTCATATGCATAAACAAAACCCCTGCATAAAACGGGGGAAATGACAGCAGGTCCCAACCCTAGCCTAGAAACTATTAGCAAATGATTACTGAGGGGGGAAGGAGAGTAGATCTTTAAGGAGTGACTCTAGATAGTTTGCATAAACTCCAGTGGATTGACTTCCACTGAAGGACATTTGCATACAAATGCTGGACTGCACAGGACTTAAAATATGTGACAGAATACTTGAAATCTGGTGGGGGAGCTATCAGGAGTGGGGAGGGGGTGGGAGTCTAAATTTGATTAAGATGTATTATTTGAAATGTGCAAAATCAATAAAAGTTAGAAAGAAATAAAAGATTATTAAAAATCCATGTGGTGGTGCACGCCTTTAATCCCAGCACTCACTCGGTAGGCAGAGGCAGGCAGATCTCTGCGAGTTCAAGGCCAACCTGGTCTACATAGTAAGTTCCAGGACAGCTGGGGCTACAGGGAGACACTGTCTTAAAAAGACAAAAAAAAAGAAGAGATCATACATTAAATTCCTAAATTGCAAAAATTGGAGATACGATGTTTGAAAAGGTGCTTATGTTAATAAGAGGTCTTTAAGGGGGGCTATATTTAAGTCTGACCTGTGTCATTGTAAGAGGAAGTTTGTGTCTGAAGTGGTGTAATCCCAGAGATACAGATCACATGAGTTTGAGGCCATTCTGTGACACGTAATGAGTTCCTGGTGGATCACCCTGTGTCAACACAGCCAAAAACCAAACATAAAGGAAATCTAGACACTAAACAAAACATCAAAGATACAAATTCCAAGAAGAAATCCCAGAAAAATAGTCAGTAAGGAGCAGCTAGGTGTACGTCAAGGAGAGCCCTCAGAAGACACTGAAATCCTGGTCTTGTCCTTTTGGCCTTCACAAGTGTGAGCCTTTATATTTCTGTTGTTTAACGGACCTCATTTCTGGCATTTTATTACAGAAGGCCTAATAAACTAATAAAATTTCAATTATTGCTAGTTTTGCTTCATGACTTTCTCACTTGGTCCTTGTGAGAATAGGGTATTAAATTTTATTTTATTTTTTTAAATAGTTTTACATTCATACAAGAAAAGTGAAAACAGTAAAATGCAAAACAAACTTGTATAAAGTGTACCTGCACAAGCAGCTTCTAAGCCACAAAAGCCTCATTTTCTTTATCTAGTATCAATATTTACTCTAGCTTTATAGCTCATTTAAATAATTATTTATCAACTTTTAACATCACATATTATTGAGGTCTTCATAAGAACTTCATGTTCATAGAATTATATTATAAGCATTTGTTTAAGTTTTGACCTGTTGTCACACTCTATTGATATTTAGTATTTCAAGGTAAGAATGTAACACATGTAAGTAAATCTTGTGGAGACATTTTGTTGATTTTGAATTTTTATTTGATGGGAGTAGAATCATCACATATTAAGATGTACAAATATTAGTTTAGTAGATATTGGCCAAAGACTTTTTTCTGTCCCATTTGTTTTTGAGAAAATTATAGAGCAAAATTGAGAGGAAGGTATAGGCATTTCCCATACACCCCTACCTATGAATAGCCTGTGTCTGTACCAAAATCATCCACTAGAGTGGCACATCTGCTACAATTAACTACCATGCATGGACACATTGTAATTACTCACTGTTCATGGTTTATATCTCAGTGTTCTGTCTTCTACAGGTTTGACAAATGTTTGACATATATGCAGTATTGGATCATGCAAAGATTCTTGGTATCCCATGTATTCATTTCTTTCCCCTCTTCAATACCCAGTCTTCTTATATATTTATTGTTGATATAAATTTTGTCCTTTCCAGAATAATGTTGACTTCATATTAGTATATTAGTTATTTCTGTTGCTGTGTCAAAATACCTGATAAAAATATCGTAAGGGAAGAAATGTTTATTTTGGCTCGCAGTCTGAAAGTATAGTCTGTCAACGAAGGGAAGGTGTAGTGACAGGGACCGGTAACCTTGTGTCCACAGTCAGAAAGTAATGATAGATGGATCCTGGTTTTCAGCTAATTTTCTCCTTTTATTCATACAGAACCTATGACCATGTGACTGTAGTTCCCATATTCAAGGCTAGTCATCTCTCATTAGTTAATCTCACTAGAAATATCTTCAGAAACCCTGAGAATTTTTTCTTTGAGATGGCTAAATTCTCATCAAGTTGAAAATCATGATTAACAACAGTAAATAGCATAGAAATTCAAGATTTGCCTCTTTCATTTAGTAATATGAAAATGACTTGTCTTCCATGATAGTTTGAGAGTTCATTTCCTTTCATCACTGAATACTATTCTTTTGTGTGACATATTGTAGTTAATTTATTTCTTGAAATACATTTTGTTGTATAAGAATTCTGACAATTTATGAATAAAGATGGTGTAGGGTTCAGGGATAGCTTTTTACTAGGGCATGTTTTCATTTACTTTTCGTGAATGTTAAGGAGAAAGATTGCTTCATCCTATGGGGTAGGTAATTTTTTATAAGAAACTGCTAAACTGTCTCTCAAAATGTCTACCATTTTAACATCTCCAGCAGCAGTTAATGAGATTTCCCATTGTTTTTATCCCCCATTGTAGCCTTCATTGTTGTCTTGCTCCAAAATCTCCTCTTTCCAACTAATCTCATGGTTTTAATTTCCATTTCTGTAGTGATACATAGCATTATTTCACATGCTTATTTCCAAATGCATATCATATTTGGTAACAAATAATTTAAGATCTTTTGCACATTTATTATTAAAGGGTTTTAAGAGTTCTTTACACATTTGGGATGAATGTCTTAATCAGTTTTGTTTGCAAATACTTTCTCTGAGCCTATGGCTTTCTTTGAATTTACCTGATATTTTCTTTCACAGAGAAGATTTTAACTTTAATGAAGTCCTACTTATCAAACATTCTTTTCATATATTATGCTTTTTAGATCATAGCTGCCTTCATATGATATAAGGTCATTTAGATTTTCTCTTTTGCTCTCTAATAGTTCTGCACTTTACATTTAGGTTGGAAACCCATTTTCTGTTGATTTTTGTGACAACTGTCAGAACTTTGTCTGGGTTCATATTTTTGCATTTGGTATTTCAGAACTATTTGTTATAAAGCCTATCTTTTTTACATTGTGTTACCATCACAACTTTATCACAGTTTGCTTAAATATACTTATGGATATCTATTTCTGAACTCTCATATTATCATTATATTTTTCTTTGTCAGTGGTATACTTTCTTATCTACTGTATCTGTAGGATAAGTCTTGAATTTGAGCAGTGTCAGCCCTTCGAATTTGTTTCTATCTAGTATTATGTCAACTTTTTTTTACTCATATAAAACTTGTAACAACATTGAAAATACCCACAAGATTATTTGCTGAGGTTTTGGATTGAAATTCCATTGACTCTACAAGTCAAGTGGGGAAAAACCGACATCTTCACATCATTGAGTCTCCTATCTCTGAACATGGCTTATCTCCCTATTTGTAAGGTTGTTTTTTAATTTCATTCATTAGAATCTGCAAGTTTTTTTCTCATACATATCTGGAATGCACATATTGTGTTAGATTTCTCTCTCTGCTTTTCATTTTTTGGGGTGTCAATATCAATGTTATTGTGATGATGTTTACATTTCAAATTCTTCTTGTTCATCGCTGGTATGCAGGAAGGTGACTGATTTTTTTATGTCACATTTTCAAATTACACTAGGGCATCGTCTTCTACATAATGAGGAGACAACAGCATAAGTCTTCTGTTTTTTTCTCCTTCTGTTTGATATATTACCCAGTCTTGGAGCCAGTGCCACACTATCTCTGTTAATTGAGCTATAAGCAATCCTGTTATCTGGTAGCCTAAGTTCTACAACTTTTCTGTTCCCATGTTCTAGTTAGCTTTCTATTGCCAGAAAAACACTGACCAAAACCAATTGGGGTTGAAAGGGTATTTTTCATCATTGTTTTCCAGGTCACAGTCCATCTTTTAGGGAAGTCAAGGTATAGATTCAATGCATGTACCAGGAGGAGGGAACTAAAGCAGACAGCATGAAGGAACACTGCTTACTGCTTATTGGCTTGCTCCTCTGGCCTGTGCTCTGCCTGCTTTCCGATACAGTCCAGGACCATTGTGGCACTGCCCACAATAGACTGGGCCCACATCACTCAACAATCTACGAAATGCTTTACACCTCCTCCCTGAATTCTAGCTCTCGTAGTTTCAGAGGACAGTATTCAAGTTGCTAAGGGAGAAAATCAATGACCTAACCCCATCTCTAATAACCACAACAATGATGAGCATAGCAAACTATATTGGTGCAGTAGTGAAAACTGGGGAAATGGGCAGGGGCCACAGCTGTGGCGAGGAACTATTGGCAATTGATCACTGCTGGGTGATGGAGAGTTAATCTTCTTTAAGGGAGTGATGATAGGCAGGCTGACCAGGCTTTAGTGAATGAGTTCACACCAAAGGACATCTAGGTACACAAACTTGACTGGATAGGCCTTAATATATATGACAAAGTGCATTAAGTCCTATGGGTGAGTTTTGGGGAGCTACAAACAGGGAAGGAGGGACTAAATATGATTAAGATGTATGAAATCCACAAGTATTCAATCAAACATATATTTAAAAAATGCTACACAGACATGACCAATCTGATGGAGGAAGTGCATCTGTTGAGGTTCCCCTCTAACTAGGCTGGTCAAGTTGACAACTGAAGCTATCCAGCACATCCTATAAAATGTCTTGGCTGCTGGTTTTTTCCATTTTGATTTTCACATGCCTTTTATTAACCATCTTACGAGTTTCAAAATTCTCTGAGATCTTTGATGGGATTTTATAGAAGTTTGAGAATAATCAAGCATTTTTCTCAGGATATTTCCCAATCTATTTAAAAGATAAATAACTTGATCCATAAGTATTATTTTACTTCAGTGTCATTTGTTATTTTATGTACATTTGGTGTTTTAAAGATTTATTCCGGGCTGGACAGATGGCCCAGCAGTTAAGAGCTCTTATAGAGGACCCAAGTTCGATTTCCAGCACCCACATGGTGGCTAATAACCATCTCTAACTCCAGTTCCAGGGGATCCTATTCTTGTCTCCATGGTCATTACATGACATGGGTGCACTTAAATGGACACAGGCAATAAAACCATATAAACCTAAAATAAAATAAAATAAAATAAAAATAAAAATAAATAAAATGCATTAACAAAGATTTATTCCCATGCATTGATTATAGACATAGATGTCATTCTTTTCTTTTCCCAGATCTAAACAGAAAATTGTTTGATATTGCACCATTGATGATGCTATTTGGTCTGAATACTTTCTCTTACATTTAATATCTGTAAAATGTGAAATGATCACTCATTGTTTAATCTTGACATTGACATTTTCTTTCTTTGCTTTTTTGATAAATCTTGTCAGGAAGTGTGCTTTTATTATTGCCATCAAACAACCAACTTTTTTTCCTGTTCATTTTATCAAATGAATGCTAATTATTATGTCATGAAAACCCCATAATTTGCTTCTTTACTCAGTGGACTCTGTTCTTTCATCCTCCTCCTTATAATGAAGACTCAGTCACAGTCCTGCCTAGCAACTGATTTTTACCATGCCCAATGCCTGACTTCTTTCATTGCTGAGTAGAATTTTTTAAATAGCTTGTTTGAAAAGCGGTCTCATTTTTCTACCATTTCCAGGTCTTAGAGGTTGACCTATTCATCAAATGTGATCTCAGCTTACAGTGTCAGTCTAGAGCAATCTAGACATTGTTGCTGATGCTCAGCCATAGTCCTGACATCTGCACACAGTCATTGCCATCATCATTTTAGGAAGGCAGAATATGGTCTGTCCTTTTACATAAATATAAATATGATACCTATCTTTTCCACCTTCTGTAGACAAGGATTGACTTTATGAGTGCACAACCACACACACACACACACACACACACACACACACACACACACAATGGACTCAAAATAATTCTGCCGTGATTTCTTTTATACACAGTAAATAAACTGTCCTTGGCAAAGAGAAACTTCCCTAAAAGAGAAATGTGAAGAGCAAATAAATGAATGAACACAGCATCAATGGATCTGTTTTGCTAAAGTTTATCCACTTATACATTATATATATAATTATATATGTATATATATGAGATAATGCTCAATATCTAACTTTATACCCAGAAGTGGAGAGAACTAAACCTGCATAAATGTGCCCAAGGTTTTTCCTCATCAACCTACTGTTCAATAAGACACTTGGAAACATTACAGACAGCAAGAGAACAGCGTCATATGAGTGTTGTGGAACATGCACCATGGCAATAAATCAACTTTTTAGCATATAAAATCTTGCACTTAATCAACTTGTCTGAATTCTTAGTTTTTATTGAAAAATTGTGCCAGTTACATTTGGAGAAAAGAAGCAGAGTACAAATACATGAGAGATGCTCTATTCAATGTCAAATCCCTTATCAGTAACCAAGGAAGAAACAGAGTATCTCAAACATGAATAATTTAAAATGTGCTTTACAAGTGTCTTATGACTGGCATGTTGGATTCATGCATCCATTGCTTCATTAATGCAATCAACATTCGTTACATTCTACTTTATGCTGGATATTTGTCATGGCATGAGGACATGCAGCTTCTCTGTAAAGAAACTATTCCTGTCTGTATGTAGGAGGCAAGATGACAAAGCGATGACTTCAGGAGGCGAGGTTTGATAGAATAGGAGTTATATAAGCCAATATGGAATGGGAAGGCATGTGAAGTGGAGTAAATGGCATAAGGAACACCAGGATAGGAGAGATGAATGTCCTAAAATACACACTGTCTCATTTCAATACAGGGGAATTACAAAATGAAAGGCAAAGAAATGAAGGTCTGGGTGACAGCAAAAATCTCCCAAGGTTCCAGTTTTTTCACAATTATGAAATGATTCATTTTAAAGTTAATCTATGTGTTGGTCATGATATTTAAGATCAGTTCAACACAAACCGTTCAATGCAAGTTAAGTACAAGATATTATATATTAAACTATTAATTTGTAGCAATGTGTGCTTTCACCATTCATTTAGCATTTGGTATTTAGTATTCTTGATATTTATCAGTGTCAACTCATTTACGACGCTCAGTCAAGACCTCACTCATAGTATCGCAGTGTGAAACAGGTGTTCACAGGACTCTGGGGCCAAACCGTCTTCATTCTGGCAGGCTTTCTTTCTCTTGTCAATTAATTATTCAGTGGGTCAGATTTTCTCCATGTGACCAGTTCATAATGGAGGGTTGCAGATGAGGAAGCAGACATAGAAAGGTCACAACTGAGCTTCATATGGAATTCTAAAGCTGTGCCAGAAAGGATTTGAATGGACAAAGAATGACTCATGATGGGAATGAGTTTGACAGTACATTCAAAAGAAAACACTGATTTCTTTCATAAGTTAATTGGCCATGGGTATACATGCAGGACTATAGCAGTTAAGAACACATATCATGTATACACATGCAACTTTTGAATTCTTCAAATCATCATAGCTTAACTCTCAAAGCTAAATATTAGCCTGACTAATCGACTCTCTGTTGAACCAAAACAAATTGTGAGATACTAGGTTTTACACTGATTAACCAAATGTATGCAGTATTTCTAGGAAAACTTGACTCAAAAAATATTTTGAATGTTCAATGTCTTCATTAATATGTGCTTTGTTCTTTCATACTATAGTTATCTTGTACACAGGGGAAAATCCAAGATAAACATGAAGAAGGGAAATACATTATTCATAATTCTTCTTTCTAAATATTGTCATATGACTTCACACATTTTTTCTCAGCACATAGTTTTTTTTACAGTGGGAAAATACAACTTCTTGCCATATATGAAAGCAACTAAATATGACCAAAGTTTGACTTCAATAAATATGCTTATTACACCATTTTGTCTTATCATTTTCAATTTTATTAGTGAACCATAATATATTTAACCAATTATTTATTGCTATGCACTCAGAATACTTGAAAACTTTCCATTATCATAAACAATGTTGTGATGAGTGTACTTATGCATGTTTGCATAATCCTCTGGTCATACTGTTAAAATAAAGGGGCAATGTGACCGTGTTTGATAGAAAGAAATGCTGAGGAAGGAGCTGAGAAGATCCTAACTCTGCTTGGACCACATGTGCTGGTCACTCCAAAACTGAAGTGCAAGAGTTTACAATTTCCATTTGAGGTATAATTACAGATGTCATTCAAGACTTAAAATCCTAAATCCCTAGTAGAAGGAATTGTAAAACTTAGCAATAGAGAAACATAAATTAATAAATCACCAATGGGATAAGAGACTATGAAAGATGAAATTTAGTAATACAGGCAAAAATTCATGGACTATAATCAACCATCTATCTTAATAATCAAAAGGAAAAGAAAATAAAGTAGGAAAAAAGTGATCATATTTAAAAATTTTAAATGCAATAGAATAATACTTTGAATATATTACAGAAAAATATATAAATTATAATAAATAAAAGC
>NW_008348586.1:8098652-8099093 GCF_000622305.1 Nannospalax galili
CCCCACTAGAGCCCTTATTAATGTCTGTTTCCTACTGTTCTTCTCTTTCAGGTTCTTTCTTTTCCTTTACATCCCTGTTTCCTTTCCTGTAGTTATGCCTGGATACATACTCATCAGGATTTGGTTCTAGGATCCACATATAAGGGAGAACATATGTCAAATTTTTGTGAGATTGTGTTACTTCACTTAGTATAACAGTTTCTAGTTCCATCCATTTACCTGCAAATTTAATGATTTCATCTTTCTTTACTGCTGAGTAAAACTCCATCATATAAATGAACCACATTTCATTATCCACTTGTCAGTTGAGGAACACTTAGGTTGCTTCCATCTCTTAGCTATTGTGAAAAGAGCAGCAACAAACATGGATGTACAAGTGTCTCTGAAATAAGATGAGTTCTTTGGGTATATGCCAAGGAATGGTATAACTGGGTAAAATGG
>NW_008348586.1:8102038-8106425 GCF_000622305.1 Nannospalax galili
GGACCCAAGACTAGGAATGGTGCAGGGCCCAAACTAGGAGTAGAGAAAAGTGGGGGAGATGGAAGGGTGAATGTGTCTGGGTGAGTCAAGGTGTGGAGGGCTGCGCTATAGACTTACCCCAAGAGGCCTTTGGATAGGAGTGCAGGCTAGGAGAGTTAGCAGGTGGTGCAGGTCCAGGGGAGCAGAGAGAGTTGAGGGCGGGGCCAGGTCCAGAAGCGGTGCTCCTGGGGCCCAAGAAAGGCACTAAGTTGGTCTGGGTGTAAAGGATAAGGAAGCAGTATTGGTTCCCCAGGTGTCTGGGGCCCCAAGACTAGGAATGGTGCAGGGCCCAAACTAGGAATAGAGAACAGCCGGGGAGATGGAAGGGTGAATGTGGCTGGGTGAGTCAAGGCCAGAGGGCTGCACTATGGACTTACCTCAAGAGGCCTGAGTATAGGAGTCTAAAGTTTTATTTTTTAATGATCAAATGATGCTTTACTCCCATAGAACCTTTTTATTGAGATATGACTAAATGTATAAACTCATTTATGTTTATAAATGTTCACATAGCATTTTACTAATAAAACTCATTTCTTCATTCTTCATGGGGAAGTGTAACTTACACTCTAGAAACTTGATGTATTGGAAAATAAAAATCAGGAAGTTAGGCACATCAAGAAACACCAGGACTTGTTCCATACACAGAGTATTTGGGTAGCATAAAGTGGACTCTGTGGGGAAAAATGAAGATGAAGCTGGAGGGTAGGGAGGTGGGGATTGGTCGGGGACAAGTTGGGTTAGGAAAGAATATGGTCAAAGTACATTGTATGAGCCTATCAAAAATTAGTACTAAAAAGAATGTTAGAAGTACATTTTCATTAAAATCAAACATAACACTTACCTTGGGGTTCTCAGGTCAGGGCTGCCATGGAGAACTAGTACTATAAATCTCACAAATCTTTATACCCAGTGACTTGAAATGGCACAATGCACCCCAGCACTCATTCAATGACCAGCTTCATCCTTCTTCCTGTCTTTCAGCTCTGAAAGGCTATTTAGGTTTTTTTTTTTTTTTTTTTCACAAAGTGTCAATAGTAAGGATTTAAGAAGGGCCTCGTTGAAGACATTTTTAACAAACAAAACTGTTATCTGTAAATCTGTAATATGGAATCAGATCATTTGTCTACTTCAATCTCTGTATTTTGCTTAAGTGAAAATTCAGAGAATAGCACCCAACTTCTTTCTTGCTGGGTCACTGTGTTACTTGGAGACCTGCGTGGGTGGATCATCATTGCTGGTAGACTGATGGACATTGTGGTACAGTGTAAACATCTGTCCTCACCGTTGAAACTTGATCTATGACTTCTGTCTTGCATTTCACTTCAAATTTTCAGATTTAGAAACCAAAATTTGATATGGTTGAGATGTTTTCACAACTCATAAGGCAATGGAGTATGTTGAGTTTACAAAGCCCTTAGTGCAGTGTGTGGCACAAAGGGTTGTAACACTTGACAGCCTTGTTACATTCATTATTATCATTGTCGACATGACACACTCCTCTTCGGCTAGCTCAACATTTTCAGTAATCTGATGCCAATATTCTCTTTTTTACTTCCCACATACACTGAATCAGGCTTTTTCAGCCTAATTTCCATGTCTGAGTCATATTCAACCCCTTTATAATCCAACTCCATTTGTGCCCCCAGGCATCAGCTCTGGGCTGCTGATCTTCTTAACTTAGGAGTTTTGCTCATTAGATGTTAAATTACTGCTACCAAAAAGTGACAAGTTTCAGTTTGCAACCTTTTTTTTTAACCACTATAAAACTCACTCAATAAAAGCCAAAAGAACCCTTGAGAGGCAGATTTGAGGCACATAAAAATGTATGTTTCATGCTGTTTGTGTTTATTCAAGTGGTAATATTAAGTGAGTTAATGCTAAGAAAGACAGCTTCAATTAATGAAACAGATTATTTAAGAAAGCAGAGTTGACATTATTGCTTGCAATGGATGTTACTTCTGAAGGCTGCTATACTAACAAAAACATCATTTGTTCATATTGACATGTTCTCCAGAGCTACAATTTGGTTAACAAAGATAAAACCTTTATGATGGTCATCAAATGTTATCTCCCATCCTGGGAATCCTTCCAGGAAGCAGCAAACTAGGCACACTGAAATGATTTGCTTAGTGCAGGATCCTGAAGAACAGGGGTGCATTCTCTTAACTCACAGCTGTGACGATGAAGAATTTGCAAATGTATGGCTGGAGGAAGGCACTGAATCCAGAGCAAGCTTGTATATTTCCTCTGACAAATTATTGAGCATCCTGCTCCTCTCTTTATAGTCAAACTTCTCCAGAGTCTGCTATGTTTTTCTTCTCTCCTTCCTTCTCCGGCCCCTTCCCTTTTATCTACAGTTATGTTCCTCTGCCCAAAAAGGTTCACTGAATGTAGTCATGGGCTACTTATCACTAAAGGTGATGATTAGTTTTGATCTTTTTTCACATAACTATTTTTAAAACTATAGATAACGGGATTCCATGGGTTTTAAACCTCTAAATCCTTCTTTTCTCTGCCTAAGTTTAATCTTCTCAATGTAGTCTTTAAATATTGGGCTACCCCAAGCCCGAGCATTAACTCTGTGCTTCCTTCCCTCTTCCTACCCACACTCCATAGATCTCACTTACACCTACATTTTTCCATGCAGTCTGTTTACAGTTGATTCACACGTTGTCCTGTGTCTCTGACTAAGACATCTTCTCCTAGCTCTGGACCCACTTGACTGGCAGCACTTTTCACATTGCTCAGAGATATATCAAATCTTCACAAGTTCTTTAAAGGGCCAGTACAAAGATTTGAATTTCTACTACAAGTAGAAACTGTCTCCAAAATCAGAAGTCTTAAGTTTGAATGAAAGCCTTAAAATGTCTCTTCTGCTTCATGTTCAATCTATCTAAAGGCATTGGATGTTTTAGCTCTTAAATATTATTCATATCTTTCTAACTCTTCATCTCCACCCCAACACAGATACTGTCATATAAAATGAAACTGATATTAAATTTTGATTACTCATTCTCCATCATCTTCTAGTAAAAGTCTAGATTAATAAATATGAAAAGCTACTCAATATTCTTAACCATTGAGGAAATGCAAATTAAC
The DNA here is from genome assembly GCF_000622305.1 of Nannospalax galili. Classification (NCBI taxonomy): domain Eukaryota; kingdom Metazoa; phylum Chordata; class Mammalia; order Rodentia; family Spalacidae; genus Nannospalax; species Nannospalax galili. The sequence goes on from NW_008348586.1 coordinate 8,105,177, forward strand.
ACTACCTTAAAATTTCTTCTCAGCTAAGCCAGATTAGCCATTGCCATCGCCATTGTTGAAAACACAAAGAACAACAAATGCTGGTAAGGATGTGGGGGAAAGGAGCCCTCATACATTGCTAATAGGAATGTAAATAAGTCCTCCAACAATGAAAATAAGTGTGGAAAATAAAATGACCATATGACCCTGAAAACTATGGTTCTGTATATACAAAAAGACCCTAAGGCAACATACTACAAAGATATTTGCATATCTGTGTTTCCTGAAGCACTATTCATAACACCCTACTTAAGAAATCAGCCTAGGTGTCTCTCAAAAGTTGAATGAATAAAGAAAATGTCTATAACACAAAATAGGATTTTATGAAGCTATAAAGAAGAATGAATTGGAGCTTGAGAAATGTCTCAGTGGTTAAGAGCATTTGCTGCTCTTGCAGAGGACTCAGGTTCGATTTCCAGTACCACATGGTGGCTAACAAGCATCTGTATCTCCATTTCGAGGGAATCTGACAACCTCTTCTGATCTCTGCAGGCATTGCACGATTTGGGTGCACTTACATACATGCAGACATTATACTCATAGACATAAAATAAAATTAATAAATAAAATGTTTTTTAAAGAATGAAATTATATCATTTGCTGTCAAAAGAATGACTTCTCCATGATCCACTCTTCTCCAATTCAGTCATTTCTATTTAGTGCCGCCTCATCCTCAATCCCAGATCACTTTGGTTTATTCCCTCTGAAATATTTGGGATCTTCCTGACAAAGTCAGTCATGTCTTCTATGTGCATTTTGTTGCAGCTGCTGGTTACTTGTCCATATTTGATTAGTATTTACAACCGCCTTTAAAAGATGTTTCTCAAAGCACAAGGCCATTAAGTCAATGCTATTCAGTTATTTTCACAGTTGTATTTTCAGAAGCAACTAGCTTAATCAGTATAAATATATGCATATAATACTTCTGTAATGATCATATAATATATTTGTAATGATATGGCTTAGTTAATCATTTAATATATGCAACATATGTATGAACAAATGTCTGTATACACACATATATATTTATTTAGAGAGAGATATAGTTTCTATCTAAAGCATGTGTACACGCATACATGTAAACATATTTCTTGACACTAGACAATTAATACCCTCTGAGGTCAGATTTTCCTATCTATTTAATGGCACTAAAGTCACAGTAGCTGAAAGCTACCATATCTAGATGAAACAAAACAGAATATTAATAAGC
>NW_008348586.1:8106441-8118683 GCF_000622305.1 Nannospalax galili
AATTCCTATCCATAACACAAAGAACTATAGTATCATATTTAAAATATATAGCATAAGCAAAGAATATTTTTAAATATAAACATAATTTGAATGCTTAGTAAAAAATATAAAAAACTCATAAAAGTAAGCAAAAGCAATTAATTGACAAATTGAAGTGGCAAAGGGACATTAAGTCTGCAGGTTGTTCTTAAGCATTTGAAAGCCTAGATGGTTCATCAAAATCTCTCAGTGAAGTTTTCCAAATTCTTACTATGTATTTGCGTCAACACTGTAACCATAATGTGTTCATTGAACGTTCCTTCCTAATTTAAAGTTACTGTCAAATAAACATACTTATGACACATTCTTTAATGCACTGTTTTTACCCCCATGGGGGGAGAGGGTGAGTATAGTGAGAGTAAAAATCTTATGGTGGAAAAATGAAATTGTTTGCTGGTTGGTGGGAGGAATAGCCCTGGGAGGGCAAAAGTGAAAGATATGCCTAAAGTGTACAGATATGCCATTTTCTGATATTTTAATATACCTAGGCAATTTCAATAGAAAGCTGCAGTGTAATTTTAAGGTTGGGTTCAGATATAACCATCCATGGTAGGGAACATTCTAGTGCTAGGAAATAAATACAGAGACATAGTTTCCTAAGTAAGCAAACACTGGACAGGGTGTCTGGCAGGTTTTTCTTCTCTGCTTCATTGACTGCCATATTTTTGTGTAAAGGTTGGACAAAGCCTTTTTTTAATGAAGTCATATCTATTATCAAGAGACTGATTGGAAATGTATTTAGTAATGGCTTATATTTTGTATATGAATCAATAAGTTTAAAATTCATGTATTCATACTTTAAAAGGCATTCTTATTCTCTTGAAGCTAGGAAAATGAAATTGATAAAAATTAATGGCTTCTGTATAACTTCTCAATCAAAATTTTCAAATTCCCTCCATTGGCAAGTACTAAGGCCCACCAGCACATATTTTACATAACTGACCAGTTGGAGTCTGTCCTGAGATGGTCAACTGCCTGAATCCCTTTGAGAATGAGGGAGGATTAAAAAAAATAGGAGGCAGGTTCACGCTAAAAGTCTGCCCTGGTCGCTTTATGGTTTGAAAGAGCTGGAAGGTAACATTCTTTCTACATAGGAAACCCTTCAGAGATATACCTGGTGAGAAAGAAAGTTATCCTTTATTAGCACCAACACCAAACTGATCCAGGGAGCATATAAATTATTTATTAATTCAAACTATATTTACAACAATTTCTTATGCCTTACTTTCTTTACTGACCATTAGGACAAGATTATTGTTGTTGGAGTTTTTGTGATCTTTTTTTGATTAGGGAAATCAGAATTAGATGAATGTGATGGATAATCTTGTCAATATGACTAGATTGGAATCAGCACATCTCTGGATATTTCTGTAAAGGCCTTTACAGAGAGATTTAACGGAAGAAGAACATCCCTTGGACTAAGATCTCAGGTTGAATAATGATAGTAAAAGGGTGGAGGCACAAGCAAGCAGAGCACCAGTACTGCCTGTTTCTGGAATGTGACACCACTGTGACTAGCCATCTCATATTCCCAATACTATACCTTCCCACCATGATGGACTGTATCCCTTAAAACCATGAGCCAAATGAAATTCTTCCTTCTTCACACTGATATTTGTGAGATATTTTGTCATAGCAATGAAAAATTACCATAAGGAACAAGTAATTTTTTTTAATGTCTTTCTGCTACGATGCTTGAAGGCCCAGTTTTCTGACCCTAAACTCATCAAGTTATAACATTATGCTTCTAATAATGTCCATAGTATGTTATCCCCACATAGAAATGTTATAGTACAAGTCCAACTGTCTTTAGCTAGAAAGGAAGATGAGTACAAAGTTGGAACAAGTATTTGGTATCAGACGGGAGCTGTCAGCAGCATCTCTATAATCAAAAGTTACTAAAGCAACTCAAATTCTAGGGAAGAATGGTTTTCTTACAGCTGCTAAGATGGATCTGCGTACACAGATTTAACTGTAACTGTCATAAGAAGAGATATTCCAGGAACACTAATCATCCTTATGTTCTGTGTTCCCTGAGTACCAGTGCATGGCGACCCAAAATAAACATGACATTGAAATAATTGAAGATATTTCCCATAAAGTATTGTAGCTAAGAATGCTATTTAAAACCCAACATTAGCTGAAGCCAGACTTTCCTTGGAAACAGGAATAAAATAGACGGACAGGTAGATGCGTAAGCTTAAGGCTATATTTGTAGGTGGACTACATTGTGACAGCACCTCCCTCAGTCCAATCTCTGTTCTTTCTCTCTGGCTTCCTCATCATAACCGCAATCTTTCCTGAAATCTCATGGTTTGATTTTTATGAGTGTGGAGTTTTTGATAAGGAAGGGTTACCACTCTTTAGATTGTACCAACCTAACATAGTTTTTAAAACAATACAAAGAGCACTCAAGTCTCAGACAGCACAGTCTTATTGCTTTTGAGGGCCCTGTAGACCCTAGGTCCATTTTGGATTGGATTTGCTGTGTTCTCTAATTTCACCTGTGTCAAAAGCCATTTAAGGTAGATCAGCAGCCATCAAAAGTGAACTCCCAGGGAGGTAATTGTAAGAAACTTTTCTGGGGCTACATACTAGCCTCACACTAAAAGATGTCCTATGGGGGAACAAAAAAGCTGACAGCTTTATAGAATGTCTTTCTTAGAAAAGAGACCTCACAGGACCATAGGTGGCCATTTAATTCACTCACTTCTCACACTGTGGGGCTTTGCTTTATACTAGAGTAATAACCCATGTGAAGTTAATCTCATTATATTCATCAGTGTAATTCACTAGGGCAATTCAATATTGGAGGAAAACCTGCAGTGAATATTCTGAAAATTTAAAGACCTCTTTTGTTTTCTTTATTTTTTAAAACAGCTTTAATAAGGCATAATTCATGCACTATATAATTTACCTTTTTAAAGTGTTTAATTCAGCAGCTTTTTAGTTTATTGAAACTATTTGGCATCCATCACTGCTTTTAGTTTTTGAACATATTCACTGCACCAAAACAAAACACTATTTTTTTAACATCAACCAAATCATCCCAGTTTCTACAGAACTTCCTAGTAATATATATCTCTGTCTATAGATTTCTATATCATATACATTTCACATAAATAGGATATTAAATATTAAAATATGGTTGTTTATCCTCTTTGACTTAGCACGTGCTTGCAAAGTTCATCCATAGTTCTTATTTAGCATGTATCAGCATGTCACGGCTTTTTTTTTAAAGACAGGCTCTTCCTGTAGCCTCAGCTGGCCTAGAATTTGCTATGTAGACCAGGATGGTTTTCACCTCACAGAGCTCAACCTTCCTCTGCCTCCCACATGCTTGGATTAAAGGTATATGACCCCATATCCAGCCATGTGTTTTTAATTTAAAAAATTCTATTGTGTATATATATACTGCATTTATCCATTCAACAGAAATTGGACAATGGGTTATTTATAGATGAGGATGACATCATGAACATTGATCTATAAGTTTTTATATGGATGGCATATGTCATTTATCTTCAGAAATGTTAGATCATATAGTCATTCTACATTTAATAATTTAAAGAATTTCCAAGTTGTGTCCCCAAAGAGCTATACCTAGTAGCAGAGTATGTCTCCAGTTTGTCTAATAAGTATTGATGCTTATTATTATATCTTAAATAGTTTGATTTTCTGAAGAGCAATGACTCAAAAATATTTGGAGTTGGGTAGGATGTGGTGGCATACACCATTAAGCCCAGCACTTGGGGGGCAGAGGCAAGCAGATGTCTCTGAGATTGAAGCCAGCCTAGTCTACAGAGTAATTTCCGGGCCAGCTGAGGCTTCAGTGAGACCCTATCTCAAAAAAGATGAGAGGGAGAGAGAGAGAGAGAGAGAGAGAGAGAGAGAGAGAGAGAGAGAGAGAGAGAGAAAGGTTTGGTTTGTACCTAAGAACAGAGCAGGTCTTAAGATATGCCAATGATTCTTAAGGTCCAGTCTGCTTTGAATACTTGCAGTAGAGTGCTGGATAAGATTAAAAGGGTGTGGGTACCAGATGTTCTGCATTCAAACGTCTCCCTGGTGATTCATTTCTCTCTCAAATTCTCCAACTAGACACACTCTCCATGACTGAGTCTCAGCTGGGTTGAACCTTTTTTCTTATTACTGACAATTATAATGATATCTTAAATATATAAGCATTTGAGATACTAAATCTAATAAGGCTTACAAAAATCTTGCAACAGTTAGATTGATAAATATTCCACAAAGTTAAGCATTTACAATATTAATAAACTCATTTTTCCAATTCTGGAGTTCCTAATCATTTTTTAAAATTTTATTGAGCATTTGTACATTTCATACAATAGTTCTTAATCAAATTTAGACCCCCTCTTCCATACAATACCCAGCAACCCCCACTGGACCTTACATAATCTTTCATACATGTTTTAAGTCCTATCTATTCAAGCATTTGTACCCAGGTGTCCTTTGTGGTCCAAATTCATCCACTGGAGTCTAATCAGCCTATCTAGAGATTGTAGGTGAGGCCTACTCTCCTTCACCCAATAATAGTCAGTCTCCAGTAGTTCCCAGACTAGGGCTGGCTCACCACCTACTTCCCTCACTCCACTCTGGGTCCTTGTCTGATTGAGTTGGCATGGTTCCTGTGCTCAATGACACCATTGCCACAAGTTCACATGTGCAAGCTTCGCGTGGCCTGAAAGTCTCTGCTTACCTATGTTCATGAACCAGCCCTAGCTCTTATAATCTTTCCATCCCCTCTTCTATCTCTGAGGTACAGGTGGGTGAATTTAACATAGGACTCCTATCCAGAGATACACACTCTGCAGGCTCGTATTCTTTAAATGTTGGCCGGTTGTGGCCTTCTGTGTGCATTGTACTCTGCTGTATAAGGAAGCTTCACTGGTGAGATTTGAGAAATGCACTAGTTTTCTCTCTAGCACCCCCTCCCCATTCCACTATGTCCCATGAGCCTTAGGTGTAGAGGTTCGACTGCAAATATGTCACTTAGGGCTGGGCATCTCTCAGACATATATACTCTGTGTCTAAGTAGTTGTGTTATTCTGCAGTAGCCTCTAACTGTTACAAAAAGAAGCTTCTTTGATGAGTGGTGTATGGTATACTTGCCGTTATTTGCTGCAATGTGGGTGTTGAAAATCAAATCCAGATTCTCTGCAAGAGCAGCCAGTACTCTTAATTGCTGAGCTATCTCTCCAGTCCTTTGTGTAAATTTATTTCAGCACTGATTTTATGATATGGAACTTTTAGATCTGTTCTCTATGTCTAATTTCTTTCAGAAGACTATAAGCATCCCGCGAGCTTATGATTATGTCTTATACAGCTTTGAATTCCTTATATCTTTTTGTGGTCTACTGCAGGTGTACAGTTAATGTACATTTCTATTTTGAAGTTATAAAATTTCAGGACTCAGATTTTTCACAAATTAATATGTGTACATGGAGGCCTAGATGAAGTGGTTGCTAGAGAATTTTAAATTTCTTGGCTCAGAGCATGTTATTTACTCAATTAGCCTACAAGTTTGCTCCTGACAGCTGGGAACTGACCAACATAGAAGCTGCAACTCAGGCATCTTTCAAAAAATGGATCAAACATTGGAGGAAGCACTTGTGATCCAGCCAACAGCTCTGGCTCAAGACAGGGTCTACTGCTTTTGTTTCTAATCCACTGAGTTGAATCCAAACCCAGTGTTAGTTAAGGAATGCTGCAGAGTTAGACTTGTCATGAGAAGCATGAGAATTGGAAAAACAAAATTTTGGGAATTTCCACTACCAGGATCTAGAAAGGAGATAGTTACATTCCATTTCTAATTTTCAAAGAGCGTGTGATGCTGCTGTGAGTGGCATTTCCCATCTGAACCATACAGGATTTCACAGGGGTCCTTCACTAATTTGACAGCATTGCTCTTTCTAAAAGAAGTTGCCAATATGATCATCAGAACATACTCCTCAGCCTTGAGGTAGTTCTGAAATTGGTAGAGAAAACTGTTTTATCTCACCTGATTTCTTAATCAAATCCACTAAACTTGTGTATCCATCAAGAAATGCAATAGGTCCTGAATTTTAACAAAACATCCAAACTCTACCCTTTCGAGCAGTATATGTCAGCACATTTTCATAAATTATTTCTCTTGGCTTCAAATTATTTTGTTGCCCTGCTTTCTGAGTCCTCTGGATTGTCTGGAAATTAATGACACAACTATTTATAGACAGGAAACTTTAGAGAAGCCCAGCATTTGCCAATTTCCAGTTTGACTTTCTGAACCAAACCTTTTGCTACTTAAAAACATTTTATTTATTCTTTTCTTATTTTATGTGCATGAGTGTATTGCCTGCATGTGTGAAAGTGCACCTGTGTCGTGCAATGCCTGTGGAAGTCAGAAGAAGGCTTTGGATCCCCTGGAACTGGACTTACAGACAGTTGTTAGTTGTCATGTGGATGCTGGGAATTGAACCCAGGTCCTCTGTAAGAGTAGCCAGTGCTCTTAATCCCCTGGAACTGGACTTCCAGACAGTTGTTAGGTGTCATGTGGATGCTGGGAATTGAACCCAGGTCCTCTGTAAGAGAAGCCAGTGTTCTTAACTGCTGAGCTATCTCTCCAGCCCTACTTTCTCATTTATCTTTCTTAAAGGCTTTTCTGTCCATTTCTTTTTCCCTGAACCCTTATTTTCCAGAAAACATGGTTTATACATATATTTAATGATTGCAATCTCAACTTCTGTTTCCTTTTCTTCTTATAGAGAGTAAAATTTCACTACCCCAAGACAACTTTTTTCCTATAAAAGAGTAATAATGAGACATAGAATGAGAATTTTGAATACATCTACTCGACAAATTTGTTCTTGAACTCGTGTCCCCATCTACTATTTCATTATGAACCATTTGAACCATACACCATAAAAGACCTGCTATTTCAGCAGGCACTCCTAACTCATGCTTTATGTGTATATGATTGATATCTTTCTTGGTAAATATTTGTTGGATTCTTTGACTTATAGCTATTTATTTAATTTTTATCATAAAATTAAGGCTGTTTGTGTAGAAGTTACACTTGGGGTTTAAGCTCAAACATTCTAAGAGGACTACAAATGCAGAAACTCACGTGTACACACACACTCGGCATTTTCCAAATACTGGGATGCAGTTATTTTACCTTAACTAGAATAAAAGGGTACTAAGCCCCACTAATACATTGATTATGTCTTACAGACATCATATAGAACTATATTTATGATCCTTCATTGCCTCTCTTCTAAGAATGACTATAACTCATTGATTCCCTCTTTCTTTTCACTGACTTTGAATTTTTTCCTCCAAATTGTATATTTTTCTCCTCTTGGATGACTTATTTGTAAAATTTCACAAGTTGGAATTGGACTCCAGAGGAGAGCAAAATGGAGATGTGATGATTTTTGTACCTGCTCCTTCTGTCACCTGCACTCTGACAAACATACGCTTTGTAGCTGCACTTGAGTTCGGCTTCCTGGTTCTTTCAGCATCAGCCTTGCAGGCTAAGGACCCAGCAGGCTAAGGACCACTGCCCTTCCACATCTAAGCCCTGATTCTAAGGAAATTTCATTGCCAATTCTTCTTCTTTTTTTATCTAAATACTTGAATTTTAGTAGTTCAGGCGATCTTGAACTCACTAAGAAGCCTTGAATTTCTAATCTTCCTACCTTTACTTCCCATGTGCTAGGATTAGAAGCATGAGGTACTATAACTGGCCTCATCACCAGTTCTGAGATGTTCTTATTCCAACCACCTGTAATAGATGCCAGCATCTACCAGAAGATGAGTTCTCCATTCTTCTCAATTCTACGCTACAAGATACTTCCTACGGACTTCAGGATTTTGATAGCTTTGTCAAAATCACTTTATCAAAGCACTATCCAGCCACTGTTCTCCCGGTCAAAAAGTGATAGTTGTTTTCTGTAGTTATTTGAAATTACCACAGTGCTTTACTTCTTCTTTCATCACTTTTAACTTGCATAGTAATAGCCTCCACTAAATGTCCACCATTCAATTAAGTCACATCATTTTTGTACATTCTGGTAAACTGATACGTACCGAATCCAACTGTGGAAGTACAGAACGGGTATCCAAATTTGAGAATTCTGGACTTGATAAACTTGCACTTGAACGTTGAATTTGATTCCTTACAAAAAGGAAATTGAGTACTAGTAATTTATAACATACTTCTATTTGTCGAATCACTAGCTATTTAGTCCAAGAATTCAGCATTAGGTTAATATTCCAAAATCAACTGAAATGTAGTGTGGATAGAACACAAGGATTTTTTTTCACAACAAAAATAAATCAGATCAAGTGAACATTTAAGATTTTTGTTAAAATCATTGGAGGTCTATGTTGTCTAAAATTCACAAAAGTTTAGAGAGAAACTGGGAAATACAGGACATAAGAGATATGAGCACTTGATTACCAGAGACTCAACTTGGTCCTATCACAGAGGATGAGTAATGCTCAGTGCTTATATTAGAAGTAGCTGATCACGTACTGTTGAGAGGGTCAAGCTTCTAGAAGTGAAGGTAGTTGAAAAATTTGATGCCCTTCTCAACAATATAAGTTTTTACTCCATGAACCCATGGGGTGCTCACAGAAATAAAGGGGAATAAAGGGGCTGGAGAGATTATTCAGTGGTTAAGAGCACTGACTGCTCTTGCAGAGGACTCGGGTTTGATTCCCAGCACCCACATGGTGGGTACGAACTGTCCTTAACTCCAGTCCAAGGGAATCCGAAGCTCTCTTCTGACCTCTGCAGCATTGCATGACATGGGTGCATTCACATACATGCAGACAATACACTCATACACATAAAATAAAAAAAGTAAATAAAACTTATAAAAAGAAAATATTGGAATAAAATAAGAAAGTTATTTTCTACAATACAAATGTGAAGGAAGGAAGAGGAATGCGAGGCGTGGAGACTCCATCTATCCTTACAAAATCCTTGGTTTGTGGGGAAGGACAAAGGGCATTGCTGAGACTGTGGTTTTTGGTAACTGAAGGAGTAAAGAGGAAGAAAGTACCTCTGTCTCAGGGGAAAGTCAGGAATCTGTGCTGGCTAAGAGCCAGAGACGCAGTAAAAAGAGACCCACTGTGTAGGCTGCAGCCCCAAAATCTAGCTACAGTGTTGGTCAACAGAAAGCATGGAGCTGAAGTTGCAGCAGCCCTGAAGGGAAACAGAAACAAAATGAAAGCCTCTGGAAACCAGTTTGCTTTTAGAATAAAAGACTATGTGAGTCTGAATAGTGTGATGCAGTGAGAGTAACCATAGTAACAAAAATCTCAACTTCAATCAAACTGATAACTACATTTAATCAAGTTCCAGTGCCACAGACCAGCAATAAGAAAAACGTGGTTTCCAAGCATAAAGATTTTTTATCTGGTTTTAGTGTCTCGTATGAGAACTTCATCCCCAACAGCAAATCAGATTATAGTATTCAAAAAAACATGGGAAAGTCAATGTCACAGAGAAAAGGAAACAGCCATCTGTAAAAGACCCCAGTATGGCATAGAATTTGGGTTTATCTGACAATTATACTATGCTTAAGAAGATTAAGTACCCACTGGAATAAGGTATAATAATTGAATAATTAGTGTCAGCAGAAAGGTAGGAATTATAAGATACAATTAAATAAAAGTGCTAGGCATGATAACGATGGGAGTGGAAATGAACTCGACCTTCTACAGGCTCTGCTGAGGGCTGGACTTGGGAGGAAGGTGAAGTTCTGTGAGTAGAAGTGATGAGGTCAAAGCAAAACAAAGCACTATCAAGTGGCAGAATACATGTGTGATTAGGGTCGTGAAAGGAGAAGATCAAAATGGGATATACAAGGAAATGATAACTGAAAATGTTCATGTCAGGTATCAGACAACAGATCTGGGGACCTCAGAGAACATTGAGAATACCAAGAGAATCACGTGTAGTCACTCAACCTGATGGAAGCTGTGATGAAACAGAAAAATCTTAAGAAGAGTCATAAAAGAAAATCAAAAGGCACAAAAGATTTGTTCTAAAAATTATCAGAATTCAGGACTAGAGAGATGACTCAGCGGTTAAGAGCACTGGTTGCTCTTGCAGAGAATGTGGGTTTGACTCCCAGCACCCACATGGTGCCTAACTCCAATTCCAAGGGAAACCACATCCTTTTCTTACCCCCGCAGGCATTGCACAGTATCAGTGTACTTACATACACACACACATGCAATACATTCATACACTAAAATAAAAATAATAAAGAAAATAAATAAAAAAATTTAAATATCAGAATTCTTGAAGGATTTGTTAGAAATTCTTACATGAAACTAAGTTAGGAAGAAATGAAATATATTTAAATTGATGAACAAGGCTGGCTGGGAGAGATGTGGGGTACACACCTTTAATCCCACATTCAGGAGACAGAGGCCAGTGGAGTTCTATGAGTTAGTTCTAGGCCAATCTGGTTTAAGAAAAAGTAGAAAATAAAAATAATACATTAATTCAGTATTCTATGTCTAGAGACAACATGATTCATAAGTGAAAAAGAACAAAAGACAATCTCAAATGAATAATTATTGTGTGTCATTTCCTGGAGAAATGTGAGCAAATGTCAGTTCACCTCAGATGGGGTAGGAAGAAAAGACCAAAGAAATAATTCCACCCAAGTCTAGATAAACACTGAGTTTATTATGTTTACTTACAAGGGTATTGGTGAGGGGTTACTTACAGTAACACAGCTGACTTAAAGGCAACTGGATCACTGAAAAGCTCACTCTCTCATGGATGATGAGTCATAAAAGTTGTATCTCTAGAGTCCCTTCCTCAACTTAAAGGCAGGTTAACAGATGGGGCAGTGGGTGGCTTCCTCAGCAGGCTTTATTGCTTATATAACCTTGGGGAGGAACCTTGTGAGTCTTGTAAGTTTCAGGAAATTCCTTAGATGTGTGAATTGGTTACTTTCTGATCCTTGGTTCTTTTACTACCTGAATCTCAATAATTTTCATTCCAGGATAGAAGGTTGCAGCCTGGAAGGAATTGTTTCACAGTTAGAACAAATGTGAGACAATTCATTATCACTAGACTCCTTCTTCATGAGAATGTACAGAATTTTTCAAAGATAAAGGAACAGAAAAGAAAACAGAAATTTAGGCCTACAGAAAAAAAGAAGCCTGAAACTGGAACAAATGAAGATCAGAGAAAATAATGTTTCCTATTTTTAAAATAACTGCTCTACAAATTCATTGCTTAACAAATATGTTCAAGTGTGTGAAAATAGCAGAAAAAGGAATACAAAATATTAACCTCAAAGCAAATTTTTTATGGTCCTTAGAACACATTGTCAAATAACACAAGAATGCCTGAAGATTGAAAAAGTATGTTCAATATGTTAGGTCTAGGAAAAACTGCATAAATATTTTAGAGCTCATTATAAATAAAAATGTCATTTTAAGTTTTCTTTTGTTTGATTTTAATGTCATTTTTGATAACAGCAAAAGTGCAGTTATCTTAATGGAGCAAATTTTGGATAAAACCAGGAAAATTTTAATAAAGAAAATGAATTAAGCAAAATGAACAGTATATAAATGCTTACATATTTGGCAGAATTTAGCTCTGTATGTACTTGATGTTTGGTTAGCAGTCAGTAGCTTCTCTGGTTCCCCCATATTCCATCACATGACCTGTTTCATCTTTGAATGAGCCACAGTGCACTTAGACTTTCTGACTTTCTGATATTTCAGGTATGTCTGACGTCCCCCGCTTCGCTTCTTCTCCCTCCCACCAGAGAACGTTGACTGTTTGCGGCCTGGTGTGATTATATTAGGCCTACCTCAGTTGATGCAGGATATTCTCTCAATCTTAAACTACTTCTTAAATCACATCTACAAAGTACTTTTTCCAGGAAATGTAACATTTACTGAAGCAGTGAATAAATGTGTGTGGGTCCAGTTTATAGGATCAGTATTCTCCTTAATATTAAATGAGTTAATAAAGAGAATGAAATAAAAATGCTAGAAGTAGGTTAAAAACTCATTCAATTTTGTCTTACAGGACTTATACTGAGTTCAATATTATATAACTGTATTAATTCAACAGCAAACTTAAAAATTTTATAGCCACTTTTGAAAGAGCTGTATCTTTGCTCTGGAAACTGTTATTGAGCATATTAAAGCTGTAATGA
>NW_008348586.1:8118705-8122372 GCF_000622305.1 Nannospalax galili
CTGCTTTGATGAGTAAACTAGAACATAACTTGCACCCACTTATGAAAGAGATGTACTCTTGCTCTGGAGTGTGTTACTGAATATGTTAAAACTGTACTGAAATGCTTCTTCTAAACCTGTAGTTATTAAAAATTTTTTTTAAATGATTAAAAAAATGCTAAAAGTAATATTATTATGCATCTATTTTATATGTATCATCTAAGCCATCTATCAAATAAAAAAAATTTAAATAATGTTTCCACAGATAAGAATTAGCAAATTTGAAAATGAATGGGTTAATGTAAATTTTCTAAAACAAAAGAGAAGAAAAACATTACCAGAGCATCTATAATGTGCAAGAATATCTCACATTGTTTCATTTGATTGACATTTCCAGTAAAGGAGAAGACCGGATATTATCAAGAGAGGTTCAAGGTATTAGTAGCCACAATTTTTCCAGAATTAATAAAAAGCTCTAATAAAGCTCATCAACTCCAATTCAGAATTTAACAAGGAGAAAAAGTAAAAAGAATAAAGAAAAAAATCAGATCCAATCAAATAAAATCAAACCCATGAAAATAAAGATGAAATAAAAGCCTTGAATGAAGTCAGAGGAAAATTTAAAGGTCAAATACAGAGGGAAAAATGAATTGATTATAACATACAGCTTTCAAAACTTGGTCAAAGCAAAAAACAAAGATATAACATTTTTAAAATACTGAAAATGAAAAGAGAGAATAGAAAACTTTTATATCCATAAAAGGTAAATTTCAAAAGTGAATCAAAATAATTTTTTAAAATAATCAAACCTCCATCAGCCAATTTCCATCATGAGTGACAAGAAATGTTATAGAAATTGGTGCACTCTTGTGATGATTTTTTATATTTGCATAAGTGTATTTGAGAATTTAAATTTCTGTTATAAAATGTTCAGTGGCTCAGGAAATTTCACTATAATGAAAAATATTTATGAAAACTACTTAAAAATGGCATTGTACTGAATACTTCAGTATTGAATGGTTTCTCCTTCAGGTTGAGAACACTGTATGGATGACCATTCTTTCCTGTACTATATAATATCATACTGGAGATCTCACTGTTTTATGAAGAAAAAAGAAATAACATGAATTAAAAAAAAGAATCCTCATGACCAGTCTTACAAAACATGCAAAACAACTGCAAGAGATAGTAAGTGCATTTACCAAGACCTTAGGTTATTACATTAATATCTAAAAGTCAATTTTTTTCCATTGCCTAATTATAAATTATTAAATATGTAAACTATTTAAATAACCATTAATCCAGACTACGTTGACTATAACCTAGTCATAAAATGACTTCGTGGTCTAGAAAATGAAACAATACTCAAGTTTTCTTCATGGTTCTTAGGTATTATTTATTCTTAATGCTGAGACTAGATTTTGCTATTGTGAGATGTTACTTTATGAAAACAGTGTCTTGTATAAAACATTAAAATAGTCTACACTTCTGAAGAAATTCTTCTTTTGTAGTATTATTGAAGTATAATTTATACTTTTCTTTTTTCAAATTTTTTGTCCAGTTCTGGAAGTCATTGACAAAGTCAATTTGTCAAATTGAATTCCATATCTCTTTCCTGTCTCCTAACCAATACCTCCTGTTGTGTTTTCTATAAACACCACCTCAATCATGTAGAAAAGAACAACCAAAGATTTTATAAAGTCTTAGAAAGTCAATAAGTAAGGATTCCTAGTTTTAAGGTTTATATGGTCCTTTCCAAGTTTAAAAAATCTATCCCTATAGCACAAAGCAGTTTTCAACAGCATGTATAAAAATAGACATCATTAAATTCCAATAAAACTTTATTTTACAAACAGGCACAGGTTCCTGGGGAGTAGTTTGTCTATTCTTCTTATATAAGTGCTATACTGGATAATTATATCTTAACTTTTATGCCAAATCGAAGCTCAGATTTATATCAGTTAACACTTAGTAATTGACATGGCAACAGGCATAAATCTAGCCTCTGAAGACAGTTGTGCAGATACACTCTATATATTGTACTCGTACATTCTCCCTGTCCCATTATAAATACTCTCTTGCTTGGCCTTTAATATATTTTTTTCTAAACCACCCATATTATATTTATTGACAAGTTTTGAAGGTGCTATCTCTTGATAATTCACACATATTTTTTGACATCAAGAGTGTGTTGGCATTGCCAAATTCATACCTATAAATAGAACTTCCACATGGTATCTCAGAAACTACCTTTGTAGTGTCTGCAAACACGTCTTGGTTTAAAATAAACCTAGAAAACATAATACAGGGTGCTGATTTGGTCTTAATGAAAAAAAAGATACTCAAAACACAGCTGACCTTTACTTACCCATAGACCATTTTAATTTGACAAAAGCTTGTGCTGTTTGGGTTGAAAAAATGGAGTTTCTAATGTCTCTTGGCCTTTCACAGAAGGATAAATAACCTAAAATGTTGCATAGAGTTTCCTGGCTATTACGAAGTATTTGTGCTGCCTTTCCAAAACTGATGGGGCATTAGAAATTAAAATTTCAGGGCCTGGAAAGATGGCTCAGCAGTCAAGAGCATTGGCTGCTCTTGCAGAGGACCTGGTTTCAATTCTCAGCACCCACATGGCAGTTAACAACCGTCTATAACTCCAGTTACAAGGGATCCAATGTCTTCTGACTTCTATGGGCATTGAACAATATGGGTACACTTATACACATAAAATAAAAATAATAAATAAAATATTTTTTAAAAGAATCGAAATTTCTTAAACCACAGGCTCTGTGCTTTACCTGGAACCAGTTATACTGATTGTATTAATGGGTTTGCTTCACATAGTCACCACCTTCTCTTACTCAATGAGCTCTTTTTGACAGAGTTCTATGTGGTTCTAAGGGCCATTAAATACAGGCAAGAGGCCAATATATTAATCCGAAAATCATCATTTCATCTAAATAATGCTTTTTACTCATTTTTTTCCCTTCCCTGTCCCCTGAGCTACTTAGACTCATGTTCAGAAAAGTGCTTCATTTGTTTGGGTGATGTCATTAAATGCCACGTTGAGGCCCTACAAGGAGTGGGTAATCATTTCTCTACTTATTTGCTACATTTACTTACAAGTCACTTTTTCCTAATTCATAAAAGAGAACCAGTGCCTTGGACTGTGTAAAGTCCTGTGAATGAATGGAATGCAATAGTAGGGCTCATCACACAAGATGATTGCTCAGCACCAGGTAAATTTGTTAGAACCTGTGAGGATTCATTTTAATGTCAACTTGACACAAATTAGAGTCACCTAAGTAGAGAGCCTCAGTTGAGGAATCTTCTTAGTTTCCTTAACTGATGTGGGAAGTTCCACCTCAAATGTGGGTGTCACTTCACTTAGCAGTCCAGATAAAATGGGGTATTTCACAGGGAAGATGTGATGGCTAATCCTGGGTGTCAACTTGATTGGATCAACTGAAATGAAAGAGATCTTCTTGATTGGATCATCTAAAGCCAGAAGACATACCCTAAATGTGGGTGTTACCTTCTGATGGCAGCTGGTATAAAAGGCCAAGGCAGAGGAGAACGCCAGGCTTCTTGCTGCTTGCCTTCTCTCTCACTGGTGAGTTTGTCTTGCTGCTGTAGACTGAAGACTAGCTGATCTTTTGGAATTCATCAGACCTTCAGCACCATATTG
>NW_008348586.1:8122425-8129399 GCF_000622305.1 Nannospalax galili
GAGTCTCAGCCTCTCCAGTGTGGTGCAGCCATTGTTGGACTACTCAGACTCTATCCTGTGAGCTAAGCTGATATATATATATACATATGTATTCATTCTACCGGTTCTGTTTCTTTGGAAAACCCTGACTAATACAGAAGATTATTCAGTTATTTTGCTTGCTTAACTGTCCCTCTAGCCAGTGAGTTAATGCATCCTGTTGTTGCTGCTGAATTCTTCATTGATGTCAGAACCAACATTTTCTGGCTTCCATTGTTGACTAAGGTCAAATGGCTTTCCAGGAATCCTACAGGTTTTCAGGGTGATATTGGAACTTCTAGCCTCAAAAACGAAACTGTTGGGTTGATTTCAACCTCTCTAGTGTGAGACAGACACTGTGGGTCTACTCTGACTGCTGAGGTACCCTGCTTCAAATACTGAACCAATATCAGGTTCTTCAGTACAAGTTCGCTGTTGTTGCTATTTTGAAGTAAGCTGTCATATATATATTTTAAATTTTCATTCTATTAGTTCTGTTCCTCTACCAAACCCTAATATAGAGAGCCCATTAGACAGATTCCTGAACCTGAAAGATACATTTAGAAAAAATTAGAGCATTGATTCCACTGCCAGATACTAGAGCAGAATAATTACTGTGGTGGTCTGAATAGGAAATGTCTCCCATGGGCTCAGGTGTTTGAACACTTGGCCCCCTGTTGGCATCACTGGAGACATTATGGAATCTTTACTTGTTAGAGACTTGCTGGAAAAGTATATTATTGAGGGAAGGCTCTGAGGGATTATAGTCCTACCCTACTTCAAGTTTGCTCTTTCTGCTTCCTACATGTGGTTGGAAATGTGATCAACCAGGTTCCTGCCCTTGCTACCCATTGCCATGGCACTCCACCATTATGGACTCTCTCTTTGGAATCCTAAGCCAAATAAATGCTTTCTTCTACAAATTGCTTTTTGTCCTGGTCTTTTATCATAGCAATGAAAAAGTAACTAATAGAATTGAGAACCCATGTGAGCAAGAAAAAAATAAAGGACGTGTGGCCACCCCAGTAGGAACTCAAGTTCTAAGTATCGGAAAAAGATAGACATCACTAGAAGACCTACTCACTCCTTCCGTTCTCCTGCCTGTCATGATCCACTCCCTCTGAACTTCTGCCTCCATATTCTTGTTTCTCAAGACAAGAGATTCACCCCACGCACTTTGGAATGTTGCTTACAGCTCAGATCCCTCAGAGATTCTTCCCTGACAATATCATCCTCGTTGTCCCCTGCACGTTAGCAGTCCCTCACCTAGGTAACACATTCACAGCTATTGATATCTGTATGGAGTGTAGTTGAGACAGAGCTTTTCTAAAAACCATCTCAGGACCTTTGGACTAGTTTAGGCTACAAGGTGATTTGTTTGAGTCAAAGGAAATAGATATCAAGGCTTTGAGTCTAAAGGGCTCTCAGGATAAGAAAAATTAAACAAAGGAAGAAAGAACCAGGCTACTGAAGACAATGACTTCGAAGGAAGAAGAAATCCAGGAGAGGGCTGCCCCTGGCCTAATGTTTCTGTACAGCCTCTTATGCTCCCATCACTTGTCTATGATTCATATTTTACCTTGGGCTTAAAAATGTGGTTTTAATTTGTATGAAATAAAATCACATATATGTAAAAAATATTGTCAGTGTTTAATGGATAAATTAAAAAGAATATATTTCATCAGTATCATACAAAAGGGAAATAAATATATTAACATATAAATAAGAATCAGTAATAAACAGGGTTTAGAGTACTAGAACATTCAAAGGGTGGATTGAAAATGCCTATACAAATTTGATTACAGATGTGTCTTAGTATATTTGCCTAACATATGTGAATTCATGGATTTGATTCCTGGCACTTCAGAAACAGAAAATAAAAAATGATTATGCAAATTCATGAGGGCACTCCTGAAACTATTGGTAAGCAAATCTGAGACACTGAATTTTGAAGTGCGTTGCTTCATTTTGGTGGAAAGGTGATATCTTGGTTGAACAGACAGAGCCTGTAGGTCTTTCTCTAACTGTGAAATTTCCCTAGGCACGTGCTCAACAACGACTCGCCTTCTTTATTCCACCCCTCGCACCTGAAACCTTTGGTCTGGAGATTTTTCACCTTGGGAAAAGGAAGCAGCAAAAAACAAAGGAAAAAGGAAACACGTGCAGCAGGTGAAAACCCACACATAGAGCAGCAGGTGAGACAGCAAAAAGAAGGCAAGAGCCAGAGATTGACCTGTCTCTGCTTGTATCTTTAGTTGTGTCTTCAGGGGTCGCTGCTCCCGCTCTGGAAGGCTGAGCAGTACCTCTCTGGTAATCCCTGTGTACAATAGGATCAATCTAAAAAACACAGTTTTATAAAATATCGCTGCTGAAATAGGAACTGGCAGCCTCATTCATTTTAAATAAGACTAACACAAAAATCGCATTTTTTCTCAAAGTTTCTGATCACATTTAATAATTCTTATGTGAAACCCCAGATTTCTCAAAAACTCCACAGAAGATTAAACTCTTGTTCTTTCTTTTATACTCGTGTAACATTAGAAAAATAATGTTTTTGCCTTTCTTTTTAGTTTTCTTTCACACAGGTGAGTGCCACTCACTTGTACCTCTATGGAACTGTGCTGGGTGGCACACACAATGTCTCACTCAACTGAACTTTGGACAGCATTTGGTACTAAAGAGTTGAGTTGAGATCCTAGCCAAATTGCACTGCATCAAAGAACATGTTCAGTTTTCCAGAGTTTTAGTGGGACTAAAAGACCTGCATAGCTTAGTCAGGACAAAAGATCCCATGGACTAAGAAAACAGTTATTCAAGCCATCGAATGTGTTAGTTTAAGAATCACAGTGATTTGCACCTTTTACTTAGTTTAGCCTGGTATATTTTAAATACCTATTTTTTGGGATCTGTGATTATATTTCATGCAACATAAAATCCCATCCCCTTAATGAAAATTTGATTGTCCTGTGAGAAGCTACAGTTATTTGTTGTTTTGTTTTGTTTTGTGTTTTAAATCTCAGACTGTTCATGGGTGAACTGGAACTCCAGCTTCAGAGAAAGGAATGTGGCTTAAGCCTGAAGTTTTCTTGTGAACACAATCAGATGCAAAGGTAGATATGCAAATAACTCAGAACCCATAACTGTAATCTTATGATATGGTTTCTCCATGTCTCTCCTAATTTCTGCAGCCATTTTTCATCACTAGGGGGAAGTTCATCTGAGGATGAGTAGAAGGCACAGAAGAAATTGCTCATTAAACATTCAAGTCTTATGTACAGCCCTTGGTATACAGTTCACTGGAATTTTAGTACATGTCAGTGCTATGATGGTAAATGTTCATCAATTGTCTCTGCCTGTTTTCTCTATATGAGCTAAGGATAATGAAGCTGATTTATTGTGACTAGCTCAAATCTCTCTTATATCAACTAATCTAGAAAGAGATGTGTACAATTGATTCTTACAAAAAGATGGGTTGGCATGGAAATTTGTATGCCAAATTTTATTATTTTTGCATGTGTACAAGTTGTATGTGTGTGTGGCACATGTTTATGTGGGCACACATGTGTATGCAAGTGATAAGCCAGAGCTCATCAATTCATCTTGTCTAGCTAGTCAGCTCACTCTGGGGATCCTGGATCTCCCACTACCACACACTGAGATCACAGTCATGCTTCCACACCTGACTGACATTTTGAAGATGTGGTACCTTGCAGCCTCTGACTCCAATTAGCTTTTTCTGAAAAACATTTATCTCACTTGAATAAACAAATTTATTGGTTGATTACATTAAAATTCTGCATATTTTTGTTTACAGTTTGTTAGAATTTGCTTTATTTCTTCAATTGGTCCTCAGCATTATAGTAGTAGATCCTTAATTCCTGCCATACCCTCTAAGCTGAACTTTAACTGTCCACAGGTTTCAGTGCAAAGTCCTGGGTGATTGTCAAACCTGCCTGATTTGATAGAACACGTATTCTGAATTCTGTTACTTATTCCTGTGGTAGCAAACAGCTACGTTTTTTGTTTTGTTTTGTTTTTTTTCATAAAGGGAGAGTTTATTTATCTTATAGTTCCAGGGGAGTAGGAGTCCATTATAGTGGTGAAGCACGGCAGCAGAGGTGGCCAGAGCACAAAGCCAAGTGAGCACATCTTCAAGCAGACACAGGAAACAGAGTGCTAGATGGAAATGGACAGGGCCACACTTCCTAAAACTTCTATGACTTACACTATCTGTTAGAAGTTGGTCCTAAAATATTGGTTCATATATCTTGAGAATACTTCTTTTCTGATAAGATCCTCTCTTTATTTTTTTAATGTACTCTTTCTTCGTCTTTTATTATTTATTTAAATGGGGCTTTTGGCTACTCTAACATTCCCCCATCTGAAGAAGTAACCCTAAAATCTTTTGAGGATTAGATAAAAGTTCCAAAATACTTTTGACATTTTTGGTCTTTGAAATCGAGTAGGTTACTAAGAGGCCCAAGGACATTGTGAGTTTTAGCCAAGAAACTGGCTACTTTTCTTTAGGGTCTATTTTCCCTAACTGTTTAGCCAGTTCCTACCTCCTATCCTTATCATATCATCATTGGAAGAGGTTACCCAACTTGAGGATAGAGAATAGGGATACAGACCACTCTGGCTTCTTCCATGCTGAAAAGGGACTCAGGGTGAGGCAACTGAAGTATCCCTGCAGTGGATCTACCTAAAAGACTCCCAAATTGCATAACTCTTAGGGGGTAAAAGAAACTCCTTGACTGGTGAATAGGAGATGTGAAGGAGAAGTAAAGGCAAGAGTAAATAGTATTACGAGTTCTAGACGGGGAACTAGAAAAAACGTCAGTACAGGGCAATTTTCAAATGTTCGTATGAAATTAATTTGGAATTTCTTGACAAGGGCTTCCAAATGCATCCCTCTACTGGGTTCCTCCTCATTTTTCTTTTGTGTTCCAAGGCTCGACTCGAGAGTGATGGATTCAGGATTTGCTTTCAGGTATTTGGTAGGTGTTGGAGTGGTTGGAATCAGTTTCAGTTCCCTCTCAAAGGCTTCTAGATTGGAGAGAAAACAAATTTATCCGTCATTTTAGAACAATAGCTGGTTATCTCCCTCAGCTACAGGTGGGCACTACAGCATTGCAGAATAAGATTTGAAGCTTTACATATGAGCAGCAGTTTCTGATTAGGAACAAAATAGTTAATGATAAATAATTGTCTAAATAAATTTTTATATGGACTTAAGCCTAATGTCTGGGAGTATAATCCCTTGAACTTTAAAAAAAAATATGGATGGTGCTCTCCTACCTGCAGGCCTCTCTCCAGGATAAGTCCATCGCGCGCCTTGACTACCTCAGCCTCCTTCACCCTCCCATCTCCTCCACCATTCTCTCCTCCAAGTTTGGGCCCTGCCCCATTCCTTGTCCTGGGGCCCCAGACACCTGGGAGCCAATACTGCTTTCTGATCCTTTTCATCCAGACCAACGTAGTGCCTTCTCTGAGCCCCAGGAGCACTGCTTCTGGGCCTTGCTCTGTCCTCACCTTCCTCTGCTTACCTGGGCCCGCACCCCCCTCCATCCTCTTTCTGGGACAGAGGGGATAACATTTCCTCTTCTTGATCCTTTGCATCTAGTCCAACCCAGCTCCTCAGTGCAGTCCCCAGAAGTCCTTGGGGCCTCTTCCTGCCCCATCTGCCTTTGCATCTCTGGGTGGCAAGGCCACCAGCTGCCCTAAACCAGCACCTTTCCTGGGCCAGGTTCCAAGCCAGTCCAACTCCCAAATTCCTGAGGCCAAAATCGTTCCTGGAAGGATCCAGACCATAGGAGAAAGCCTGAAAACATCTGACCCTCACCTGAATGGGGCCTCTGTGGGAAATCCTGAAGACAAAAGCAATCCAGCCACTCCATTATAAAATCAAGAGAGAACCGGAAGCTTAAATGAACCAGATTTTCATGCCCCAAAAGTAAACCAAAAAGACACATAAAGTTCATAAAAAGAAGCAGACCTAAACTTGAAGGCCTGAGTCTCACACAAGAATCAGAAACTACAAAAGAAATTCACATGTCAAAAAATCAAAGAGAAAAAATAATAACAGGAAAAACAAAAATAACATATCCTGACCAAATACCAATTGTCCTCTAGAGGAGTACAATGAGAACCCCCTAGAGATAATGCAGGAGATGGAACTCAAAAGAACAATGATAAACATGATAGAAGAATTCAGTGAATTTAAAGAAGAAACAAAAAATAAATCAAATAACTGAAGGAAGATAGGGATAAACTTCTGAATGAATTCAGAAAAGAGTTAGAAATATTGAAGAATACTTAGGGTAAAATGAAGAAGGAAGTGAAATACTCAGTAAGCCAATTAGAAACGACAGGAGAAAGCCTCACCAATAGGACGAACAAAATGGAAAACAGAGTATCAAGACTGGAAGGCAAAGTGGACGAACTAGATGACACAAGCAAAGATTATGAAAAATTTAAGAAATCACAAGAATGGAATATGCAGGAATTGTGTGACACCATAAAAAAACCAAACTTATGAATCATAGGCATATAGAAAGGAGAAGAATCCCAAGATAATGGCATAGACCAGATCTTCAACAGAATCGTGGAAGAAAATTTCCAAAAATTAAAGAAAGACATGCCCATACACATAAAAGAATCATATAGAACAACAAACAGGACCAGAAAAGAAACTCTCCACAGCACATCATAGTAAAATCACTATATACACAAAACAAAGAGACAATTCTGAAAGCTGCAAAAGAGAAACAATGTCACATATAAAGGAAAACCAATTAGTATTACAACTGATTTTTCAGTGCAAATTATGAAATCCAGAAGAGCCTGGACCAAAGTATTCCCAGTTTTAAATGACCACAGATGCCAACCTAGATTACTATACCCAGCCAAAATGTCTATTACAGTCAAAGGGGAAACAAAAATCTTCCATGGCATAA
>NW_008348586.1:8129706-8129870 GCF_000622305.1 Nannospalax galili
GGTGAAAGGATGGAAAAAAATATACCAAGCAAATGGCACTAAGAAAAAAGCAAGTCTAAGAATTCTAATATATGACAAAAGAGACTTTAAACTAAAACTAATCAGAATAGACGAAGAGGGCCACTTCATTTTGATCAAAGGAACAATCAATCAAGAAGATATTA
>NW_008348586.1:8130439-8135439 GCF_000622305.1 Nannospalax galili
ACAAAGAAGCCCTAAACACCACATGAACACATAGAGATTAAACAACACACTCCTGAATGATGAATGGGTCAAAAGAGAAATTAAGAAAGAACTAAAACTATTCCTGGAATTAAATGAAAAGGACAATACAACAGGACAAAAACTGTGGATTCCCATTGAAAGTCCATCCACTATCCCCACTTCTCTTTAACATAGTACTTGAAACTCTTGCAAGAGCAATAAGACAAGAGAAGGAAATTAAAGGAGTAATAATTTGAAAAGAAGAGATCAAATTATCCCTTTGTGCAGATGATATGATATATAAGGGACGCCAAAAACTCCACCTGAAAACTCCTTGAAATTGTTAACACATTCAGTAAAGAGTGAGGTTACAAAATTAACCTACAAAACTCTACAGCCTTTCCATATACCAATAACAAGCAAACAGAGAAAGAGCACATGGAAATACTCCTGTTCACAATAGCTGCGAAAAAAAAAAAAAAAAAAATCTCTGAGTAAACCTGACCAAAGACATTAAAGAGCTCTACAATGAAATTTGCAAATCTTTGAAAAAGAAATTGTGGAGGACATCAGAAGATGGAAGGACCTCCCATGCTCATGGATTGGAAGAATTAATATTGTGAAAATGACCATCCTACTAAAAGTCATATATAAATTCAATGCAATGCCAATCAAAATCCCCATGACATTTTTCACAGAATTGGAAAAAACTATCCTAAGATTCATATGGTAGCACAAAATACCTTGGATAGTCAAAACTACCCTGAGCACTAAGAGCAATGCTGGAGGATTACTATATCAGATTTGAAGCTGTATTACAGAGCTATAGTCATAAAAATAACATGGTACTGGCAGAAAAATAGACCCATAGACCAATGGAACAAAATTGAAGACCCAAATATGAGTAAATGCAATTTCAGCCACCTGATATTTGACAAAGGTGCCAAGAACATTAACTGGAGGAAAGACAGCATGTTCAGCAAATGGTGCTGGCAAAACTGGATCTCCACTTATAAAAGAATGAAAATAAACCCCTATTTTTCACCCTGCATAAAAGTTAATTCCGAATTGCTCAAAGACCTCAATGTAAAGCCTGAAACTCTGAAACTGTTAGAAGAAAACTTTGGGAAAAACCTACAAGATATAGGTGTAGGAAAGGATTTTCTAAACCGGACATCAATTGCTCAGGAAACAAGGGCAGGAATTGACAAATGGGACATCATTAAATGAAAAGTCTTCTGTACATCAAAGGAGACAACCAAGGAAGCAAAAAGAAAACCCATAGAATGGGAAAAATCTTCACCAGAGACACATCTGACAAAGGTTTAATAACCAGAATTTATATCAAACCAAAAAAAAAAAAAAAAAGCAGAGAACCAAGACAAGAAGCAACTCAATTAAAAGATGAGCTAAGGAGCTGAACAGATAGTTCTCAAAAGAAGAAGTAAAGATAGCTATGAAAGATCTTAAAAGATGTTCAACATCACTAATAATTAAGGATATGCAAAGTAAAACCACGTTAAGATTTCACCTCACCCCAGTCAGACTGGCCAAGATCAAGAAAACAAATTATTACAAATGTTAGAAAAGTTGTGGAGAAAGGGGAACACTCACCCTCTGCTGGTGGGGCTGCAAACTTGTTCGACCCCTATGGAAAGCAGTGTGGAGAACTCTTAAAAAACTACAAATGAAACTACCATTTGACACAGTTATTCCTCTCCTTGCATATACCCAAAGAACTCATCCTATTGCAGAGACACATGTACATCCATGTTTGTTGCTGCTCTTTTCACAATAGCTAAGAGATGGAAGCAACCTAAGTGTCCCTCAATTGATGAGTGGATAATGAAAATATGGTTCATTTATACAATGGAATTTTACTCAGCAGTAAAGCAAAATGAAATTTGCAGGTAAATGGATGAAACTAGAAACTGTCATACTAAGTGAAGTAACACCAACTCAGAAAATCAAGTAACATATGTTCTCCCTCATTTGTGGATTGTAGCACCAAGCCCTCATATGTGAGTATATAAATTCTGATGTAACACCAGGAGCCATGAAAATGGAAAGGATTCATGGAGGTAAAGAAAAATAAAGAACCTGAAAGTAAGAAAGTGGGTAGTAGGGAACAGATGTTCCAGGAGGGGATGAGGGTTGGCAAAAGTGGGAGTATTTGGCAGTGAGAGAAGGGGGAGGGGCATTCAATGGGTCATGGTGTGTGGGAGGAGGGAAGTCAGGAGAGGGAGGATGGTAGGAGGCAGAAAAAGAGAAAGGGGGGAAATGGAGACACCTTGAGTGGGAAAACCACGATGGAGGGGTGAGACAATGTGAGAGATAAACAATGCCTAGCTAGTTTTGAAAACCAGAGAGAACCATATTACTCCTACTGACAAATTATACACAGCAGGTCAAGAAATATATGTCTATGTAGGGTTTATCTGAGAACAACTGATCTTTACCCAAGATTTATCCACATGGCACACAGTAATTAAAAATAGAAATTGGTGGAACTAACCTTCTTGCATGTTTAACAGATATACTTTGACTATAATGATTTGATCAGAGGGACATAAAGGACACTTTTTGCTCTTTGCCCTCCTAGGTCAACTAGTTCCAGGGGATTATGAGCATCTCTCAAAATGTTCTATAATGGTGGTGGGTCACCTGTGCTCTTGATCAAGGATGCTGAGTAGACCCTACCAGATGGACTTGAACCAGAGTCCAGTCTATAAATAGGAGCATCAACACAGAGGGATCATTTCCTCCATGCTTCCAAGCAAAGCAAACCATGGTCCAGCAGGACATTCGACTTATTGTCACATAGGCGGAACTGGTAAAAGAAAGGAGCCAGGGGCTCCTCCCAAGCCCATGTGACCCCTGAGGAACAGATCCTCTAACGACCTTAAGAGTAAAAATAAATTGGTTTATCTGGACCAACTGTATGGCCTTAAAAACCCAAAAGAAAAGTGTAACAAAAGATTAAATGGGGCAGCATAACTTCTTAAGAGTCCCTATGTTTGGCTACAGGCTACATAACAAGCAACAATGCCAGGTAAGCGATACCTTCTTTTGAGTTGTTGACCAGGGTGGCCAAAGGGATTCCCGGATAGTAACCCAGCATAGAACTGGGAAAACGAACAGCAGACCCCAATCTTATTCAAAGGAATATAGACAACTGAGTACCACCAGATGAGAAACAGCTGACCCTCCTAATACAAAGACCTCTAAGTAGGCTGACTAGATTCACCAGAAGGGCAAGTAGTGGGGAATGGCTGGGGGTGCCAACAACACAGCAGACAGTAGCAGGGATATCAGAGTATAAGGGCTCTAGTGGGGGAGGGAGGATATGGGAGGGTGCTACCTGGGAAGTGGGTGTATAAATAAATAAAAAAATTAAAAAATATAATTCTTCAAAGCATAAAAGTTTGCACCTCAATAATTAGTAGATGCGAAAAACATTACCATTGAAATCTGCCTGATGACTTTATATCCATGCTCAGATGCCAAGGAGCTCAGAAAGTAACCGACTTTGACTAGTAATAATCAGCTATATAGAGATTAGAAACGCATGTGTATCTTAGTGTCAACTGTATTAAAAATGAATTTTTCTGTATGAAACTGTATTTTTTAATAATGAAATGGAGATCTTTTTTAAAGTTTAAAACCTTAGGCTTTATACAGAGTTCAATATTGTATAACTGTATTAATTCAACTGTGAACCTAAAAATTTACAGTCAATTTTGAAAGAGATATATCTTAGCTCTGGAAATTGTTATTGAATATGTCAATGCTGTTGTAATGAAATGCTTCTTCTAATTATATGGTTATTAAATAAATAATTTTTAAAAATATGGATGACTTTATTCTTTCACTATACTTTCATTTTGGGTGTTTAAGACTATACAGTTGTCCCAAATAAATCAATTTATTTTTACATTTAAGGTCATTTGAGGATCTTTTCCTCAGGTGTCACATGGGCTTGGGTAGAGCATCTGGCTCCTTCCTTTTACCAGTTCCATTTATGTGAAGATAAGTTAAAGGCCCTGCTCAACTATGTCTGGCTTCACTCGGAAGTATGGATGAGATATTTCCTCTGAGTTGATCCTCCTCTTTGTAGACTGGACACTGGCTCAAGTCCATCTCATAGGGTCTCCTTGGCCTCCCTGAACAAGAAATCTTTAGTAGAACAGCAAAATCACGCAAAAAAACCAGCTCCTTTCAGCCAAATGCACCAGAGGTGGTTTTGTTGCGTGACCTCACTGCTCCATCAGACACACCAGTACTAGAAATTGTTTTACCTACTATAGGTAAACACTGGCCAAACCCATCGCAGTCTTATCTTGAATTTCAAAATTAATTAATGAAAATAGAAATAGTGCTTATAAATCTTCCAATTCTATTTAAGGAAAATGATCCATTTAGTATAAAAGGAAGAATCAACTGAGCAATTTTATTATTAATAATAATAAAATATTAGTAGTAAATAAAATTTGAATTCTATCTTTTAAAATCTGCATTAATTATTTCTGGACTTAAACAGGTTTTTTATATAGTTTAATGGCATCACCCAAATTACCTCTAAAGATTGAGTGAGAAGGAAATTTAATTTAATGATGTATTTGATAAATTTTTAGAAACACATTAAAACAGACATTTAACTCTATAAGTTATAAAATTACAAATCCCTAAAGCAATCAAAGAAAAATCAAACAGCTACACTTTTTAAGATTATAATTAATATTTTTTGTGCAGCCTTGCAGGATATCAGATAAGTTATTGAAACTTTATCTTTTGAATTTAAAATTGATAAGACTGTCAAGTCCATGGCATAATAACTTCAAGACAGGGCTCAGCTGCGTCATGCTGGACTATAGCTTCATGTAGCTATGCCCTGATCCCAAAAACTACCTGCCAAAACTCTATACAGCCTCATCCAAGTGTCTAAATCCTCCCAAAATTAAATGCATCAATTTTTGCAAGCAAGAACAGAAAATGATCTC
>NW_008348586.1:8140439-8154459 GCF_000622305.1 Nannospalax galili
TGGCCCAAATTATCTCTGGGTCTCCTCTGTGATCAGACAAACCATATAATATATTTTATGTGTATTTATTAATTTACAAAAAAATGAGTACCCAGTGCCTAGCCTCCCCCGCACCTTATCAGACTTTGCCACGCCCATAATTCCGCTCACACCCCAGGTCCATTAAAAGTCAGTACATTCTTTCAGCTGCTGCACACTTCCCCATGGTTCCCGGCTTCCCCCCATAGCTCCCCTCTTCTCTGATTCTGCTCAAGGCTTCCATTCTAAGATGGGTCCCAACCATACCCCCATAGTCCACACTCTGTCGCAGGCTCCGCCCATTAGAGGAACTAGCCAATCGAGAGACACATACAGTTTTTAAAATCAAGTATTTTTCTTCTAATAGTTTGTTATTTGATCCAGTTTTGTCAATAAAGTATATTTCTGCTGATTAAGTCATGACTCCTTAAAGAACGTTTTAGAAACTATCATTGTCTTTATGAGCTAGGACAGGAATGGAACATGATGGTAAAATTTCTATTCCTCACACTCTGACTTCAAGTTCTCTGGTATCAATCCAGATGCCAATGATACCAAGGAGCTGTACTGTTCAGAATTGCAGGGCAGATTGCAGTTATAGAGATACTTTGAGAAGGTTTTTTTGTATGCAAGATCATAGGAACCACAGGCAATGATACAATTGCCTAGGGAGACATTTAAGAGTCAGATGAGAGACTTTAAGCTTATGAACCAAATAATGTCACACAATTTCAATCTAGCTAAATTAATCCCAAGGCATTTACTTTTTTTTACATGATCAGTAAATGGTTATGCTTCAAATAGAAACAAATTCTTCTTTCTAATAAAAATATTTTTGACATGATTTCCGTTTTGTTCATAAGTATTTGCCAGAGCCTACTAAGTGCCAAGTAGGTATAACCCACTCTGGAGATTTATAACACACATGTAAGAACATAATAATAAGCCAGAAACACTTGATCTGCCAGTAATCAGACTAGGCATAAATGAAGTTGTACATGACTTTACAACCAGTCAGTCTCTTCATTTCCCTTCCACTTCTTCCCACTTTAGGGCTCTCATGGTCACCATTTTCCAAACTGTGATGTGTATACCATATCAGAACTATGTTATGAAGGGGTTAAATGATTTTTTTTTGTTAAAGAATGAAAAAATCAAAAACAAAAAAGCAAAACACACAACTTTTCAAGTCTGACCCAACCGTGCCTTCCAGTGGTTTGCATCACATTTCTCCCCAGGAGGAAGTTCCTTTTCTAATCAGACTTGGCACTACTCTTCCATTTTGTTTTTCATTTCCATAATAATATACCCCAAAATTCAGTATGATAAGCAAAAACAGCCATTTTTCTTCTCCCCCACAGCTATTATGTTTGTGTCAGCTAAGTAAAACATTCTTTGCTTGAGTTTCTTAGGAAGTTGAGGGCAACTGGAACTGATGTATTCTTGATGGGAGTGAGAAGACTCACAGGCCTAGGATATAAATTAGCTCTCTCCATCTGACTTCTTCCATTTATATAACTTTTAGCCTAGTAAATCACATCTCCAAAATCACATGCCCCCATGGCCTGGAGAGATGGCTCAGTGGATAGGAGCACTGGCTACTCTTGCAGAGGACATGGGTTCAGTTCACAGCACCTGCATGGCAGCTAAAAACCATCCGGAACTCCCGCGCCAGGGAATCTGAGGCTCTCCTCTGACATTCACAGGCATCGTATGGCACAGGTGCACTTACATACATGCAGGCAATACACTTTTACACATAAAATAAAAATAATCAGTAAAATATTTCACGATAAAAACTAAAAAAGAAAGCATTCCCATACAAAGACTGAGTCACACAGAACTGTGAGCTTCCACGATTGAGACTTGGAAGTCAAGCAGCATCAGCAGAGTGTTCCCTGGGCAGGTTCTTGGACATACTAAAAAAAAAAAAAAAAAAAAAAAAAAAAAAAAAAAGAGTACAAAAAGCAGGATGTAAAAGAAAAGAAAGAACCCAGAAGAGGAGAATGATAGGGAACAGATATTACCAAGGGGGAAGTGGGGAAAGTGGGAGTGTTCTGCTGGGAGGGCAGAAGGGAGGGACATAAAGGGGGTCATGGTGGAGCTGAGGGAACTCTGGAGGGTCCAGATGGTGGGAGGCAGGTGTTACTGTGGGAATGGTAGGGATGATGGGGGTGCTGGGACTGGTGAGGGAGGAGGGAGGTCAGAGAGGAACAAGAATAGAAGAGATAAACGAATGTTGAAACCCCTGAGAAATGCACATACAGTATCTCAACACTAGTGCATATGTATACCTGGGACTGTGTGGAACACAGAAGCAGACAGGAGGGTCCTCCGTTTGAGTGGTTTGTGAGAATGGTCCAAGAGACTCCCAAAATAACATGGATTATTGCCAGAGCTCTTGGTTATCTCCCAGAACTGGAAGAAAAGACCCTACTGCTGAAGACAGGACATACTTTGGATACAGGACTTGGAGTAATGGAGCAGGAACCGACCTGGAAACCTTCTACCCGAAGTTTAGCCCTCATAATGCTAGATGGTAGTTGCAAAGGGAGAAAATTAATCAATGGTCCAACCGAGCAATAAAGCCTAATAACCATAAGGCCTGGCACAGCACACTACCTCTACTGGTGCAGTAATGGCAGTGTTATCTGTGGGTAATCAATAGCTAGCTATTTGGACTTAAAGCCCTTTCAATGAGAGTGGACTCATGGGTGGCACTGTAAACACAGCCAAATATGTATGGCTGGAGAGGTCATAGATCCTTAGAAAATCCTGTCTCTGTCATATCTTTAGACAAATGAAATTTCTTACCATATGCTAACTATGGATACTGATATTTACAGACAATCATACTGTACACAGCTCATCAAAGAAGCTTTTTTTACAAGAAATAGAAGCTACTATAGAATCCTACAGCTGGTCAGACACTGAGAATATATGTCTGAGAATGCCCAGTCCTAAGTGAAACATTTACATTTGAACCTCTACACCTAAGGCTCATGGAACTTAGCAAAACGAGGGGTAGAGAAAAGCTAGTGAATCCCTCAACTCTCACCAGTGAAGTTCCCTTATACAACAAAGTGGATACGGACAGAAGGCCGCAACTAGTCAAGTTTTAAAGAATAAGAGAGTGAAGATTATGTGTCCCTGAACAGGACTCCTATATTAAACCTCACACACCCACAACTCAGAGACTAAGGCAGAAAAGGAGGCAGAAAGATTATAAGAGCCAGAGCTTGTTCATTAACATAGGAAAGCAGAGGCTTTCAGGCCCCTGGAAGCTGCACATGTGAACTTGTGGCAATGTGGACACAGACGTTAAGAGGTATGGCAGAATACATGGATGGGCGAGGGGGCACTGAATTTGATTAAGCACTGTTGTATGAAATGTACAAAATCTCAATAAAAAATTTAAAAAAGAAAGAATGAAAGCAAACTTAGAAGAGAACTTAGGAACAATTCGTTGGAGTCAGGAAAGAGACACTTCCATAATTAGAAAGGTATTTGTCAGTGGAAGAAAATGGGAGGAGCTAGAATGTTACACATTTTTTTAGTATATTTTTATTGATTCTTTGAGGTTTTTATACAATGTGTTCTGATCATATTCAGATCTTTTACCCCACTTTACTAACGTTTTCCAACTTCACGTTCTCTATTATTTTTTATTTTCTTTTGTTTTATTTGAGAATTTCATACATAACTATTGTATTTGCATTATTTATACCCTTGCCAACACCCATTCAGCTTCTCCCATGTCCACTCCACTCCTTATCAATGTCTTGTCCTTTTATTTATTATTTTTACATATACATACCTACATGCACACACACACACACACACACATATATATATAAAATACAAACACACACATATGTATATACTGAGTCCATTTAGGGGTGCTTGTATGCCTGTGTTTAGGATTGCCTACTTGGGATTAAATAATCTCTCAGGGAGCTAGTCCCTGGAGAAAACTGACTCCCAGTACCAATGGTCAGTCCTATTCACCTATAAAATATTACACTTTCAATAGAAGACAAGGTGAAAGTCACAGTGGGATCATGAGGAAAAGTAAGAGGCAGTGTCCCAGGAAGAGTGTTCCTTATAATTTTTATTGAAGGACAGCAATATAACCCTCCTCCTAGAATGATTTGGACCTTGGACATGAAAACAACCCAGTAATTATTTGGGTCAATCATGGAGAGCTCTTTAAACTTTAGCCTTTTACAAAAAATTATTTATTTTTTAAATTTTATGTGTATGCGTGTATTTAGCCTTAATATTAATTGGCTTAATCTTATAGTCACATCTGTAAATAAACCCCTACCAAATGCTCTGTTAAAAGTAATAATAAATAAAATATTTTAAAAAAAGAAAAAAGATTTGCTTAGCAAAAAAAAAAAAGTTGCTTTGTGTGGTAGAGCTTGGAATACGTATAAGACACGAAGCAATAATAAGTGTATTTCTTGTTATTAGTTTACTTTTTCGCTTTGTCATCAGTTTAAAACCTCTGTCATCTGGTTTGTCTTTAACCTTGCACTTAGCTAAAAGCAGTCTGTAGGTCTTTATAATTACTGAAAGGCCAGTGCTGGTTTATTTTAATCTAGTCATCAAAAGCCAGCTGTTGAAAATGAGTTACAAGCAGCTTGGAGATTTTGCATGATGATCCTTGAAATCTGTCTCTTTGCTAATTTTTTAATTCCCTGTCTTCCAGGATATTGGTGATCACTGATGATACCACTTGAATCAGAGAAATCTGACATATTGATATTTCTGTTATCTCAAGAGGTTACTTGGATGCTGATATCAGGAAGAAGGTCCTTTCACTCCTTGTTCTGTTGCTGTCCTAGTTTGTTTCTTCATTGCTGTGACAAAATACTCTGACCAATACCAACTTTGGGAGGAAAGGATCTATTTCGCTTTCATCTCCCAGGTCACAGTTCATCAGAGAGGCCAAGGTAGGAACTCAGGGCAGGAACCTGGAGGCAGGAGCTAGAGCATAGACCATGGAGGAACTCTGCTCACTGGCTTCCTCCCCTGGCCCCTGCTCAGCCTGCTTTCTTATGCAACACAGGCCCACCTGCCCAGGGGTGGCACCACCTATAGTGGGCTGTGCCCTCTCACATCACTCAACAATCAAGGAGTTGCCCCATGGACATGGCCACAGGCCAGTGCAATGAAGAAAATTCCCCAATTGAGGCTCCCTCAACCCAGGTATGTCAAGTTGACACTAAAGCTATCCAGCACAGTTGTCTAGCATCTTTTTACACTGCAACTGTACCATTTTCCATTGTTTATCTGTGAGTCAATAAGGCTAGGCCATAGTTAGGGGGAGAGGAATTAGCCTCTGATTCTTGATTGGGATGTTCAGAATCATTTTCTGGTAATTAATTCTTGATAATATATGGCCATTTATCTCATCACTAACAAAAATACAAACTATCTCATAAATGACAAAAATCACAGAAATGGTTTCATCACCTGGCTGAGTGGTGTTAAAGCAGGACTCAGGCTTGGACACTAAGAATTATGAAAGGAAAGTCCCAGAAAAAAAAAAAACTGCCTCCTCAAACTGCTGTCTATAAGGCTGATCAATTGATTAGAACTTGAATGATTGTGGAGAGTTTGAAATGATTCAGGTTCAGAGCCTAATCACAATTTATTTTGGTCTGTCTTCATTGCCCTAATAGTTGTTCCTTGCCCATCTCTGTGTTTGTCCTAACAGCTGGTGGCTATCCTTTGGGAATGTATTAACTTAACCAATCCAAGGGCTAAGGATTAGAGAGTCTCTAAGGCCTGAAGCAGAATTCTCCCAGCTCGCCTATACCCTGCCTCTCTGATGTCTCCACCATTGTATTTGAAAAGTGTTTTTTATCTATACTTTCTTTGTTCTGTTACTATAAAAACTTCATCAAACTGTTACCATGTTGGAACATAAAATTTGGGGTGACCTAAATCTGTGTTCCTGGGTCATGGTCATTCAAATTTAGCTACAGGACCAACTATTTTTTATCTCCTTTGAGGTGAGAGCTAAGCTTTGTGTCAACAAAGATATAAATTTAGTTTATAAAACTATAAAAAATACTGTTATTTATTCTTTGAAAATTTCATACATGTATGTCATGTAGCTTGATCATATCCAACCCTTACTTCCTCCAACTGTCCTCAGGAACCCCTATCATCATATCTCCTTCCCAACTTCATGCCCTTCTTTTTATTTATTTATTTATTTATTTATTCATTTTTATGTATATCAGTGTATAGCCTACATGTGTGCAAGTACACCCATGTCATGCAATGTCCATGGAAGTCAGAAGAGTTCATCAGATCCCGTGTAATGTCACCGGTCAGTGACCACAATTCAAGCCTGATGGGCTTGGGGGCCCCGAGGTATAGGTGCAGAAGAAATCAGGACGCAGGGGTGCAGAGGCACGTGAACCAGTGCATGCTTTATTCTAAGAATCAACCTTATTTATAGTATAACAAGAGGAAAGGAAAATGTTCTTCTCAAGCCAAATTACCTCATCACCTTACTTCCTCCAACTGTCCTCAGGAACCCCTATCATCATATCTCCTTCCCAACTTCATGCCCTTCTTTTTATTTATTTATTTATTTATTTATTTATTCATTCATTCATTCATTCATTTATTTTAACCAACCAAGTTCAATGTGCACATATGTATGAAGTCAGTCACCGGAGTATTGTGGATCAATGGCCACAATCCTAAAAAGAAAAGTGAGCCTCCATCACCTGGAAGTCATCAACTGTCAAGAGCTACTCAGCTAGGGGTAGGGCCTTTGAAAAAATCCATTGCCGTACTATTCATAAAACACACATAAGGACACATGGGCATGACAAAGGGATTCCTAGAATATATAGTATTCCATAGAATCCTGGAGGGAAACGTGTATGGTGTTGTTTGGGAAATGAACAAATCTTATAGGCTGTTACAGTTGAGATTCCTCAGCCTTTCGCACGGTAATCAAGTGGCAGTAGTTTAAAGAAGCCTCTAATCTTGGTAAATACTTATTAAAATAAGAGGTTTCTTCAAGGCCCTGGAGGGAAACTTTATCTGGAAACCAATTAGTTTAGGTCTAAACCTTGACTCTCTGTTCAGAACTTTAAAATGACTTTCTTATTTCTTGTTTTATTTTCTTAACCTGTAATTAATTACTACACATTTATGAATCCCCAGGCTTTGGGAAGCATTTGCAACATTTAGGTCACTTGGAAGAAAAATTAAATCTGTAAAGAGAGGATGTTGAAAGGTTAAATGATCTGAGGACAAAACACATTGACTTCAAAAGCAACTCCCTCACTTGGGAAATCAGGAGGTTCTTCCATCACCCACCTAATATACCCAGGTTCAGTCATGGCCTAGTCATGCAGCAGAGACCAGAGAGGCTTCTGAATCAATCACTGGTGAGTCTGGATTCTGAAATGCACGGAACATGACAAGTCTATGCCTAGATTCTGTAAAGAGAAAAACTTTCACACATCAGCAGGGGATTCAAGTAGAAAGGCAGGCAAGATCACAGACTTCATAACCAGTTTCTCAACATCTTAAGGATTCTTGTGTCTTTATTATTAATTCCACACGTTACATACAGATCAAACTATTAACGTGCATTACTTTGTTTAATGCTTACCCCAATGTAAACATTATTATTTAAGTAGAGAAAGTTGAGGTTGGGAGGAGTTAAATCACAGTTTTGTATTTATTTAGTTTTTGATGACTCAGTGATTTTAATTATGGTTGATTGCATTAACAGGAACTTGGGCTTCTGACCTATAGCTATACTACTGAAGAAAATCTCCCCAAGAGACTATTAAAAACCTATAGATATCCACAGGGAAAGGTGCAGGCTCATGAGCCCCTCCCCCCACCTATCATTATCTGCTTATTGATTCTTGGGGAGAAGAGTAATTTTCTCCATCCTGTGACAAGATGTTTACATGGCAAATCCTATGGAGGTTTTTCACCTGTAATTTTTACTGCTGTGTCTCAAGAGCAATGTCATTTTCCAAAGATATCATTCTGCCTCCTTCCAGTTCTTCCCATGGTTCATACATTTTTCTACCATCTCTATAAAGCCTTTGAAGAAATTACAGAGATGGCATATTTATGGCATATTCAACATATTTATGGCATATTTATGGCATATTATGGCATATTTATAGCATATTATGGCATATTTATGGTATATTTATGGCATAGTCAACAGTTACTGTTGCCATGGACTTTTGACCAGGTTTACAGTACCAGATATTGATTCCTACTCTGTAGTGGGCCAAAAATTCAATCAGACAGTGATTGATTGCTCCCATAAGTCAGTGGTACTGACTTAACCATTACGGCATCAGCAGGCACTTCCTGCCTAGACCATTTGTAGTGTATATATAGCATCCAGGGGCCATAGCTGAGTAAGATTTTTGTTGGTAATTCTCTCCCAGTGTCCCATATAGCACCCTCCAGCACTGTGAGCACTGGCCAGCAAGGAGTTGACTGCCATCCAGGGGTTGGTTCCAGCTTGATTTCTCTAAGTCCTGTGATAAGCACTAGATGTCTTCAACAAAAAGGTCTTAATATCAAGTTGTGGTAGACAACAGATAGTCATGGCAAATGCCTGTATTATTTTGGGAGCTTCTGAGATCTTCATGACCATACATGTAGAGAGAACACATCCCCTGGTATTGGGATTTTCAATTAATAACCTGTATTAAGCAAGATTTTAAAGACTGACAGGAGTAGAGAAGTTAACTCAACCTACATTCTGCTATTTTCAAAATATATCTTTCCTCTACTTATATTCTACATTTGCATATATGTAAATTCAATAACTAGATACTGTGTTTCATATATGTATGTATCTCTACACACAAGATGAATATATATTGCATTTAAAGAATGAATGTTAAAGGAGAACTCACTCATTTGTTTATTGTCATTTGAATTAGTAGTTCTTTTGAAAAATTGGGGATCTTAAAAATTACATTTATTTGTTTCTTGAGGCATTTGTTAAATGATGATATTCCTCTGAGATGGGATGAGGAGCAAAATATAATTTAAGTATTCATGAAGGAGATGAAAAAGTTGAGCTGATTATTAAATAATAGGAAAAGTGTGACAGGAGTTAATTGTCAGGAAAGAATGTTTTGAGGATGGGCCACCATAAGCAAAGACATTGAGATTATAAATTTCAATTTTTCTAAATAATAGTGGAGTGGTCTTAGTAAACCAAAACATCATCACAACTTCAGCAATAAAATAACAGAATATAAGAAATTG
Organism: Nannospalax galili; assembly: GCF_000622305.1. NCBI lineage: Eukaryota > Metazoa > Chordata > Mammalia > Rodentia > Spalacidae > Nannospalax > Nannospalax galili. The sequence continues at coordinate 8,149,749 of NW_008348586.1, forward strand.
AAGGCAGACTACCAGATATTAATGAACTGGCTAATAAGTAGAGATACATTTTTGTTGAGTTTTACTCCAACTAAAACTCACTTTGCGTATGGGACCAAAGATGTGATGGTTAGTCTTGATTGTCAACTTGACTCGATTAATTGGAAGGAAAGACCCTGGGCATACTTGGAAGAGGTTTTCTTGATCAGATGATTTGAAATGGGAAGACCCACCCTAAATGTGGGCAGAACCTTCTGGTGGCAGCCCAGAGGAAAGGAAACCAAAGAAAGAAGCTGGGCTGAGAAGCTTCCTGTCTCAGTCTTGATGGCAAGTTCATGTACTCTATTGTTGCTGTTGGAACTTCTCCCACATTCCTTCATTTATGTCGGAACTCAGCTTCTTTGAGCTTCCAGCATGAACTGAAGGTGAATGATTCTATAGGAATCCTCCCTGCCTTCATGGCTAGATTGGAACTTCTGAGCTACCCAGGGTTGTGAGAACCTTCTGGGTTCTTGGTCTCTCTGAGACAGCAGTCACTGCACTACCGAGACTGTAAGTCAATCTAATAAATCTCCTTTTAATATATATTCATTTTATGAATTCGTTTTCTCTAGAGAACTTAACTAACACAACAGATAAGACAGACATGGAGGGTTTCTTGATGAACCTGATCAAGCCTCCTGACTGGGCTTTAAGAAAGCCTTTGTTAAATGCTTTTTTGTTAAAATGTAAGTACTTTCTTATCCTGTTGCTATACACATTCCTATTTAGGATTTGTTCCTAGAATGACAGTCTGTGAGGCCACTTCACAAACCAGCATATGGCAATAACTGTTCCAAATATTTTATGTCAGATGGTTATAGGATATTTATTTTTTTAATTTCAGAAACACTTAACACATTTTAGAAAACAGATTGATAAGAATTAAATCTGAGGCTAGAAATTTGAGATCCCACACTCTTGTTTGTTGTTAGTTAGAGCCTCTGTATCAGAATGTTGAATATTCAATGAGTGAAGTTAGTAGATTTATGTCTAAGTTGCAAAGCAAGGACTTGTTCTACAGAACAGAGACAAAACAGGGCGAGAAAGCAAATCCTTTTCCAGAAAGGAGGAATCTTGTCCACTTTGCTAAAGAGTACCAGGCCCTGGAATTGTGTTTCTTAATACATTCAACTAGTCTGCATCTTTCAATGGGGAAGTTGAAACCATTGATATGCAGAGTTATCAAAAGCTGTATATTGGTTACTGTCATTTTATTTTGTTTGTTTATGTAGTCTTATTTTCTGTTTCTAATACCTTCATTTTTTCTTTCTTTAATCTCTTAAGTATGATTATTTCTCTATTAATTTATTTGTTTTACTTTGAGGATTCTCTTCATGGCTGATTTGGTGGACATAAATTCTGTCAGCCTATTTGTATCATGGAAGATTTTTCTTTCCCTATTGACTATGACAGGGAGTTTTGGTGAGTAAAGTATTCTGAGTTGGCATTGATGGTCATTTAAACCTTGGAATACTTATCCAGGCTCTTCTGGCTTTTACAGTTTTTACTGAAAGGTCAGCTATAATTTGATGGGTTTTCCTTTATATGTAACATGTTTTTCTCTTGTAGCTTTAGTTCTCTGGTTTTATTTTGCACATTTAGTGTTTTTACTATGATGTACTGTGGCAAATTTCTGCTCTGGTCCTGTCTAGTTGGTGTTCTGGTTCTGTGTGCTTTTTTTTTTTCTGTATAGTTATATCTTTTTCTAATTTAGGGAAGTTTTCTTCTATAATCCTGTTGAAAATCTGGTTAAGTGCTAATGCCCTGAGGTTCTTCTTCCTCTATGCTTATCATGAATAGATTTGGCTTTTCATGGTGTCCTAATATTCTGCATATTTCATTCTTGTGTCTTTTAAAATTTTTCATATTCTTTTCTTGAATAGTCAAATTCTTTAATTTTGTCATTCAGTCTTCTTACTCTACAGAATATTGCTATTCCATTTCATTCCTTTGGTTTCTGGGGTGTCTTTCTGCCATTTCAAATTGGCTTCTTGAATTTTCAATTCTTTCTTCATTTTGCTTGAGTTTTTTTTCAATATTTCTATCTCCCTTGTGAATTCACTTTGCAAGTCCAGAATTGTCTTTGTCATTTCAACAAACCATATACTGGCATTTTCTTGAACTTTAGTCCACAGTTTATTTCTATCCTTTTTCAGTACGTGTGTGTGTGTGTGTGTGTGTGTGTGTGTGTGTGTGTATTCTTTAAAGCTTTTGAATTCTTTACATGTTTATGCTATTTTTAAAATTTATGTCCTGGGGTTCCTCTGGGTGGTTCTCATTGTAGTACACTTCTGTGGGACTGGTGGGGTTTGGTGGGGACATATTATCTTGGTTTTTCATATTATTTGTATTTTTGTATGCTGAACTGGGCATATGGACTTATTTTGTTGCTTGTGTGTCTTATAGGAAATTTTAGCATGCCTTTGTTTGCTGAAGTTTGTTCTGTTTATATTGTTGATGTAGCTTGTATGCTTACTGATTGGGTATGAATACCTGATCTGTGCTTTAGGTTCTCACTTCCGATTTTTTTATTGACAAGAGAGGATGGTTCCAAGTTAGTCAAGCGCTTTCCAAGAGGGTGAAGGGGCTCAGTCCCAATTCAAGACTATGGGGATCTAGTAGTCAGGTTCTGACAAGCTGGTGGTGAGGTCTCAGGGAGGAGGAGCGGCAGGGGCCTAGATCCAAGACAGGGATGGGGAAGGCGTGGGGAGGGACTAACTAACTAAGAAGAGTAGATGCGATCCCTGGCGCAGAGTGAATGCAGCTGGTCCTGGAACAGGGTGATCAAGACCCAGTGGGAAGGATCTGGTTTTAGTGGCTATTTTGGAGGTCTCAGGATGGAGGCGTAGAGGGGGGCATAGATCAAATGTGGAGTGGGAACAGTGTGGGGAGGGTCTGATCAGCTAAGCATAATATATATGAGCCCTGGAGTACTGAGAATGCACCTGTTCTAGTTGTAGGGGAATCAAGATGCAATGAGTGGTCTAACTTACCAGGCTCCTTTTGAAGTGTCAGGCAGAAGAAGCATGAGGTGGCCTAGGCCCCAGGGTGTGGGCACAGCCTGGGGAGGGTCTAAGTAGCAAGCAGAGTAGATGTGAGTGTCCTAGAGCCAGGAGAATGCTACTTGTAAGCTCAGCAATCTGGATTATCCTTATCTCAGTTTAGCATAGTCGCTGCATTCTAAGTAACCTGCTTAGAGCTTTACAGATGGAAAGTGGTCAGAAGAACTGAGCTTGGCTCTGTTGGGAGAGTCCTTGCTTATTCAAGTATCGCCACAGGGCTTGTTTCCTTCTCATAGCTTCACTTTGTAGTGCCCAGTAGTCCCAGATTTGCATTGACTCCCTGACATATCCCCTATTCTTTCGTTTCTGACTCTAGAAAACTGTTGGTGAAAACAAGCCATTTTGTGCAACAGAACTTTCTTCCTATGATGTTTATTGTGTGCTTGATAAAGCTTTACACAGCGGTAGACTGAGCTTGCTCATCGTTGCAAACCCAGGTTGTGGCCCTTCCCAGGAGAACTGAGGTTGAAGTGTGTGTGTGCGTGCACACACACACACACACACACACACACACACACACACACACGTACATCAGCAGGCGCACACCACCTGTTCTACAAAAGTGTTGACCTCATCACCAAGTGTGATCATGTGATGATTTGTTTTGCAGTGTTTTGACCACTTGTGTGAACTACTATGTGTGTTTAAGCAATGAATTGGAATGAAGAGAATAAGATTTATCTGCACTAGTTGTAAGTAGAAAATGGACCTTTACAAACAGATTGGATGAAAACAAATCAACCTGAAATAGATTCCCTTGATACAATTACTTGAGTGAAGGAAAAGTGGCTGAAGCAAGACTTTGTTACTATTATAATGTTTATGTATTTGTTGTCATTTAAAGTAAATATAACTGAAAGAAGGAAAATGGGATTCACGGTGAATGATCACAAATGAGTTCATACAATATTTACGTCTGAAAAGTGGATTTGATATTAGATGACTAATTCACACAAATGAAAAACTCATTGCAACTAGCATTTTCTCTTTACTCATATCAATTCTTATTGCAATATGCCACTGCTTTATTGAATTCAGATGACTTACTAGGAACATGAAAATTCCTTATTATTCTACTCTTCTCCAAATTTCAATATCATAAACTGAGGTATAGTGAGAACTCTCTTGGTTATTTAGGGCTAAAGTCATAATGATTTCAATTACTTTCAAGCAACTTGAAATTAACAAATTGAAAAGTAGTTGTCACTACTTATAGATTTTATCTGGAAGTAAAAGGAGCACTGAAGGGTCTGAATTAAGTTGGGTAGAAGGTTGAAGTATGGACAGCAATAGGTGGCTATAGTGAGGTCCCTGTTTAATTATCCTCCATCCACATCTCAGTTACTCTTAGCGTCCTACACTATTGAACCATGTACAGTATAGCACAGCACAAGAATTAAGATTCTAGCACTCAGGCTATCTGGAATATCATATTATCTCTAGTATCCCCTAGCCTTACAACTATTGGCATAGTTCTCCTATTCCTGATTTCTATAACTTTTAAGAAGGTAGATAATAGTATCTATACATAAGATAGCTATTGGGGAGTATGGAGAGAGTGAGAGGGAGATAGAGACTGAGACAGAGACAGAGAGAGAGAGAGAGAGAGAGAGAGAGAGAGAGAGAGA
>NW_008348586.1:8154471-8160695 GCF_000622305.1 Nannospalax galili
ACCCATTTACACTTGCCATATGAAAGATGTCTAATACTGTGGATTGTTACACATATTGATTGTCAAAAAATTCTATATAATTTCAGCAAATGATGGAACAAAAGCTCAGTTCTAAGCATCAGATTACTTTTGACAGTACTACAGTGGTTAATAACACTCTCAAGAATGGTATGCTACTTTATGAAAGTCAATAATGAAAATCACTGCATTCTTTCCAAACTAAGTCTGTATAGAACCTCAGGATCCTTCTCAACAAACAGGCTACACAGCTAGCTATTCTTAATCCAGTCCAGTGACTGAGAGATCCATCCATTCCATGCTTAAAAAATTCTTTTCTGCAGCTCTGCTGAAGAACTAAGAACTAATGGGAAGAATAGAAAGATTTGGCAAAATGATCAAAAGGAAGACAAAGATTGACTGAACATTTCCTATAATTTCTGCTAAGCTCATTCCCTATTGCTAACACTCATTGCTAACTTCTCACTAAGCCAGAGTGATAATTCAAAAGATGTTAAAGTTATTTCATTTTAGAAATTAATCATTTTGAATAATACAATAACAAAAGTTAATATTCAAATAGACTCATTCATAAAATTCAAATGAATTTTTGTAAAATGGATTATAGGGAAGGGAATAGGCAGAGAATGTCAGCTGACAGTTTTCCTTAATGAGTTGGGAAATACAATGAAATGTATTATTTAATTACAAGAAGGTTGATTAACACCCAATGCAAATAATTACTGGATTCATGTCAGGTTTGCTTGTAAATGAATGGGATTACTTTATAGCCTCTAGCCACATTCCTTTACTTGAACATAATGGGATGGGAAACTTTCTCATGCTGATTTTCCAAGAAAATTCTTAGTCCAATATAAAGAATATATGTTTTCTGATGAGAAGTTGAACAATGTTATGAGTGATAGAAAAGCCTTTCACTCCATCTTCTGAAAGTTGGTAAATCAGTTGATGAAAATACGTTCTTTTCGTTTTGCGAGATGCTCCATAGTCCCCTGGAACTTAGTTGACCATGGAGGGCAAGGAGCAAAAACTGTCCTTTAAGTTCCTCTGACCAAATTTGTACAGGCCTCAAACTATGGCTGCTAAACATCCAAAAAGGTTAGTTCTGCCATTCTGGGTCTTTTACTTACCATGTGCTATGTAGATAGAGCTTGGGCTATCTACATAGATAGTTCTCAGATAAGCCTTAACTAGTCATATATTATGTTTCTTGAGCTAGTTGTATGTATAATTTGTCAGGAGGTTGTTGGACTAATATGGTTCCCTCTGGCATTATTTATCTCTGACATTTTTCTAACCCTTCCACCATGGTTTCCCCATTTAAAGTGCCCCCATTTTTCCCATTTGTCCCTTAATAGTACCCTTCTCTTACGGTCTCACCTCTCTTGAGCTCCTTCTTTCCCTTTATTCCCTAGGTTCCTTGTATAACCCTCCCTCCTTCCCCCCTTAAAATAACCCCAATTTTATCCATATCTCCCTTATTAACACCTGTTTCCTACTGTTCTTCTCTTTTAGATTCTTTCTTTACCTTTACCTCCTCAGTTCCTTTTCATTATCCTGGTTCCTACAGTTATGTCTGGGTACATACTCACTTATAAGGATTTTGTGCTAGGATCCACATAGGAGGGAGAACAAATGTCATTCCAACTTTTAGTGTAGCCTTCTAAATCCTTTAAATTCACTAAGACAGGGCTGTAGTGGTGGCTCAGCAGTTAAGAATACTAGCTGCTCTTTCAGAGGACCTTGATTTGGTTCCTAGCTCCCATGTGGTGACTGACAACCATCCATATCTCTTGTTAAAATGGATCTGATGCTGTCAGCTTGTCTCTGTGGACATTGCATGACATTTATGCACTTACATCCATGCAGACAAACACTCATAAAATACAGATAATGGTATGCCCAGCAGTGCAATACTGGCACGAATATTATGGGAGTAACCAACCATCTCTAATTGTGTTTATGGTCCACTTCATAAGATGGACCTCATATCTGACATTGATATCAGGTTTAGTAATCTGAGGCTTGACAGGTCATAGGGCATAGTGGAGATCCTAATGCCAGTTTTCTACTAAATATTTATAGTATTAAATTGACTCCTAATGACTTGCTATTGTACCCATAGATTAATGCTTTTATCAAACTTCACTAGAGAAGTTTCCCTAGGCAGTAGATGGCGATTTATACAGAAACCTACAACTGACCAATGTGTAGAGACAAGAGGCTGTAGCATGCTTATCCCTTAATGGGACACCTATACCAAACGTTTACCTCCCAAGCTTCAGGGATCACTGTGGAAGAGGGGAAATGAAAGATTATAAGAGTCAGAAGTGGTGAATGACTACAAGGAAATAGAAATTTCCAGACTTATGGTCAGTTATGTATATGAACTCACAGCAATGACAATGGCATGCATAAGCACTATTCAAGCTCAAACCAGGTGAAATCCCAGCATAATACACATGGGAAGTAGGGAAGAAATCCCAACCCAACTTAAAGAAATTGTGGCTACAGATGACTGCTGGGAGGTACAGAAACAGTTTTTCAGTGACAGAACGATGGGTAAGTTAACCAGGCTCCACTGGATGGACCCACAGTGAGGGACATTTGGGGACACAAATTAAATTTAACAGACCTTATTAGCTTTATAATACAGTAAATAAATAAAGGGACAATAAGGGGATGTGGGATAGGGAAGAGAATTTAGAGACCGTCAAATTATATTGTATGGAAATCTCAAATGTCCACTAAACTTTTTAAAAGTAAATACAATTTGAAATTAAAAAGTTCTCTACAACAAGGCCAATGAGTGAAAAAACAAACAGAATACTCATTAATTTCCATTGTAAAATAAGAAACTAAAGAATTTCTGACTGTATTCTTACAGACCCCTTGCTTATTTACATTTTGTAGCATATCACAAATCTTACAGGTTTCCTGGGCTACAGTGCGACATGAACCCTGGTTGAAGTTTCCATTGCATTTGTGATTGCTGATCCAACCCTACCTTTTCTCTTCTAGATGTTTTATATGTAGACCTAGAAAACTCAGAGTTTTCTTTTACACGAGGATTCCAAATTAAAGGACTATCTTCTGCAGAGACAAGTGTTTTCTAACAAAAAAAGTGTTGCTATCAACAGAATAGGAAGGGACGAGAGAGAGAAGACAGAGAAGAGGTCTTAATGTCTTGAAAGTTTTAATTATTCAGAGTCTGCTGCAATTTCAGTGTCCTCACTGTGTGTTTAGTCTGGATGACAAATAAGGTAAAATGATGGAGCCCAACACTGCTTGTGAAGGCAATTATTCAACCAGTTCGTTTTTTAAGTTTGTCTTTAATTTTTTACAAGACAACAGTGCTAAGGGCTGCTGGTAATAAACACCAGTTCATTCTGCAGTTTTCAGCATTTCTAGCATTTAGACATGAATCCATTTTTAACAAGTGATGTTCCTAAAGCCTCAACAAACAAATCAAGGCAAGTTCCTTCTAATCGAGGACGGGCATTCTTTCCCAGACCACACATCACTAATCTAATCTGTCTGTTTTAGGTCAAGGCAGAGCTTAAGTTGGACACATTTTTCCACGTTCTTTTTCTACAGCTTTTTCTTCTTTATAATTAAAGTATTATTTACTGAACATATGAATAATCCTCATAGGATCCACAACCTCATGCGATAAAAAAGAAACCTTCAGATCTAAGTCATCCCCCAACCCTGAGAAACAAGAAAATATGCTGTGTAAAACCTCTGTCATTTGAGTGTCATACACACAATCTCCCAGGCCGACAGCTGTCACCTTGTAGCATGACTTTCACTCTTTTTTGGTTGCTGTTAATATTCTTGGACTATATCCTTAGATGACGCTTGCTTACTTACATTTTGAGGATAAGATATGTCACCCTAATGCAAGTCAGATTCCTGAAGGATTGGTTCATGTTCTGTGAGCTATCCTCTTATTCTCCTGCTAGGCAAGTCCCTTCCTTGTTCATTCATTCATTCATTCATTCATTCATTCGTTCTTTGTACCGTGGCCAACTCCTTCTCTCTTCTTTCTTTTTTCTCTATCCCATGGATCAGCAGCAAGAGAAAAGGAGCATGGTACATTCCTTGTTGTCTTTTCTTGCTAAATGCATTTCTTATTTCTGTGATCAACAGTAATTTGTGAGGATATTTTTGTAACTAACCACAAATGAGAATCTCTCCTGTCCAGACCTGCAAAAATATAGGTTCAGTTAATACTTTTTGAATTCATTTCTAAAGCCTATGCAATTCCTAGTAGTCAAAGTGCTGTACTGCCGTGGAATCTGCCTCTTCTGTGTCCATGTCTACTACATTACTTTGTGTTTAAACACCGAGTACTTATTGAGCTTAGTGGGTAAACTTTTTAATCTATTAGTAACATTTACATTTACTTTGAAACTTTTTACTGATGATGGCTCCTCCATGCTTTATGTGTTTCTGAGGACTTGGGAGCAGAGTGGCCATCAGTTGGGATTGTGCCACACTTTACACAGACCCCCTTCCACAGTCTTAGGTCATTTCTCCATAATTGCATTGATAAGAAATTACATGTACACACTCAGAGCTTTGTCTCAGCTTACCCTCGATGCTTTATCAGGAAGTCCATTTTAGAACTGTATGACTCCTGAGACCCTTGTATAATTGCTTTTCACAGATTACAAGATCTGTTGGGACAGATAAAAATTATCCTTGTTATACACTTAAATTTCCCTTCTGTCCACCAGTTACATCAACTTTTATTAATATAAATTATTGTCATAAAAAGTGCAGATTAAGTGAATAAAGGTTACTTTTATTTAAGATATGAAAGCAGGCATGCCACTGATTTTTTTTTTGGCTGTGGAATGAATAATACAAAATGTCATGAACTGGATATATGAAAATAATTTAATGCGTTTAAGAACATAATTTTCTAGATAACCTATCATTTATCCCGTTCAGAGTCAGAGGATTCCCTTTGTGAGATGGAAAATAATGAGGCAGTGAAGGGAAAAATGAAGGAGGAGCAGACAGAGTGACATGGAGGGCATGGAGGGAAAGAAGGAGGAGGGAACCGCTCTCCAAAATGTGGCAGTATGTGAGGTAACTCCTATGAAAGAAATAATAAACCAGTAGTGCATGGTAAATAAATAATGTCTTCTCACTGAAAAAAAATGCATCTTTTCCCAGCTTGAAATACACTTTAATGTTTCTAAACATGACGAAGTAAAACAACACTCATTTTGGATTTTTTTTTAATGAATATTAACATTCATTTGATTTAACTTTTGAAAAGCGATCTCAAAGAGTTTTACTGAGTGCAGTCAAATTATCAAATCCCTTTTCATGGGAAAGAGAAGCAGGCAAATGCTTACTTGGGAGAAGGCTGTGTCCAGTGCCCCTCTACCTCACTGGAATCATGTTTATTTCAGGTTCTTGTTTTTATGGCATCAGACTAGATTTTCTGTCAGCCTGATTCTGTGCCCTGGTGGTAGCACTCTGACTGCCGTCAACTGCAATGCCAAATGGCCCTCAACTCATAAGTACAGAGGCTATGAGCTCATGCCATCATTCCCAAGGACTCTAATTGACTCAACAGCAGCATCCTAGAGAGGAGAACTCAGACTCTCCTGAATAACAGCTGTAACTGTTCATGAAGAATCACAGAAGAGAATAAAGAAAGTCTTCAAGAGAAGGAGCAGCAAAAGGATAAGAGTCCCTGACATTGTTTTCAGACACATCTTTGCACATTAACTGCAGTTCAGTCCACCTTCTCCTCTTAACGTAAGTAAATGGTATGCAATCCAGATCCTGATATGTAGAGTTTTATGACATTTCCCCCAATGCCTTTGTAGTGGCTCTTGCTGTAAACTTCCTTCCTAGTCTTACGGTATGGTTTGAATATGGCTTGTTCCTGAAAAGTCATATGTTGGAAGACAGGTACCAAGCATCCTGGTGTTGAGGCAATGCAACACTCAAACAAAAGTCCAGCACAGATGTGGGTAAGTAAGCCCACCACTAATTGAACTATTGGCTACCAATGGATGCTAGGTAATAGTCTTGTTAGGTTAACCAGGCTTCAGTGATCTACCCACACTGAAGGGCATTTGGGAACATAAATTTGACTCTCTCTCTCTCTCTCTCTCTCTTTCTTTCTTTCTATCTATCTATCTATCTATCTATCTATCTATCTATCTATCTATCTCTCT
>NW_008348586.1:8160756-8202907 GCF_000622305.1 Nannospalax galili
TATATATATATATATTTGGTCAGGGGCTATTAAGGGAAAGTAGCTCAGATACTGGAGGGGATCTAAATACTATACAAATATGTTGAATGAAGTTTACAAAAATTCAACTAAAATTTTTTTTTAAAAAATATACAGGAATTAGTTATCAAGAAAAAGCCAAGCTGTTGGGACAGGAGCATGATGGGGTGGGGGGGTGGAGGGAGATATAGCAGGACAAATATAACCATATTTTATTGCAGACATACATGAAAGTCTTAAAAAGAAGAACAAATTTTTAATTTCAATGAATGAATGAATAAAATTGGGGCCTAGTGTAAGGTAGCTGAGACTTTCCCTTCCTGAAAGAATTCATGCCTCACCACAGCGGTTGGACTCTTCTGGGACTGAATTAGCTTCCCATGAGAGGGATGCTATAGAAAAATAGGCCTGGTCTATGTGAGCGCTCCTGTCTCTTCTTTCGTCCTGGGAATATTTTCTATCCTGTGTGATTGAAAGCTTGGGACACCATGTGATGGAGCAAAGAGCCCTCCTCAGATAGCATGCTGTTGGCCTTTCTAGTCACTAAAATCAGAAGCCAAGGTAATTCATCCTTATTTACAGTTACACAGCATTAAGTGATTCTTTTAAAACAATGGATTGGAGCACTTTCTTTCCATTTAAACTTCTTCAGAACGTTCCCTTATTTTCAGAAACCATGCAATTTATATAACATTGCAATATACAACTTGATGCTTAAAATACAATATTTTGTCTAATTTACTACAATTTCGATCAACCTAGTTTTGCGATGACATTACAAACATTGTCCCCATCATCCACTGTATCTATCTATCTATCATCCATCTATCTATCATCTATCTATCTATCTATCTATCTATCTATCTATCATCTATCATCTATCATCTATCTACAACATATTCTTCATTTTTGCTTATGTATTTAAAGAGCACATATTTTAAACCAACCATTTCATGAACTGTTACATGAAGATAATGACACTAACCTCCTAGGATTGTCATGAAACCATCTCAAAAGCATTTGCCATTTAGTAGGTAGGCAGTTAGTAAACCATACACACATTTACATTGTAACCTGAAGTTTCTACATTGGATCACTATGACTCAAGCTATGATCCCACTACCTTCCCATTCTCTGAAGAAGGAGTCAAGCAGGCAGAAGCCCATCACCTCTCCCACCCAATCAGTTAAATGAAGGGGAGGAGCTGCCACCATATTGAGCATGGGGAACTTAGTGGCAAATGGCAGGCAAGCGGACAAGGTGGCATGTGTGGACTGCAGGGTGAAATGGCGCTCAGGTGGCAGGTGAAAAGCTGATGGAGACAGAGGGATGGGATGATGATGGGCGTTTCAAATATAAGCTTGTGAGAATTCATGCCTTTGTAAGTCACCTTTCCCGCATGTGATAAACTATGCAAATCCAATAATGTTGGTTTGTCAGCCCTGGGACCCCAGAAGGAATGGGCGCACAAGTCTCCCAAGAAGGGAGAGGAGAAAATATGGTGAAACACATATCTATATGAGCACATTACCAGATATCAGGACTTTAGGGTCAGAGGCGACAAGCATTGTCCCCTCCATGTGCAAGTGAGTGATTCTATCATGAAATTTTCTGCTTTTGTCAAGTCCCTTTTGGTGATCACATACACAGTGGTGTTACCACTGTGTACATAGGTATTTCTAAATTTCATTTTTAAAAATGAAGAGGAGTCATCAATCTCCACTTGATTTTGGAAAATATGTATCAAAGTTATAGGAAAATGTTTGGAAGTGTATTAAATAAACTTGGGCAAGAACCATGCATAAATTCATTCCAGTCCCTGAACGATAATTTAATGTTTTGATACCACTTATCTGTGTAATTACTTGTCCTCATTGTCTTCAGTAATTGGAGAGGCCACCCTATGGGGGACCCCACCCTGAGAAGATGGATAAGAGGCACACTTATAATGAAATAACCAGCTATAGCTTTTTGCTAAGAAATATACCCAAGGAGCAAGATTGGATGGTGTCTACCATCTCAAAGTTTAGTGTAAGTGTAGAGAAGTCAGTGAGTATTATTCTACTTTGGAAGTAGAGAATATCAATACACAGATCAATCTGTATTTCATTCTTTGTTTCTAAACTAGTGAAAAATTTTGACCCCTTAAAATTCATATGAGTTGAATGTCAGAACAATTATATATACACATATATTATATAATATACATATATTTGATAAGATAATAGCACGTGCATACAATAACATACCATAATCATGTATAATTTTGCTGTATTGAACAAATATGGATTTTATATTTAAAATTATACATTATTTCTGTATGTCATTTCTAGTGCAGAAATCAAAATCACAGCGAATTACCCCTTACCATGAGAGAGTAAGACTGATAAATATATAATGGAAATATTTTGAACCTAACAATATTGATTTTACCAGGTCCTGGGAGTATATACATTGACTGTATATACAAGTTGGTTTTTTAAAAGCAAATATATTGGTTGGGATGGGAAAGTCAAGAATGGAAAACTTCTCCCTCTTTTATTAATGGATACTATAAAGAAATCCTTATGAAAGAACTTGTCATTGATTATTCTCACTATGCACTTAGGACTTACTGGGAAATAGAACTTACTGGAACAGAGCTTAATGTTTGAATCCATGCCAAAAAATCAGATGGTATATTTTCCCACTTATGGGACCTTGGAAAAGCTCTGTCTAAACCTTAGCTTTTTGGTTGGTATAATTTCATTTAATATATAGAATAATATATTAGGATAATACAACTGATAATGGACAATAGGATAGAAGAGTTAAATGAGATAGTATATGTCTAACACATTATAATAGCAATGGCAATCATGATTCAAGATATTATAACTAAAATATAACGTGTTACTTATATTTATTTATTAATAAATAACAAAAATTTTGTTAAATGCATCAACAAAAGGTTCACGGTAAAGTGTACAGAGATACTGAATCTCAGAATCAGTCAATATTGAAACTAGAGAAAAGGGATTATAATACATTTATTTATAGCAGCTAGACAATCAAACGCTCAATAGTCAGTACACATAAATGACTCCTGGTTCTCAGTTCTATGAGTTACATCACATTAAAAATCTCCATAAGGGACAACCATGACACGAATTCCTGTAAGAGTCTTGTTTGAGTTGGTCCTATCATGTCACAGGTAGTGATAGTACATATAGAAATCGAAAGGAGTTAGACACAAGGGGAGACGGGAAACAAGTCACCATGCTCTGTGTATTACGTAGTGTGATGGATACTCAGTGATGCAGAAGAACCATGGAGCACATTCATTTCTTGAACTTTAAACTCAATTAATATGTGACTAAAGGCATGTTTCATGTGGTAGTGTATGTTGTCTCACCCAGAAGTTAGGAGAATATTTCAGGATGTACATTTCTAAACTTTTTTCCAAATTAGATAAGTTTAATTTCTAGAGAAACTTATATACATATATATGTCATGCATTATATATGTATATATAACATATATATGGAAGACTATATATATATATATGATATGTCACTTAAAATTATGAATCTGTAAGGAGAAATGGAATGAATGACTCAGCATGCTCCAATTTTCCACTTCAGCATGTATTCACATTTACAAAGTGACTTTCAACTTCCTCATATCCATAACGAAAGGTGGAATTTGTTGTCCCACATTTGAACTCTGCGTTTTTTTCTAGTAGCATTCAGTAGAAGTGCCAGCGTGCCAGTTCTGAGACTTGTCCTGAGTTGCCTTTAAACTTCTGACCCATGAGTCTGAGTAGAGAACAAATCTAACCCAACGTGTTGCCCATAAATGGACTACATAAAGCAGAACAAAGTTATTACATCGGAGACTATCTTAGCCGAGCCATTCTTAGCCAAGGTGGCCTTTGTGTTTCCCTCAGACTGAACAACTTTTAGATATGTTTCTTTCTGGGTCTAGGCCCATGACCTTTCTTTTCTTGGGAGAATTTTCTTTAGAAAAAAGTTATAAATTATTTCTCCATGTCTTTGAGATATAAAGCTTTTAAAAAGTCTCTTGCCAATATTACAATCTAATATTGCCATTCTCAAGGACCTGGGAGGACTTTCAAACAAAAGTGTCAAGGAAAATAGAGTCCCTAATTCCCAGTCTCTACAATACCAGGTGAGCTTCCATGATACTTTGCTTCAAGTTCCATATCTACTTCTTGTCATAAGGATTGAGAAGTGTGCTTTTCTTCTGGACAAGGCCAATTAGCAAACACAGACTTCTTAATCTGTCAGCATTTGCAGCCAGCTCACTGTAGGGTTTTAAATGCCTCTTAGTTTTGTTCCTGTAAAGCAGAGTTCAGACTGAGTTCTTCCCTCTCTCTTCTATTGCTATACAAATGGATAAACTCTTCTTTGCCCATTGGCTTTTGAATATAGTGACTTTTTTTTGCTTTAGCATCTTATAATTGATACACGACCTGATCAAACACCATAGAGAAGTGTAAATTGTGCCAGGTGAGTCTGACCTAAATCCACGATGCTGCCCAACCAACATGTAAATGGATTAGAAATAAGTGATTTTTGTTTTTAAACAGTATATTTTGGGTGATTCGCTATTCAGAAAATGATTACCTGATACAGAAACTGGTGTTTAAGATCCTTCTATAGCCAAAACAATCTACATAGCACTAGCTTTGAGATGAGTCAACAAAAATAAAACTGCTGGTACAATGAGGAATGTGGTATAAGCGGCTGGAAAAAATCTCAGTTCCTGTTTTACAGTAATGGGATCTATTGGTGAGTTATCTGTAGCAACTAAGTGGACAGGATATTTATCTAACAATTGTGTAGATACGAGTAATGAGATTAGGGTAAATATAAAATAAGAAACTGCAAGAAAAAAATGAGCTAATGACAGATTAATTCAATTTTCAAATAGAGTTTAGAGGGAATAAAGAGAAGTTAATAATGCTTGAAAAGTAAAATTTTGTCTGTGTTCTCCAACTTTTTGACTTGGTAAAATAGTCTTGAAGTGAAATGAAGCCACAGAGGAAGGAAAATTAATTAAGCATATGGCTAAAGAGTAATTCATTTATATTTCCTAGGAAATAGGCATAGCTCTTTATCAAAAGCCTTCAAGAATTGATTTCATCTGTCAATTTGACTGTGCCAAAGTGCCTGTATAATATGTGTGTGTGTGTGTGTGTGTGTGTGTGTGTGTGTGTGTGTGCAAGAGAGAGACAGAGAGACAGAGGCTGAGACAGAGAGCAGAATCCCCCTATTTGCTTCAAGGGAACAGCCCTGATGACCAGAAGACTGTCCACTAACCCATCTGGTGTTTTTTTTTTTTTTTTTTTTTCCCTTTTGGGGGCATGTATATGTGTGTGGTGTGCTTGGCTTTGGGTATTCATATTTGTACATATGTGGGTGCATATATCTCTGTAGGTGCATGTGTGGGCCAGAAGTTGATGTTTAGAGTCTTTCTTCATTGCTTATACATTGAAATAGATTCTCTCACTTGCACTCAGAACTTGCCAGTGATGCCAGTTGAGCTACCTAGATCGCTTCAAGATCCCTTGCCTCCAATTCTCATGATCTGGAATTATGAGCATACTGTCATGCTCAGATAGCATTTAAATGGCTACTGAGCACCTGAAATCCAGTCTTCATACTTGTGTGGCAAATGCTTTACCCGTTGAGTACCCATCTCCCCAATCCCTCCCCCAAATCTTAAAGTATTTACCACCTTCCAACATCACCAAGCCGAAGACTCAGCTTTTACCTCATGACCTTTGGAGGACAATCAGGATACAAACTACAGTAATTGGCTTCATGAACAACTAAAGAAAGCAGATAATATCTCAAGGGCATAGTCAAAGAACAATGAATAGTAGTGGGGTATTTCTCATTTGCAGGGAGAACTAGAATCTGGTCATCAGTACTCTCTATCTTAAAATCCCAGGTATCTAGCAACCTCTACACAACAGAATTATGAAATTTCTATGACTTAGGAATTACTGCATTCCCCACTTTCTTCTTCTTCTTTAATACCTAGTCTATCCTGCACTGTGCACTACTGCATTTATATCAATATGGGAGTAGAGGAACATAGCTTTTTGATTAATTGCTCTTCAAATCCAGAGATGTTATATTCAGAGGTAAAGTAGATCAAAAGGTGCTGTACTGAGTGTGAGGGATGACAGGAATCAGAAGTGTCTAGCCTCTTGACATCACTGGCCACACTGGGTGAAGAACAATTGTCAGTAGAAAACCAAGCAATTGAGTTCCAAAAAATAATTGCAGAAATAACTCATAATGTTTTAAGTAAGTTTACAGTTTTGTGTCAGGTCACATCTAATTAGTATTGGGTAATTTTGAAAGTAGGTGGCTATATTTTTTCAGATGATTTTTTAAAAATTATTATTTATTATTATGGAACTCACTATGTAGACCAGGCTGGCCTCGAACTCGCAGAGATCCGCCTGCCTCTGCCTCCCAAGTGCTGGGATTAAAGGCATGAGCCACCACACATGGCTTATTATTTTTATTTTATGTGTAAATTTATATTGTCTACATGTGTATAATAGTCACCGTGTCGTGCAATGCCTACAGAAGTCAGATAAAAGCACTGGATCTCCTGGAACTGGAGTTATGGATGGTTGTTGGCCATCATGTGGATGCTGGAAATTGAAGTCAGGTCCTCTGCAAAATCACCCACTGGTGTTAACCACTGAGCAATCTCTCCCTAAAATTTCATTTTTAGTTATGTGTGTTTGAGTGTGTGTGTGTGTGTGTGTGTGTGTATTTGTGCAATGCATGCAGTACCCATGAATACCCAAAGAGCATCAGAGTAAACGGAACTGTAGTTATAAGCAATTGTGAACCACCTGATATGGGTTCTGGGAACCAAACTTAGGTCCTCTTGAAGACTTATATATGCTTTTAACTGCTAAACCATTTCTCTGGCCCCGAAAGTGTGTACATTTTCAATGTGAGAGGATATAACTGCGACTATTAGTGGATTTATGTCACAGTATTGAATATTCCCCAAAACTTTCTCTAGCCCTTCCCTCTGCAATGTGACCTTGCACGCCTTCTCACACTGCCCCAGTCTGTACTCATCTTGTGATTTTTTTGAAAGTCTGTGCAATATGTAAGATATAACAGTGTGCCAAGTCTGGAGGCTGTGCTTGCTTCTGTCTTTTTACTTGGCTATCTGCCTCCATCATGATGAAAAGGATGAGCTAACTCCTCTGCTGGAGGATGAAAATCAGACTCAGACCAGAGCCAAGTAATCTTACCAGCAGCCACCCATGAGTTCTCCTCAGCCTTTAAATGACTCCACAGCTGACTACAGGCTCATAAGTGGATCCAGCTAATAATGTCAAAGGCAGGTTTAGATCAGCATAAGCTTTCAAATTATGTGATACACGGTTGCTAGCTTAGTAAGACTTCATGCATAGCAATGACTATATTGAATTATATCTGTGATGATTACTATTGATTATCTACTTGCTAGGATCTAGAATCTCTCAGAAGACAAACCTCTGGATAGGTCTGTGAGGTTCATTAAAATAAGAAGACCCATCCTAAATGTGGGCAGTGCTATTTCATGGGCTTGCATCTAAGAATGGATGAAAAGAGGAGAGTTAACTGAACAATGGCATTCAGTCCTATTTTTATTGCAGACATGATGTGACCAGCTGCCTTTGACTCCCACCCCTGTGCCTTTGTGGCAATACTGGATTATATCCCCTCGAACTGGAAGCCCAAATAAGCCATTTCATTCTTAGATTGCTTTTGTCAGGTATTACTGTCCCAGCAATGAGAAAAGTAACTAATGCATTTCTGCAATGAATAGCCTGGGCTGAGGCACCCATGGCTGCACCTCATACTGGGAGTGTGCTCATTCAGGTCAGTTTAAGCGGCTGCCTTGCCCTCATGCAGTACACCAGATGTGCTGTTCAGCCTTTGGCCTTGCCTTGTCTCCCCGTTATGTATTTCTGCAGTTTTGTCAAACATATCTAGCCTAGTGATACATACTACTGAAAACAACTGCGCTCTATGTTCTATGCTTTATGCTCCTACTTCATATCAGAATTGAGAATATACCATGAAGCACATGGTCATAAGTTCCTATGACTCTACCAAGCAGCCAGGGAGGTCCCAGAATGTGTACTGCAGTGAACTTTATATGTGATAACTATAAATCTAAATAAATAAAGTTAGGAGAAAATAATAAAAGAGAAAGATAAGAAAATACATTAAGAAAGAAGAAAGGGGAAATAAAGTCCCAAAAGTCTTTATGACAGAAGGGCCAGTAACAAATGTAACATTAAGAATTTATTCATTTGTGATTTTGTACATGAAATAAAACTCATTACAATTTATATGAAGTGTAGTTTCAAAAATGAGGCGAGTGCTTAGCTGTAAATGAAATATGTATATTAAACTCCAAAGTCCCCCCAAGGTTCAGAGAATATCACAGAAGAAGAGGAAGAAAGAACGTAAGAGCTGGAAGAAGAGGAGAAACCCTGTGAAATGCTGTCTTCTAGACGTGGCATGGCTTTTGTACATGTGACCTCACAACAGCTGTGCTTAACTGTACAAGCCTTAAACGAGATCAAACCAATGTGAAAATTACAGTGTGGAAAGAGGCGAAGCTACCAAACCCTTACCTCTAGCTGAGTAGGTATTGGTAGTTGGTGGTTGCTAAAAGATGGAGATTTACTACTCTTTGGGAATGTGGCCTCTGGTAGGTTGCTCATGCCCCAGTGGGTGTCCCCATACCTGTGTGTGCATGGGCAATACTACCTGCATTCAATAGGTTATTAAAGAACAGACAACAAGAAGTTAGGAGAGAAATATGTTGGGAGAAGTTCCAGGGGGAAGTTGGAGTGGGGTGTGGTACATAGGTAATATCAAGATACATATTTGAAATTTTCAAAGAATAAATAAAAGATATTATTTTACAAACAAGATAAGGTGGTAATAGTATAATACACAGGGCCTCTTAATCGAGAGATACAGAGGGAAGATTTGATAATTTCCATCAGAAGTTTGGAAAGCCTTGCACAAAGTTTATGTTCCGATTGCATTGCGAAGATATGTTGGATGTCAAGAGGCAGTGCACATCATGGCAGACAGAACTAAAAACATTTTTTAAATCATAAGGCTATCAATGAGCATAGTATATTTTAAAAGTATGCAGAGGATCTGACGGTAGTGCCAGTGAGGAAGAAAACTGTGAAACTTTTACCACTGCATGCCAAGGTTTGAGACTGTTGTGCAGAGATGATTGTTAAGCCAGTAAAAAAGATTCAATGACGGCAAGAATGCAGTGTTCGATGCTATTTGAATATCAAATCAATACGTAGCATAATCCAGTGTTCCAGGATAGGTGTTCCCAGACAGACAGAAATAATTTGGAACTCTGTGAAAGAGCTAGCATAATTCTTTTGACAGTGAAAGTTAATACAGGTTCTAAATGGAGCCAGGGAGGAGGCCATGAAAGACTCTTTTAAGTCTTTTAGAAATCCATCTCCTTGTTGTGCTGCAAGGATGGGCACCTCTGACCAAGCCTTGATGGCACTTTGTCTACTTGCCCATGCATGAACCGTGTTCTAATTTCTTCTTGTTTCTTTCATTTGAAAATACCATTCCTGAGTTCTCCATAAATAAATAAAAACCCTTAAATCCTATTTCCCATAATATGTCCTTATGCACTAACATAGATATGCTTTTCCCATTCATTCACATCATGACAAAGTGATGACACTATATAGAGTAACTGAAGAAACTCAAGTTGTAGCCCGAGTCAGGGATTCTAGTTAATTAGGCCACCTAAGAAATGAACTCTTTTTCTCGAGATTGCTCTGGGCACCAGTCATGGGCAACTGAATAGAAAATTTGAGGCAGTGTTTTTTAGTTCTTTGAACATGAGAAGATAAAGTTCCCGGTTCAGATAAGAATAACTGAGCAGCAGAGTGGGAGGAGACTGCACCTCTTCTGGAGAGTCATGGCCAAATTGACGCATGCAATTCTAAAACACTAATCTATTCCCAAGTCTCATTCTTACCTAGTACATAAGAAGTCAAGGATTCTGCTGGGGAGTTTTAGAACTGTGATTTTTCTCTCGTCCTTTGGTATCACTTTTATCATGCCTCTGGATATGTGCTCTTAGTGCTATGATGAACTGAGTAGTCAACATGCCTCAGCTGGCCTCTCTGTTTATTATGGAGATATCCTGGTACTTGAAAAAACACATCACTGAAGTTCTGATGACCTCAGGAGGCTCCCTTACTGCTTGAATGCTCACACATGCACAAAGTAGTGCCAGAGGATACTGATAGAGTGACTTTCCCTAGGTGATGGTCCTGTTGAGAGAGAGAATGGCTCAATGAGAGCACTGGAGACCTGCCAGCAGACATTAGGGAAGCTTTACACTGGCACATCAGTAAAGGGAGTTGGTAAATGGATGTGTGGTCCCCAAAAAGAACAGCAGAAAAGAAGCTATGAGTTCAGAGAGACAGAGCTGTGTGCATTATTTAAGGTAAAAGTTAGGATAAAGGAAGTTTACTAGTTCACATAATTTATCTATGCAAAATCAGTGGGGAATAAAAATTGAGAGGATGGAAGTATGTGGTGAATCTTTTTTTTTTTTTGCCCAATGCCATTCCTCGTTCATGGTAACCATTTCTTCTTTTTCCTACATAAATGATTCTTTTCCATACTTAATGCACACTGCTGAATTGAAGGAAACTGTATCACAGAAACCATCAGTCAGGGGAACACCTCACACCTCACAACATATTGTGATTATTTTTTTTTCTGGGACGGATACAACTCACACCCACCTAAGACAATGTTGCAAATGGGTTCCAGTTGGAAGTCTTTTGTAAGAACTGCTGAGAAAGCAAAGATTTTTTTTTTTTTTCTGCTGGGTTTGAGAAGACTTTTCTTTAAGTAGGCCATCATGTCCAGGAAGAGTTTTCTAAGGGAAAGCACCACAGAAAACAAGCAGAGCAGAAAGAGGCAATGAGACCAGTGACTGAGAACAGGATCTAAGCCCCTGTACACAGACTTGCCTAAATGTATCAGCTAATCTAGCTAATGAGTCCCATTGTATGTTTTTAAGCTCGTTTGGGTTAGATTATTTCTGTACCTTATGGCCAGAACTTTGACTTAAACAAAGTATTAAGACATTGATGTTAGGGCAAATAATCCCCTAACTTCCACATTTTGTGATTCATGGTGTGATACAAGGCTATAAGCAGATAGGTTCGTCTGGGAATTGATCCTAATGAACAAGGTGGAAAAGAAAATCAAGATAGGATCTCATATGTAGTTCATCCACATAGACAAGTACAGCTGTATTACATAAGGAATTTTATGAAGTCACATGAAATGGCTTGTATGTGTAAGGGATGGAAAAGGAGAATACTAGCTACTACCTCCTGTCGCCATAGGTTATGTGTGGTTCCACAGGGTTTTAACTTCTGTATAATTTAGATGTTTATAGATTCCAGAAATGACTGAGTGGGGTTCTGCAAGCTTCTGTTAGGTAGAGCACAGGGAGTACCTGATATAAGTTATTAGTTCAGCTCTTCCTGTCCACTGCGCACTCATGAAGTTTAATCCATAAGAAGTATCTTAGGTTACATGAAAGTTTGAATGACAAATGTCCCCTACAGGCTCAGGTCCTTGAACACTTGGTCTTCAGTTGTTTGCACTGTTTGGCATGGTTTCTGAGGTGTGGAGTTACAGGAGGAAGTGTGTCCAGGGGATGGGTGTTGAGAGTTTACTGCCTTGGCCCACTCCAGTTCTCTGATTCTGCTTTGTGTTTGCAGCTGAAGATACGATCTTTCAGCTCTCTGCTGCTATTCTGCCAACAAGCTCTTCACTGCCATTCTGGACATTTCCTCTAGAGCCATAAACTAAATTAAATTCTTCCTTAAGTTGATTTTGGTCAGAATGTTTTATCACAGCAATAAAAAGTAATACAGGTGATAACACACTCTTAATTTCTAGTGTCTTAAATGAACTAATACACCAGAGGGAGGGGAATTATCTTTGGTGATATTGCCTTTTAAAGATGCAAGTAAGGCACTAGTTGAGTTGACATTTTCTAACTAGGGCAATGCTTTTAAACTTAAACATTTATTTTATTTTTAAAATTTATTTAATTTTGTATGAATATTTTGCTTTCATATATGTAGGCATACCTCATATGTGTATAATGCCCACTGCAGTGAGACAGAACTCTATTCCATATCCCCTGGACTAAATTTACAGATGGTTGTTAGCCACCATGTGGTACTTGGAAGTGAACCTGGGTTCTCTGCAAGAACAGCCAGTGTACTTAACTGCTGAACCATCTCTCCAGCCCAGAATCAACATTTATTCACCTAGCATTGTGCATTCAATAGGTAGAATATATGAATGTGAACTCAACAGGGTAAAGGTAGGTTTGGACAAAATTCCCAACATACCTAGTAAACCATTTGATATATTTGCACATTGTGCATCTACAAAAAATAATGCCTTTCCTAATTATTATTACTATTGTGTAAGTGATAGAGAGATGTGTGATATGTGTGTGGGGGTACATGCATGTAAAACACATGTGTAGATGTTGAAAGACCACTATCAGGATTTGATTCTCTCTTTTCACTATGTGGGTCCCAGGGATTGAACTCAAGTCATCAGCCTGGATGACAAATATCTTTACCTGCTGAGCCTTCTTCCTGCTCTCAGGGTCTTTCTTTTTATGGAGGAAGCAGGCTTACCAGTAGTGAAAGCTTCAACTTGTCCTAGGATTATTTAGGTTTTAAAAATAAAAGTCCTAGCCTCCAGAAACTCCTTCATTTCCCAAGTAAACTGAGTTGGTTGGTGACCACAACCAGGGGACCTAATATGAGTTTACCAACCTTAAAAGCAGAAGCTACGCTTGGTCACTTTTACTTCCCTGTGGGTGAAGTGGATCAGAAATGATAGAAGTTTTCGTTTAAAATTAGAGTTGACTTTCATCCTCCAAGAGGAGGGAGCCACTTCATTGCCAGGAAGTGGAACACTATGTTTGAAAATCTATCTTGTTTGTATGTTTGTGCTTTCATTCTCAGTGTTAGTGGTAAATACACAAGTTCAGCAATCATAGCTTGATAAGTGCATGTAACCAGAAGGGCAGACCACTCAGGAAAAAACATCTGCATTTCTTATAGGCTTATATTCCCTGTGTAAAGATAACCCAAATTGGGGCTGGTGAGATAGCTCAGTGCTTAAGAGCAGTCAATGCTCTTTTAGTGGACACAGGTTCAATTCTCAGCACCCACATGGCAGCCAACAACCATCAATAACTCCAGTTCTAGAGGATCCAATACCCTCTCATAGACATGTAGGCAATACACTTATACACATAAAATAAAATTAATAAATTGAATATTCTTTAAAAGTAACTCAAATTGTCTCATGCATATAACAGAACATTTTTTTTCTAATTAACTGATGAAATAAGTAAAATTGGACCCATGGCTTCACTAGTTTTATAGTTATTGTTTTCAGTATTTCTGCTTTGCATTTGTTTTGTGAAGGCTTCATTTCTAATCAGGTTCACATGCTTTCTGACCCTTTTGGCTACAGGTGTGTAGAAAATCAGATGAAGGATCAATCGACTTTCATTTTGCTCAGTTTTAACAGAAGACCTAGAAATGATTTTTGATGTATACAGTGTCTGAAAGCATTGGTTTATGGCTAGAGTCCTTTCAAAAAGTGCATCTTGAAGTGAGAGGATATGTACCATGTGTTTCTAGAGAGTAACTCCATAGAAAAGTGGTGGGTAGAAATATTTTTCCTAACATTTCCTTTATTATCTGGCTGCAATAAAGCTATCCCATAGGGTCTACTGTGTCTACACAAGAACCCTGGTATTACTACTAATTCAGACCCTGTTTCAGCAACCATGGGTAAACATGCACACTGGCTTTCTCAAGAATATTTTTTTCCAATAAATAAATGTGGATTCCTATGGGAAATAAATGGGGTATAGTACGTGTATAATTGTGGCATTTTGGAGGTCTCTTAAAGTAGATGCTACCTTTCTTTCCCAACCAATGAGACCTGACTTAGATTACATATCTCCCTGAGATATTATGATGTTTCATTTTGACACCTACAGTCAGATTCACTTTATGTTCACACTGACAAAGTCATGGGTAAGAAAATAACACCAGAATTTCTGTGTCCTATCTACCTCATTCAGAGCTCTGGAAATAAGTTTTGCATTTGTGAATGAGGAGACGCTACTCCAAGTTTTGATTGATGGGAGACTGAAATAAAGTGAAAAAACGAAGTCATGTTCAGCTTCTCAGTGTGACAATTTGCCTAAAATATTGGGGATATTACTAGAAAATTGGGGAAAGTTATTCGGGTATTGAAGATGGACCAACTCTGTGTCAAAAAATAAGAATTATTTGAGAGTAGAGTTATATATCATCTAAGCCAGGAAAGAAATGGTCTTGCAAAACTTTTCTATTTTTAGCACATTATTTTTGGAGTTGACAAAAACTATTATCAATGTCTTTGAAAATCCTGTAGTGACATATTAATACTATTTAAGTCAGAAATTTGAATACGAAATACCAATGGCTGAGTCTTTGAAAGCAAACAAGAACATTGAAAAGTTCACTAGCTCATTGTCCAATCTCTACATTGAAATATATAAAAGGATTGGGTGTAGGAAGTCTTAGTTCTCCAAACACCACTGAAAAGTACTTGATGTCAGTACAGGCAGCAGAAACTCTTGTTGACCATAGTTTTTCTCTGGGACAGGGATAGAAGACCTAAGATAAACAAAGATCTAAGGTTAATGTGGCCAAAACTGTGATTAAAGTATCTTATCTTACAGTAAAAGGTTTTGTGATTCCTTCGCTGAGTGTTGAATATTTTTCATGATTGAATAATTGTAGGTACAGGAAGAAAAACGATCGGGACAAGTGACACAAAATTAACATACTTGAAAAAAAGCAAAGAAGTACTGTCTTAGTGTGAGTTCCTCACAAAGTAAAACATGAGAGCAAAACTCATGAGGAGACAGTTTATATGTAGATGTCATCCCATAGAGCAAGTGTAAGGGACACAGGGAAGAGGGCAGAAGTGAGGGCAATACACAGAAAAGTTACTGGTTTGATCATCATTAAAAATAACAGGTTATCTCCTTAATATGACTTGTCTAACTATAACCATTTTCCTGAAAAATTCATAATTTTATCTTTCTTTATGACCAAATAAAATTCCATTGTAGATGTGTGTTATGTTTTAGCTGCCCAATCATCTGTTGATGGACAGCTAGACAGATTCCCTATATGAAAAGGGCAGCATAAACATGTCTGCACAAGTTTTTCTATACTGAATTTTCTCTCATATGCAAATCCTAGTCACAAACTCTTAAATATGTGTACCCAGAAGGAAGGAAATATGAGCAAAACTGCCAATTACCATAGGGTCCTCGAGACTATAAAAGATAAAAGGGTTTAGGGACTGGGTTTAAAGTGGAGATGGAAATCCATGGTTACCAAAGGGTACAGTGGAGAAAAGGAGAAGTGAGAGCTAGAGCGAGAGCGAGAGAGAGCGAGAGAGCAGGAAAGAGAGAGAGAGAAAGTGGATGCTGGTGGAAAATTGACACAAATGAAATGTGTATAAAAATTTTATTTCTTGGGGATGGAGAGCTGGCTCAGCAGTTAGGAACATTTGCTGTTTTTCCAGAAGACCCAGCTTGATTCCCAATACTCACATGGTAGCTAACAACTGTCCATAACTCCTGTTCCATTGGATCCAATACCCTTGTCTGGCCTCTGTGGGCAGTGCATGTATGTGTTACATTTTTAGCTATCCATACACACATGCAGACAATACACCCATGAACATAAAATAAAAATAATAAAATAATTTAAGAAGTTTTCTTTATTAAAACCTGTAGTATATTTGAGTACCTGCATGTCTGTATGCACACCAAGTACCTGCAGAGGCCAGAAAATGGAGTTAGACATGGTTGTGAACTGCCTGATGTAGGTGTTGGCAACCAAACCCAGGTACATCCTCAACAAGAGCAATAAGCGTTCTTAACTTCTGAGTCATTTCTCCAGGAACACACTCTTTATATTCTTATTTTCTTAAAAAAATCTGGGCTGACTGTACAAACAAAATTCAACAAAATCTCGCTAATTTGGGAGAGGGTGCACAAAACGTATGGTCCTCTTAAATATCAGGCTGCTTGATTCTGTACAAGACCAGGTTTAATCTTTCAGTAGTAAATCATGCCATTCAAGATTAGGACACAGCTGTTACAAAGGCAACGATGTCAATGAAGTAAAATTAACAGTGAAGCATGCTAATAAAATGGGGGAAACCCCACCTCTCTCTATTAAAAGAAGATATAAGCCTGACCTATATTTATTACTCTTTTCTGCAAAAATTAGATTTCCCAGAAGATATTGAGATGCACACCAACAGTAATGAAGCGGAAAAATGATAGATGTTAAGAAATTAAGGTGCTCCAAAATGGGTAATAAACTCGTAATTCTGTGTTACCCAAGTTCTTTTGATGAGCTTGCAAAGTTTTAGACCTTTTTAATTTAAAATGGAGCCATTTTATCTCTTTAGGCAAGAGTGAAAATAATTTCCTTATCTATCATTACAATGGTTTAATACTTTCATTAATCTACACATCATAAAGCAGAAAGTGATTTTTGCACCTTCTCTAATTATTCATTGCGCCTGCTTTAGAACGGAAAGTAGTTGTTTTCTGCTGATTCCAAGGATAGTCTTCAGGCCAGTATCTTCATGCGGTGTCACCATTAAGAGGACAAGGGACATGCATAGAAATACTGGTGACACTACCACCTCTTCTTGGCATCATTTTGCTTATTTCAATGAACAGCAGATGTTTGAAGACATGTCAGAGACCCTTGACTTTGTTGAAGGACATAGAAATGGGACAGCAGGAGGCATCAGGGCTGCCTCTGGGATATGGTAGGCTTGCTTCAGTACCGGCACCACAGCTGTAGGATACTTTGTGGCTGCTCCTCCTGTTCTTGCTCCTTTGTCAAAAGTAAGCCATAAACATGTTTGAAAGCAGATAAGAAGCTCACCACAGAGTCACCGTTCTCATATAAACTCTGCCTATGTCATTATTTCACTAATCACTTGAACATGCATTTTGGATGCTATCAAAATTTGTATGGAGAGTGTTTTGTTTTTCATTTAAAATTAGGAACTAGAGAGATGATTCAGCAGTTAAGAGCACTGACTGCTCTTGCAGAGGACTTGGGTTTAGTTCCTAGCACCCCATGACAGCTAATAACCGACTATTACCCCAGCTCCAGGGAATTCATCACACTCTTCTGGCTGTCTTCAGGAAATGCACACATGGCACACTTACATACATGCAGGCAAAACACTCATGCTCATGTAAAATGTGATAGAAGAAAAATGAAAAGTTTGTAATTCAGTAACTGTTTGTAGTGATACAGACAATGGTTGATATTTACTGTAGTGTCATTTTAAACAGTGTGCTGTGGAGGAAAGGACATTAAAGTTCTCGCTGCCACATGGATGGGGAGAGGCTCTCAAGGCCCCAGCCCCAGCAGAGGAGTTATTGGCAGTTGATGACTGCTGAGAGAGGTAGATTCACTCTTCTTTGAGGGTACAGTCACGGGTAAGCTGTCCATGCCCTAGAATTCATTTTTATACCCATGTGCAAATGGTCAACAGTAATTGTACTTAGAAGATATTAATAATGTTAATTATAAAATAGAGAGCATGAAGTCTTGAGAGAGAAATAACCAGTGGGGTACTGACAGGATATGGAGGTAAGTATTGAATAGTGGAGGATATCATCAAAATACATTGTAGTTGTATATGAAATTTCCGAAGTATAAATAAAAATACTGTTAAAAACATCTTGCTCACAGGCTGCTCAGAATTCAGAGCATCAAGCCTCTGAATATGAGACAAACATTATACTATTGAAATCCTTAATGAGAGATCCCTAGCCTTCCTGTAATTGATTAGTTGATGGTAATTTTAGATGTCAACTCGATTGAGTTAGGGATACTCATATAACTGGTAATGTGTTAATTTTGGTGTGCTTCTAAGAGTTTTTCCACAAGAAGCAGACATTTGAAGAAGCAGACTAAGTAAGGGAAATCCACCTTCAGTGACCGTGGCTAGACACCTTCTAATTAGCTGAAGCCTTGGATAGAATCAAAGGGTCGACAAGGCCCTCTTCCCCGCCTTCTTTTATTTCTGTCACACACACACACCACACCTACACACACACCACACACAAATACACACACACACCACACACACAAATACACACCACACACACACTACACACACACACACACACCACACACCCCACACTACACACACACACCACACACACACCACACACACACACACCCCACACTACACACACACACACCCCACACTACACACACACACACACAAACAAACACAAATACACACATTAAATAATTATCAACTATGTGCTCTAATTTTCCAGAGATGTGACTTAGTCTTATCAGCAAAGAACAAGAACAGGGAACTTGCAGAAGAGGAGACGGAGTGAAGAGTCAAAGAAGGAAATTCTGGGACAGCAATGGCAAACGCACAGTCAATCCACTTTTCTTTCATATGAAGAAAGCATGAGTTCTTTTCTCCATATTCCAGATGTTTGCATTCCTAGCTCTTAAGATATGTTATTATCTATAATATTATCTACCACTGTCACTAGAACTCGATTTCCGTTTCTGCTAAATACAGAAAGGTAACAAAGGACCACTGTATAAATTGCCAAGATTTTTCCTTTTCTCCATTTGCCGACTATGACTACTTCTGACTAACAGCCTCATCTATTACACTAAATTTATTTTCTGGACTGATTGTGTTTTCATGTCCTAACAATGTCTTAGGTACACAGATATTTATGTTTTGGGGTTAGTTTTACGTAAATTACTTGCTTGTTTCTTAAAGTTATCCTACTTAATAAAGTATGTTTTTGTTTTTCCAAAGATTAAAAAGAAGTTAGAGCCAAGTGAAGTGGCACATGCCTTTACTCCCAGCACTCACTCTGGAAGCAAAAGGAGGCAGCTCTCTGTGAGAGAGAGAGGCCAGCCTGGCCTACACAGCAAGTTCCTTGCCAGCTGGAACGACAGGGAGGCCCTTTCTCAAAAAAGAAAAGAAAGAGTGAGACTCAAAGCAGTTAAGTGACCTTTCAATTTCACACTTTTGGAGAAGAGAGGAACGAATATCAAAACACTTTGCTTCCTATATAGGTGCCTCTCTGTTACAAGGAGGCTAACCCTAGGAAAGCCAGCAGAAATTGAAAATAAAAAAGGTTACAGAAAGGTGAACTAACATGTGCCCCAAACAAGACAAGCTGGGTGAATGGTGGACATAATGAGGTGTAAAACCAGAAAACACACTATCCAAAACTACTTGCAGCACAGTGCACTGTAGTTTGTTTTCTCTGGCGATCATGTGACTGACTGTGAGCTATAAGCAGCTGAGATGCTGTATAAATTACCTAGGAGAAAAAAAATCTAAACTCACAGTACAATTTTATTGACTGCCTATCACTTTGCTCCACTCTATGGCCAAGCATACACAAACTGAGCCAGCATCAGGAGGCATCTGTATTATCAGCATTGAATGAATTGCCCAAGACCTAAGGAATAACAGCGCAGTACAATTTTATTGACTGCCTATCACTTTTGCTCCACTCTATGGCCAAGCATACACAAACTGAGCCAGCATCAGGAGCCATCTGTATTATCAGCATTGAATGAATTGCCCAAGACCTAAGGAATAACAGCCAAGAGGAGGTGTGAAATCATGAAAATAAATATTTTCAGATATCATTTCTGGGGAAAAACTAGAGACACTTGCTAGATATTTTCTAGGGTTCCAAAAGCCTTCGCTACGATCTCTCTAGATTTGAAAGTGCCAGTAGGGGAACCAATAATTTCATTTTCAGACTTTACAATATGTTATACAATTCTGTGATAAAGTGCCATGATCAGAGAGTACTTCTGAGCTTCCAATTATATAGCATAAGCGCTGAAACTTTGTTTCTTTCTTTGCTAATTTAAGCAAGATGGCTCCAAACAGTACAAGGCAATAGTGACTAGCCTTCTCAATACTATGGAATTCCACTTAAACAGGACCCGCAGTCAGGCATGCTGTATTCTTGAAATGTGCTTCCCACTGTGGGTACACTAGGACTTCTGATATCAAGGAGGAAACAGTGCCAGATTTATGAGTAACTATTTTTTCTAATCACAATTAATTCCTGAACCGGTATATTCAAATTTTTGGTAAAATAAAAAGGCAGCATATTTATTTCTTACAGGGGGAAATAAATTAGAAAAATTAAATATAGAGAGAGTACATCATTCAGTAAAGACTGTTTTTGATGAAGGGAGTAAGCTCCTAGCTTTTTCCAATGGGAACAGAGTTGTGCTGGGGGAAATTTTGCACCTTCTGAGGCTTCAATTTTAGCATCTCCTTAGTATCTGCTGGCTCTCTGCTGGGTGAGCTGATTTCCTCTCATTTGTCTCCTGGGATGATGGAGAGACTTATAATGTAGTGAAATTGGGGGACAATTTCAAGTACTTCTCCCCTATGAGAAGTAATTGAGACATTGTTTAATTTGGTTTATTGATTGGGGTAAAGAAGTTCTTACAAAATAAAATAGAAATTCTAGGAGTATATCTCAGAATAAGAGAATGTGGGGGGGGATACAGGAGAATTGGGAAAGCAGATCTAAGAGGTAGGCAGAAAATTCAGAAGGAAGGAGAGAAGAAATGGAAATAATTGAATTTACAATCAACAGGTTTAAAATGGGATGTCAGATCATTCATTTCTGAACCATATCAATCTCAGGAGTATATATTAGTTAACATCAGTTAGATTTTCCACCAGTATTCAAGAGGCAGTGTCAGGGAGAGAGGAAGCCAGGCCCAGTGTCAATCACAGATGTGTACACACACACACTCCACATATATAAATACAGAGAGACACAGAGAGATTAGTGTTTTATTCTCTTTTAATTCACTTTCAAATTTAGTACAAGTTTTAGTACTTGATGGACAAAGTCATCATCAGCTTCCTTTCTACCAATTTCTTCCCTTTTACCTCCTTACATTTCATCCCCAAAATAAATTACCTTTTGAGAACACTAACCTGTAATGAACAGAAAAACTTTTAAAATAAGGGAAGTATTTCACTGGCCATATCTTATTTCAGTGTAATCTTGTACGAGTTTTAATGATTTTCTCTAATGTTTTGGGACTATGGCAAGACTTTTGAAAAGCAAGTCTGAATGTCCCCCTCCAGTCAGTGTAATTCCATCTAAGATGAGATATAAAGAAAGAATGAGGCTTGGATGGAAGTGGAGTGAGGGGAGAGATGCCCTAGTCAGGGTGACAGAAACCGGCCATTCTCTACAAGTTCTCTTACTTGCGTGGGTCAGTTGACAATAAGCCACACTTTTAAGAAAATGAACACACGTGAAAGGAGGTTTTTGTATGTTTATGTTAGTTACATTGTTTCATTCCTAATCGTCTAAAGGAATACTGATTAGCCAGCTTATCTCTCATTTTATTTTTCTGGCCTTGCTTCCATTACACTGAAATATCCCGCCTTCTTTTCTTTCAATATGTTGGGAAAAGCAGTTTTCCAGTTTGCTTCTCTGACACACACATATTTCATGGTCCTTCTGATCTTATCTAGTTCACAGTCAGCAATGTTGTTTTGGCTGTTGGGGATTCCTTTTGAAGCACAGTGTCTTTGCTTTCCGGCTTAGTGCAGTCCTTCGCTTCTTCCTCTGGAATCACTATGTTTGGTTCATATCTCAGTGTTACTGCTCATGAAGCTGATTCCAAAACCTCTTTTTTGTAACAGTTCCCAAGTTGGTATCCTGGATAAAGAGAATGTCTTATTAGTCTCTTTAATCCCAATGCTCATCCCAGATCCTGGAGATACAGGAAAAATTTGAAGTGTCTTTGAGAGTGACACAGCCTTTCTCAGTTTTTGGTGAGCTTAGCTTGTGGGGGTTTTCTAGGGTCACAGAAAACTCACCTACCCAAACCACCCCAAACCACTGGCTTTTGAGCTCTTGTTTTACGAACTTGAAGAATAAAATTTGATTGGGTGCCACTGAACTGCTTGTCTGGGGTTTTTGAAAGTACTTAGGGCAGAAACTGGAGGTATGGGGAGGCAGATGAGGCTGGTCCGTCCAGCTGGCATCCATGTGCTTCTTCTGTTTCAATCTTATACTCTCCTATTTCCCGGAAGAAGTAAGAGATGACAAGGTATCAGGAGCTAGAACTCTTATCTGGAGTTCCTGAATTTGAGCAGTGACATTCTTAGAATTTCTACTTTGCTCTATCTGAATAATTTGTACCTCCTGATCACTGACACTGAGAGGTAGTATATAAATGCTTGTCAAGTGACTTCTTAACTTCCTTGGCTTGGGTTTAGGTACTGAATGAGTCACTACCAGCTGTTAAACCCTGGAGAAGCATCTCTATTTCTGAGCATTGGCACTTAATAAAAATAATGAAAATGTCAATGTTATACTTTTGTTGAAATATTTTGTTTTCCAAACTAAAAGGAACATACTTGGTAAAAAATAGACGAGCACTCTGCATCCTATAAACAAATATTGGCATTGACAAAGTGGAATATAATTAATTAGTTCTTGATCAAGGTCCAGACTGGCCCAGGAGATAGTACTGAGCAAAGGAAGCACAAAGCCCACAAATTCTAGTTTTGAATGTTGATTTTTTTTCCAGTGGCTTTCCCAAAAAGTGTCAGTCATTTTCTGAAAGCATTTCATGTTTGAGTTTGAAGGTCCTTCCAAAGCTCTGTGTGTGAGTATTCCTTGACACATTCTAGAGAGTGTTCTCCTAAGTGCTGTGTTTTCAAAATTTGAGACTCAAGATGGAAAAAGCTGTTGAGGGGAATATTAAAATTGGCAGCAAGAAAGGGTTGAATATCCTGGATCAGTATGTAAAATTAAATCCTACTCAGAAGACATCAGATCCATCCAGAATCTCTAACTTTGTTTATTATTACATTCTGGCTACTGTCACCAAAATAAATAGAAAAAAAAATACCAATGCATACCTACATCATTGAAATTAAATTTGTCATTTTCCACTGTTGGTGTGTGTTAATTTGTGTGTCCCAAAGTACAAATCACCAATTCTTTTCCAGTTCAAACTGTGGTATATAAAATTAGGCCAAACTTATTGCTCCAGGTCACATTTTTCTTTTTCTTTTGGATTCTGCAAGTTAGGAATTTGGTTGTTGTTTGAGGCACACATTTTCTCTTTTTCATGATGTCTGTCTCAGAGATGGAGGCTACTGAGGGTAAGGATTATCCAAGAGATAAGTTGTTCAAATGCGTGGCCCCTGGATGAAATAAATGATTTCAAGATTGTTAGTGCCAACCTTAAAGTTAGATATGGCTTTTCTTCAAAGCATGGATACTTTGACATACTTAGACATCTTACAAGTCTTATAGCAGCTTAAGGTGTCAAAGGAAAGAAACTGTTTCTATAAATCACTTGTGTTCCTTTTTCTTGTTACTCCAGATCTGAGAATAATGCTTAAAGGAAAAAGCTATTTTCTTTTGTATCCTAATAGGCAATGGTGATACAGACATGAAATATCTACTCTAGAAGCTTCCATCATAAATAGGGCAAATAGAAGTAACCCAGATGTCACTGGTGTACAACAATCTTGAAATACAGCAAGTCACATGTTGGTGGCTTGCGTATTAGAATTATTCTATCACTCTCTGTGTTTTGGTCTAGGAGTATTTGGTCTGGAAGTTTAGGCCTAGACTTCTCGAAGACTATGATACCCTATTTTCTTTGATTGAGAATTAAATGAAGGTGGACAAAGGTAAGGTTGGTTAGAGAGAGATAGTCCTGATGAAGACAGTACTAGTTATGGCTGACGTCAGATAAACTACCTGGATTTTTCAGTGTCATGATTCAATAAATACCTTTTGGTTTATTCAGTTCACTAAAGTATCTGAGGAATCTCTTCCTGGAAACACCATAGTCATCCTGTATCCAGATGTCCCAGAGGCTGGGACTCAGGCGATTTAACCTCAGTCACAGCCTCAAGCTGTCTTTCTACAGAGCGCTTCCTCCTTCTGAGATGAGTATATCTGATCAAAATTAATGCTTTCCCTTTTTGATAACTAGAAGCTCCTGTAATGATATCATCAGGGCAGGAGATCTACTTTCTCAGAGGACCTTCAGTCTTCATTTAGGGTTTATACAAGATTTTATATTTATTCCCACTTTGGACTCAGTTGTGACATTGAAATTCATTGGCTAATTTGCACAAGTGTTCTTTCATTGTAAAACATTGATGATTTTAGTGACATTTGTGTGTTATGGGGGAGATTACATCACATAATTTTACAACATTTATTATTCTCTTCATTTGCCTTTTCTCTCCCTTGAGCTCACATCTTGTCTGACTACACATCACAGGCACAAAATAAATCCCTATTTCTTTACCATATGTATTGTTTAGGTGGAAAGAATTTGTTTCTTGGTCACCTATTTTCCGTGGGATTTTCCCAGGTATGTCTTTAAAAAAATCTGAAATGAGCTAAATGTCAGAAAACATGTCAGTACAGCTATTTCCATCTCACTTCAGTTTGTCCTGACTTCTAATTAGACCTGTGAGTAATGGGAGACTGATATGGAAAGAATACCAGCTTTAAGTATTGACACATCTCAACTGGAATCCTGAGTGGATCTTTTCTAGAAGGTTGTTTAACCTGTCTGAATCCAGATTCATCAATAGGGATAATAATATGTACTGCTAATATAGAATACAGTCATTCCTTCTAGTGAATTGCCTAGTTATATATTTTTTTTAGTTCAGTACTTGTCACAGTACTTGGAATTACCAAAATATTGAGGGAATAATGTGTACAGCAATGCAGCAATGGCTTTAGACTGTAGCGCAGGAATGCACTCAGCATGACTTAGGCTGGTACACATGTTGTGACTTTTGTCTTTGAAAGTCATCCAACAAATTTTAGCCACTGATAGTCTCCCTTCCTAGTGTGAGTTGTACTTACATGCCTCTTTCAATGTATTGCATTTCTACTCTTGGATAAGAGTACGAATCAGAAATATGAATTAAAATACCAGAAAGTTTTAGAAATGATTTTAGGAACTAGAAAAAGTAAAAGGGACAGAATTGCCTGGATAGTTAACAATTTCTCCTAATAAATTATGTGTGTGTGTGTGTGTGTGTGTGTGTGTGTGTGTGTGTGTGTGTGTGTGCTCACTCAGGTGTGAACATATGTGTATGTGTGTGTGGTCACTCAGGTGTGAACATATGTGTGTGTGTGTGTGTGTGCATTGTATGTTTGTTAGACTGTTTGGCATCTTGTAAAAAAAAATACCTGAAACTGGGTGGCTTATAAAGAAGGTGCATTTATTTTTAAACTACTGAAAATTGGAATAATTAAAGTCAAGCACAGGCAGCTTGGTGTCTGCCGAGGGCTGACTTCCTGCTTTATACAGAGCTAGTCATCTTCTTACTGAGGTCAGGACATTGCCAACTAGGAAAATTGAAAAAGACAGCTGCAGAAATGAGGGCGGTTTGAGCAGTCTTTCCTAGGAATGTCACGAATCCCATTTAGTAGGATTTTATCCTCATGACCTAATCACCTCTCAAACACCTTAAGTCCATATACCTTCACATTTGAGGTTAAATTCCAGCTCATAAATTTGAAGGGTTCAGAGATATTTAGCCCACAGCAATACATGCATATGCATATACCTCATCAACTTGGATAAAGACTAATAGAACTTTTTGTGAAGCAGAAAACATAATTGATACTTATGCCCTGAGAGATTCCATCTTTCTTATTGATCATGTCCCTAAGTTTGATCTAAAATTCAGACCCAAATACAGTTACTCAAATATATTTCATGTAATGAAAAATAACATTGATTGCCAGAGACAGGGCTGATGATGTCATAGAATATTAGCAACTTCAAGTATGGAACTGATAACACTGCTGTTGTCAATTAACAATACTACAAAGAATACTTTGACTTTGTCTCCAAGAAAATAGTATTGATATTATTAGAACATATGTCCAAATTAGGTTTGGCAAGCCTACAGGAAAGGAATGCTTTGATAATCATCCAATATTTTTTGTTAAAAATCCAATTCAATCAAAAATTATGTTGTCTCCCCTTGAAACATTAAAACACAAATAGAAAGCTTGCTTATTCAAAATTCAAAAATATCAAATATACATCCAAACAATGGAAATTTGTCTGAGAGAAACATATCCTACTGCAAATATTGTACTGTGAATGTATTTCATTTTCTGATCATCATTCACCAGTCAGTTATCATAGCTTCTGAAAGCAAGGCACAGTGGA
The DNA here is from genome assembly GCF_000622305.1 of Nannospalax galili. Classification (NCBI taxonomy): domain Eukaryota; kingdom Metazoa; phylum Chordata; class Mammalia; order Rodentia; family Spalacidae; genus Nannospalax; species Nannospalax galili. Next base: position 8,187,269 of record NW_008348586.1, read on the forward strand.
GGATTAAAGGAGGGAAATAATATCTGTCCCTGAGTGCTGAACATCTTTCTGATGAGTGTGGGACCCAGGTCATTTCCTGTAGCTGCTGTTTCATTTCTTTTACCTATAGAAGTTTCCAAGAAGTTTTGTTCTGGTTCCTGTAATTATTTCTTTATTCTGCTCACAAATACTCAATTGAATGAAGCACTTAGGAGTTCTGGAATCAGTTTTCTGTACCTCTGAAGTCATTTCATATCATTCAGTCCTCTGACTCACCTATTCTTTTATTATCAACAGGTAATAAGGACCTGTTAAGTGTGAAGTTCTGCAACAGATATTGGATATTTGGTGGGGAAAACAGAGAGCTTCACTTTCCTAAGCGTCCTAGCTTAGGACGATATATTTATGCAAGCATGTCCCCTGACAAGTGTGTCTGTGATTTCAATATCTTCATGGGCTACGAAGAGGATTTGGGGGTAACCTCCCCTGCTCTGGAGGTATAATTAGGAACAGCATTTTGATTCATTTGTGCCACATATGAACTGCTATAACAATCCACTTCCAGTATGTTTCAGTTACAGCAGGCAGCCTTCAAGTTATTATGTGAGAGTTTTGGGGTGGCGGTTGAGGACCCAATGAGATGCTCTGGCACATTCTCCAGGAACTAATGATTCCTGAGGCAGTAGTTCAGTCTGCAACTATTCCACTTTTCTAGATCCTTCTAGAACTTAAAATATAATGTTTAGGTTTGTAACACAGGGTCCCAGCTTTTGCAGGGTACACATGTAACAGTAACACTACAAGCAGGGAGAACCTGTGTTTTACTCCATTTTCCTGAGGCTCCAAATTCTGCTCGTTTTGGTTTTCCCTCAAACCTTTATTTTCTTGCTTTTGACTTGCTGAATATCAAACTCTAGTAGCAGTCTTATAGGGACTTAGCCAGTTCCCACAACTGAGTTAGGTCCAATGTCTGTTAAAGATGATTTAGCAAATAAATATCTATATATTTTTATTGGCTCTTCTCTGATTGAGTCCTGACCGATATAGGGGTTTTTACATTTAAGTGCTAATGAAGTTCTTTTGTTTATGAAAACCTAGTAGCTTCTTAAAATTGGATTTCAGGGAATTAATTGACATTTAGCAGATCCCACAGGAATAGAAATAATAATAAGGGAATTCAACTAGTGAATCTGGAATTTCAGCAGAAAATGTAGTGTAGCATTTGCACTGTCATCATGTTTCAACAAAGGCAAGGTGTCAAACCATCAAATGAGATGCTTATCATTAAAACTAGCAGTGTGTGACTAACTAGTTTTTCAAAGTTTATAATAAAACTTATTTCAGAACACTAGTGAAAGTCTTAAGGAGTGTCATAATAAGATCATTTGCTTTATAATACTGTTATGGAAGGAAAATGATTATTTTCTATCTTTGATCTAGCATCTTTCTATCATTTATCTTTCTATCATCTACTTGCCTATCATCTAAATATGTATATACCTAGTACTTATTTCTATCTTCTATCAACAATCTGTCTATATATCTATCTATCATCTATCTATCTGTCATCTATCCCATCTCCTGTCATCAATCATCTATCTATCTATCTTTCATCTATTTATCTATCTCCTATCTATCATCTATATATCTATCACTTATATATCTATCATCTCTCTGTGTCTCTATGTCTCTGTGTCTCTATCTACCATCTATCTATCTATCATCTATCTATCTATCTATCTATCTATCAATCATCTAATCTATCTTTCCTATCTATCATCTATCTATCTTCTATCTACCTATCATCACTTATCATCTATCTATCTATCTATCTATCTATCTATCATCTATCATCTATCTATATTCTATCTACCTATCCATTTATCATCCATCATTTATCACTTATCATCTCTCTATCATCTATCTATCTATCTATCTATCTATCTATCATCTATCATCTATATTCTATCTACCTATCCATTTATCATCATATCATCCATCATTTATCACTTATCATCTCTCTATCATCTATTTACTATCATATCTATCTATCTATCTATCTATCTATGGATCTATCTATCTATCTATCTATCTATCTATCTATCTATCTATCTATCTATCTATCTATCTATCTATCTATCTATCATCTATTATCTATCTACCTATCATCTATCTATCCTATCTCCTATCTACATATTTATCATCTACCTATCATTAATCTACCTATGCATCTCTCCTTTGTCTATCTACCAACTATTATATACATACTGTTTATCTCTTATATTATCTATTATATAATGTATTTAGTTCTATCTAGTTCCATTTCTCATCCATCTATCTATCAACTATCTATGTAATCATTCATCTGGCACATAGTAAAAATTTTAAGGTAAAATGATTTCTCTATCTTTAAATTTTTTTTTTACTTATTTTTATTTTATGTGTATGAGTGTATTGCCTGCATGTGTGTAAGTGCACCCGTGTCCTGAAATGCCCGTAAAGGTTACAGATGGTTGTTAGCTGCCATGTGGATGCTGGGAACCAAACTCAGGTCCTCTGCTAAAGCAGCCAGTGTTCCTAACCCCAAGGCACCTCTCCAGCCCCCTCTTTTTGCTCTCTTTAGGTGTAACTTGTGCATGACACTATTGCTGGCTCACCCACATCAGTTATCCTCACATTTCTTGGCTTCTATTCCAAATTCCTTTTCTGAGGTATCTTGGGCATTTTATTCATGCTGTAGATTTGACAAAAGGGCTTCATCTTCACGTGAGCATTATCTCTACAGGAGACCGGTCTCCCTGGAATGCTGTTCTCTTTCTTTCTCAGCATACTTTTTAGGAGTGAGGGCAACAGAGTTTTATTCTTGGAATGAGAAAATGCCCAGAAACCTGACATGCCTTTTATTTACTCATCTCCTAAAAATAACCACTTCCTCTTCCATGGAAGGTTCTCCAAAACTTCAGAATGAAAGTATTGAATGTTGGGATTTGCATTTTTGTGAAAATTAGAAGGTTGGAGCTTTATCTCAGCAGGTTATCTGTCCTTCAGCATACTATTGGTAAATTAGAATTTCTTCTATTTTTTTCTTACCCTACTCCTTTACATTGTATTAACTGTGCCTTGGAGTGAATCAACCTTCAGATACTTTCTTCCAGTGCTTCACCTGGTGGCTCCACGAAAGCTGTCAAATTCGGTAAATGTCATCATCTCATGAATTCTTCTAGCAATGTGTCGAGGAATAGAAGGTAGACAATTTTACTCACATTATGTACTCTACATTTAGAATATAATTATAACGTAGTTACATACATTAAAAATAATGCATTTAGAATAAACACTTCAAACAAGAGCGTTTTGAAAGAAAAGTTAAAACATACCATTACTTCAGAAATGTACGCACTTTGTCTACTGAGTTTTCTTGGGTGTGACTAAGAATACATTTAAATTAAAATGTGCTCATAAGGCAGAAGAGAGACACCTACAGTCTCCTCTGACATAAAATATCCGATAGAAGCAATTTATTCCACCTGCTTAGATGTGGTTTAGAACATGTATATTGTGCTGGAGGGACCACCACAAAATTTGCAACTCAGTGAGAATTCCAAAATTAATTTACATTATTTTCCATTAGAGTACAACTTCGTTTTAGTCATCACAAGAAAGCAAAGCCTAATTTTCTAAATTTAATGTTTTCATTCAGTGCAAATGTTTTTGACTCATCCTCAAAAAAGAACCCCCACAACTTCACAGTTTATCCTAGAGATGAGCCATTACAGGAAAATTCAGGTTAAAGTGTTTGAAAACTATATAATCTTCCATAAAGTTAAAATCTACCATGATTATTATCAATTGCACTTAACCAATAATTTATTTCTACTTAAGACAAATCTAAGAATAAGGTGAATGTGGAGAGGGAGAGATGCAAGGGAGTGGCAAGTATAGGACATCAACACAGACACAGAGGGACGTGACAGGAAAAACACAGAGGGACTTAAACACAGAGGTGAAGGAAAGATGAAAAACCTTCATAGTTATTAATGCCTGTGACTATGATATAATTTGCTGCTAAAGTGTATAGCAAATGCTGTGCATTTATACCAGGCTCCTACATAAGATAAAGATATACTAAGAAGCTGTTCTGGAGGGTATGAGCCCAGCACTGGGCACCTATAGTACTTGAATCAGTGTAAGGAGTCGAAAAAGGGGAGCTTTTAAAAAAGCATTAAGTTTGGACTGAGTGCCACCTGTAGTGAAGAGGAAAGACAGAAACCACCATAATGATGTCAACCAGTGTCTCCGGGACTCAATGAAGGAAAAGCAGCTGTGAATTCATAGAAAGCTATTTACTATGAACAAGGGAATCAGTACTTCTGTCACAATATGAAGACTAAATGATATTAATGTCCAGATTCAAACACGTTCCTATTAACACATCAACATATTGGGTGAACACATCTCCAAAACAAGGAAAATATTTTGGAGTATTTCAGATTAGAGGTAAAGTGAAGACTGTCCAAATTTCTGCAGTGGTTAAAAGTTATGGAGATCAGCAAGCTATCAAATATCTCATCAGTAGATGTTCCAAAGAGAAAGTTCATAACTCTGAAATTATAAATGCAATAATTCAAAATACACTTATGATTTCAGCCAAAATTCCAAAACCAGTGCCAAGACAAAGCAAAAACAATTTCGAGCCTTACTATGAGCCTTACTAGTTTTTTTAAATCTTTTCTCTCAAAATCTTTAAAATGACCCCCAAGATTGTACCCCAACAAAATATGGAGGATGAAATCAATAAAAGGAAGAGATAGGGTTTAGGGAGCAGTAAGTCCCAAGCAGAACAAATGACCAACCCTTGCACTGAACAACGCAAGTTCCCAAAGGAAAGTTGCTTGGAAAAATAACAGAAAAATAATTTAAAATGTTTTTTAATGACTCTGAAAAGTTTAGCTATGTCGAGAGGAAACAAAGTAAAAAAGAAGACTAAAGCTCCTGGCTAGCCCATGATAGTAACAGAAATAAAAAAATAAATAAATATATCTCAGGCAGTGCATGTGAAAATGATCAGTATGAACTCTAGGAAATAAAACTACAAACATGTTTACAAATAACTTATCAGTATCTATTTCCTTTGTATTGGCACATTTTATCCTAGAAGAAGGAGGGAGGCTTACAGAACTCAGGAATGAAAGGCAATTTATCAGGTTCAGAAAGCCCACAAAACTTATAAGACTGGGGAGACTCAAAAGGTTGCAAAATTCATTACTATTATTATGTTACTTTAATGAGCAGCATGTATGTGAGCCTATGTAATAATGTAAACAGTAGTTACAGATTTTAAAACTATAGAACGAACTGGTGAAGCATTTGTCAGAATGGCAATTCTGTTTAATACACTATTAATAGGTAATATGAAAACTGGAGAAGCCTAGAAAATTAAAAAATACAGCAGCATAAATGTATAATTCAGAAATATCAACATAAATATATCTCAGCCATTTGAAAGGCCTTTCTCTCTGAGTGTGTATTAGAAATTGAGAATCATTAGAGCAGAAAACTTGTAATTTTTGTAAGTATGTTTCTATTTGAATATTAGCTTTAAAATAAAAAGACACTTTAAAACTTCTAAATTGAATAAGAGACATCTTTAGGATTGTATGACAAAGAAAACTACTGAGGATCACTTTTGATCCTGTGTCCTAGACTGGCTCTGCAGACCTCTCAGAGCTTGAAAATATTACAATGTGGAAAACAGTTTATATTTGCTAAGCAATCTCACAAAATGAATTAATTTTTACTTAATAAAAGGAAATGTGCTAATAGGAGGAATATTTTATCAGGCTGAAGGGATGATGTAGGGATATATCCAGCAAAATCAGCATAAAAATAAAAATTCTGTCTGCCCACTGAACTTTGATTATACTTGGAGTTTGCTCAGGTTCCCTGGGGTTCTCTGTGTGCCAGAGACTTGAGGCCCTGCCTAGACCATGCACATTCATGATTCTAGTATATAGATTCTCCTGAGACAACACTGGCCTTATTTAATAAATTATTTTTGTTGATTGTTTTCATTTTTGTACATCTGTATGATATTGTGACCTCTCTCTCCTATCTACATTCTCCACAACCCCATATATGTTAAGGCCTAAAGATCCAATTTTCTGACCCTAAATGTCCCTCTGTATGAGTCCAGCCAGCTCAACCTATCTATACTCATTCCCTTAAAGAAAACCAACTCTCCCTCTCCCAGTAGATATAGGTTGTCAATAGTTTCTCAGCTAACATTGGGTTTTCTTACCCATTTCCCCGCTTCTATGCTGATTTTTGTCTGGTTTCAGGTTATCTAGGTGTTGTGGGTGTTGTTATCATTGCTGTAAGTTCATATGGTTAACTTCTCAGGTGCCTGGAAAACAGACACCTTCTCTGTGGTCTTCCACCCCCTCCCTGACTGTTTGTTTTCTGCCCCCTCTTCTACAAAGGTCCCTGAACTCCCGCTGGCAGAAGTTTGATATAGGTATCTATTCGAGGACACACTTTGAGATCTCTTATTCTCTGTACTTTGGCCACTTGTGATTTTATGGGCTAATCAAGACTAATTATGGAACACTGCAGTAGTCTCTCTGTTGCAAAAAGAAGCTTCATTGATGAGTGATGACAGGTTTACTTGTCTGCAAATATAAGGATATATATTTACAATACAGTAAGGAAAATACTGGTTAGTTTAGGGATGTGATAAAAGTAGGTTTTCTTTAGATTCTATGACCTCTCCAGGCATATGTATTTGGTTATTTTTATAGTACCACACCTGAGTTCTCTACCACTGAAACGGTCTAAAGTCTAATCAGACAGCTATTGATTATTCTCAAAATAAAAGTGCCACTATTGTACCAATAAAGACAATTTGCTGAGCCGGTCTTTGTTGTGTTTCTTAGACTTTAAAGCTGGGTAGAATCATTGATAATTTTTTTTTTCTCAATTGGCAACTTACATAGTGTTCTCTGATACTATGAAAAAGTCTTCAGAGAGCAGGCTTAGCAGGCTTACAGTTCTGTTCCAGCTCCATTGCTCCAAGTCCGTTGTCGGAAATATGTCCTGTCTTTAGCAATAGGGTCTTACCTTCAAATTATAGGAGGTAATTAAGGGCTGTGGCAGTATCCTAGGTTATCTTGAGAGTCTCATGGACTGCACCGACCAACAACTTGAAAGGAAGTTTATCCTGTCTGGCATTCTGTTTCTTGTTATATAACCTTCAGCTTTATGCATGCAAATATATATGATTTTTATGTGTATTTTTCATTAGACTTTTAAACTAATCCACTTCCCTCTGGTTTTTCAACCCCCTAAGAGTTATTCATCTCTTCTCTCTCCTGCTGTATAATGCCCCCATTAAAGTACCCTTATTTTTCCCCATTCATTCAAGATAACTCCTCTCGCCTACTATACCCTTCTCTTGAGCTCCTCTTAACCCCATAGTTTCTTTCCATTTTCCTGACTCCTGCAATTACACCAGAATACGAATATTTACATCTAAGGATTTGGAACTAAGGTCTGTAAATGAGAGGGAATATAAATACTTGTTCTTCTAAATCTGTGTTATTTAGTGTGACAGCTCTAGTATCATTCATTTACCTGCAAATTTTATGATTTAGCATTCTTCACCAATGAGTAGAAATCCATTGTGTAAATACACCACATTTTCATTATCCATTCATCAGTTCAAGGACATTTCAGTTGTTTCGATTTCTTAGCTATCATGAAAAGAGCAGAAACAAATACGGCTGTGCCACTGTCTTTGCACTCTCCACTTATGCAAAGGAGTGGTATAACCAGATCATATGATAGACTTATTTTTAGTTTTTAAAGCGTTCTTCACAAGGATTTCCACAGTTTTCATCCCATAGCAATTTATGATTGTTTCCCTTTCTCCACATCAGTGCCATTCTAGCATTTGGTATCATGTGTTCTCTTGATCTTAGCCATTCTGACTGGGGTAAGATGAAATCCTAAAGTAGGTTTGATTTGCATTTCCTTAACTACTAAGGATGTTGAGCACATTTTAAGGTGTTTCTTAGCCATTTTTATTTATTCTTTTGAGAACTCACTGTTCAGACCCATAGAACATTTTTTTAATTGGTTCATCTGGTTTCTTGATTCTTTGTTTCTTCAGGTCTTTGTATAGTCTGGATATTTATCTTTTGTCAGATATATAGCTAATGAAGATTTTTCTCCCATTCTGTGGGCTTCTTCATTTCATTGATTGTTTCTTTTCATTTAATGAGATACTATTTTTCAATGATTGACTCTAATTCCTGAGCAACTGAAGTCTGTTTTAAAAAATCCTTTCTTGAACATTTATCTTGGAGGGCATTGCCTACATTTTCTTCTAAAAGCTGTAACATTTCAGGTTTTATGTTGCGGTCTTTAATCCATTTGATTTGCCTTCTTCAGAGTGCTGGATGTGGATCTAATTTCATTCTTCTGCACGTGGAGATCCAATTTTGCCAGCACCATTTGCTGAAGATGCTTGGCATCTTTGTCATGTATCAGGAGACTGAAATTGTGTGCATTTATATTTGGCTCTTCTATTTTGTTCCATTGATCTGCAAGTCTGTTTTCGTGCAAGTACCATGCTGTTTTTATGATGACAGTTCTGTAATATAGTGTGAAATTTGGCATGGTAGTACCCCAGCATTGCTCTTGGTGCTCAGGATTAGTTTGGTTTTCCAAGGTCTTTTGTGATTCCATATGAATTTTATGATTATTTTTTCAGTTCCTGTGAAGAATGCCATGAGAATATTTATTGGTATTGCATTGAATCTATGAATTGCTTCTGGTAGGATTTTTTTTTAAATATTCATTCTACCAATTCATGAGCATGTGTTCTTAATCATATTTTGCCTTTCCATAATTATAATTCCCTTTGTTTTCTTTCTGTAGCCTCTTGGATATGGTCATTCCTTTCTTGAGTCTTTTGTATTGCTTTGGGTATTATTTGTATGGCTGATTCTGTAGACATGGTTTATTTTTCAGCCTCTTTGTATCATGGAAACTTTTTCCTCCATTTGACTATGATTGATAGTTTTTCTATGCAAGGTACTCTGGGATGGAATCTATAATTACTAGGACACAGAATACTTTCTTCCAGGATCTTCTGGTTTTGCAATGAAAAGTCAAGTATAATTCTGATCAGCTTTCTTTTATATATAGTTTGTTTTCCTGTTGCAGCTTTCAGAATCCTTTGTTGTTGTTTTTCTGTAAATTTAGTGTTTTTCCTATGATGTGCCGTGGAGAGTTTCTGTTCTGATTCTGTTTATTTGGTGTTCTTTATGCATCTTGTATTTGTATGGGTATGTCTTTTCTTAAGTTAGGGAAATTTTCATGCACATTCCAGTTGAAGATCTGTTCTGTGCCACTGACCTGAAATTCTTCTCCTCCTTCTATATTTATGATGCATAGGTTTGGTGTTTTCATGGTGTCCCACATTTCCTGCACATTTCATCCCTATATTTTATTCCACTACATTTTTTTTATCAAGTTTTCATCCTCTTTGCTTGAATTGTTCAATTCAACTTTACCTTCCAGTTTTGATATTCTGTTTTTTACTCAATTCATTCTGATGAGGCTTTATGGTTTCTTTTCAAATTGGCTTATTGAGTTTTTCATTCCATCTTTATTCCATCATGGATTTTCTTCAGTATTTTTATTTCTTTCATGAATTTACTTTTCAAATTCAGAATTGTCTTTGTCATTTCACTTAGCTTTATATTTATACTTTCTTGAGCTTCATCAATAGTTTATTATCATCTTCTTTGAGTTCTTTGAGCTGTTTTTGTGTTCTTTCAAATCATTTAGTTTTTGGATCATGTTTATGATTGATGTTTTAAATTCCGCATCCTGGGGTTCCTCTTGGTAGTTCACATTGTAGAGCACCACTATAAGACTAGTGGGATTTTTATGGCAACATATTATTTTGGTTTTTCATATTGTTTGTGTTTTTGCATTGTGACCTGGGTGCATGGATTTATTTTGTTGGTTGTGTGTCTGATATGGAATCCTTGCCTCCTTCTGTTGAGTAGAAGTTTGGTTCTGTTTTTACTGAAGCTTGGTTGCTTTCTGATCAGGAGGGACTGGATGTTCCCAGGCTGGCTATTCAGGAGCTCTCTAGCAAGGTAGCGGGACCTAGATCCAAGGCAAGATGACGGTGACAAGAGGCACCAGTCCTGACCAGCTATCTAGTAGATATGAGCCCTGAGCATTTGGAATGGACCTGGTCCCAAAGCTTGGGAATGGCACCCCCATGAGTGATAGCTGACATACTCATGACATTGTGCTCTTTGGCATGAGAAATAAGAAGTAGCCTAGGCTAAGGGAGGAATACACTGGCCTTACTTGGCCTTACCATACTTAGGTTTTCATCATGGATAAAGCCTGTTTTGTAGAGCCAGAGATGTACAGGATAATACTAGAAACATTTACATTTTGCTTCTTGGAGAGGATCCCCAATTAGTAACTATTGTTAAAGTACTTAGATTAATGTGTTGTCAGTGTACTCAAATATGTGTGTGTGTATGTGTGTGATGTGCGCTTCATACTATTGATGAGATCTTAAGAAATCATAACAATATCTTTACCCTCACTTCTCATTTTGTAGATGGAGGTCCACTATAGATGGCTGCAGATAGACAATTTGTCCCTACCCCACCTACATGAAAGACAAGTCAAAGCCTACAAGATTTCTTCACTTGGAGAAGCAGCTTTGGCGAATAGTGAAGGCTGGGTTTAAATACATGAAAGCACTACCTGTCAGAGAAAGATCCGTGTCTATTTTTGTTTTATTTATCAGAAAGTATATGTGAGAAAAGTTGATTGAAGTCTGTCCTGAAGAAGAGTTATTCTATGATTAAACATTTGTAAATAAGATCATCAGCTCCCTATCTTTGAAGCAGCTCAAGCAGAAACAATGATTTTAAGATCAAAACTGCTTCTTGGGGCTGAAGAGATGGCTCAGGGCTTAAGAGCAATGACTGCTCTTGCAGAGGACCCGGGTTCGATTCCCAGCACCCACATGGCAGCTGCGAACCATCCTTAACTCCAGTTCCAGGGGAACCCGAAGCCGTCTTCTGACCTCCGCAGCATTGCACGGCACGGGTGCACTCACAAACATGCAGGCAATACACATACACATAAAATAAAAATAATTTTAAAAAATTTAAAAACCTGCTTCTTAATATTTCATACTGTTAAAGAAATGCGACAACAGAGTAACAAACATTGGAAGCTTAAAGAGGTTAATGACAAGGACCTTTCGGTTGCATAAGTTTCCCTGTTCCCCTTATATATTAAACACATTTTTAGTGAAAGATGTTACACTGAGTCACACTGTGTTCATGCACCTCCTGAAATGGAACGAACTTTCAATATTCAAGGACGTTCTCCACAGGCTGCATAGCACAGTGAGCTATCCTTTGGTTAGAGAGGGCAAACAGATGCCCTCTCTTCTTGTTCATACCCATCATTAAATACACATAGAACTCAGCCGTTGTATTTTATAACGCCAAAATTCTTCTTAAAACATGTCACTTGAAATCCTACTTACCTCTCATTTCCAGAACAATGGCCTCTTGCCACAACTTCCAAGAACACATCAGCAGCTTCATCCATATAGCTGAAATTCCCTTAAACTTTTAGTGACTTCGATCCTCATCTTAACCTGTGAACCCCATCAAGTCATAATAGGTCATTTCGCTCCTTTTCATGGGGCTATTACATATAATTGCTTTATTTTCTAATGGGGCAAATAATATACAATTGCTTTATCCTTTTCAAATTGGAATAGTATGTCAATGTTTATATTGCATATTTAATGATTCTAAAGGAGTTTCCATTACATTAAAAATTGACTAACATATATATGTGTATATGTGTTTAATTTCCAACACAAGTTATAATTTTCTTATTAACATAAAAATAATTGATGGGGTAATTTAGCCTGTAAACAATTAAGATATAATTGTATTTGAATTGGATATGTATGATTATAATACATAGAACTAAATATGTGTATAACATATATAATTGAATGCATGCATATTTGGAGAGAGGTTACTGAAATAAATTTTGCTATTTTCCCGTGGATTTAAATTTTTTTCCAAATGAGAAAGATAAGGCTGAATAAAGAGGAGGCAGCTTAGATCATATCTGGGTAGAAATAAAATGGAAAAAGACTTGAAAAAGTAAATTTGAAAACAAGACCTACACTCATTCATTTTTGTATGCCTCCTCAAACAGAATTCTCAACATCCAGGATATAGAAATCTAAAAAGATGCAGGTAATAAAGTCATCACGGAGAAACGATAAGCATGGCATCTGACATTGGGGAGCGAGGACCCAGTCCTGATGACGTCTCAGAACAGCACTATGTTTCTAACTGTCACTTTTTTTTTTTTTTTTTTTTTTTTTTTTTTTTTCCCCAGCTGTCCTGGAACTCACTATGTAGATCAGGCTGGAGACCTGGTCTCCCTGTAGCTCTAGCTGGCCTGGATTCGCTATGGACACCAGGCTGGCACTTCTCTTTTGACTGTTGATCCAAACAATTATTTTGAGCTGGTAGTGGGAGAGAAGAGTAGGGCAATTGTCTGTTGAGGGAGACAGATCTGTGTGTGAAAAAGAAGACTGCACAGCATCAGCAGGTGTTAAGGATTTCCTCCAGGGGAAGATTTCAGACAATCTACAAATCCAAAGCTTTAGCTGTTAGAACAAAAGCAAGAGTCACTACAGGGATATAGGGAGACCAAGGGTTATCTGTGAAGCTTGATGAGTTTTATATGAAAAGATTTTAATGATTTGATATGACAACTAATGCTATAATCAGGTAATTATAAAGTGACTATGTTAAATCCTTAGAATGAACTTCGTAGGTAAAATGGAGCTGAAGAATGTAAGATGCAAAATTCAACAACGAACTTGTTCTCTTGGAATAATTAATCAAAAATATAAAAAATCATGAGCGCCTAAGAAAATCTCTCCACTGCCATATGTTCATTGCAGGGAGAAAGGTGAGTTTCCAGAATCTTGCAGCTATGTGACAGGAACTCCACCCTCAGCACAGAGAATAGTTTGTGGCAAACAATGAACATAATTAAATCACACAGTTCCCAATCCAGCATTATCTAATGCTTCAGTTTCCTCAGCTTCCTGTTGACACAGTGTGTTTTGAATAATTTCTGTAATTTATTGAACATTGCTATGTATCCTTTGTAAACATTAGCCTTCCAAATTCAGTTCTCATAAGAATACTACATGGTAGGTGTTCTTTCCTTTGAATTATGAGGAGGAAAGTGAAGCTCATGAAGGTCCATAACCTTAGAACACGACTGACTGGTAGAGTCAGGATTTGAATCCTTGTCCCTCTGATGCAAACACTCTGTGCTTGTTACTACATTCTGTGTCATTCTGTGTCCACCTGGGTGTGGGTTAGTCACCAATGATGCTCCACAGCCTCTAGATTTTGTCTGTGAGACGTTTAAACACCTTCCTTCTGCACATGGTCTCTTTGAGCTGGAGCTTTGGAAAATAAGCAAAATGTAATGGATAAAATGGTGGCTTAAGAGTGAAGGGCTGGAAAACTGGGATTAAAGAGTGCAGGCCAGCTGATTTTGGCAGCACTGTGATTACAAGAACCTATCTCTGTCTTCCATGGGCTTACCTTTTCTGCTCAGCACCATGCAGCAATCTGCTTCTGGCATCTGTGAGTAATTTCTGGTTTATTCTTTAAGCAACTGCTAGCTCCACTGTAGCCTAATTTGCTCCTTATTTAAGCTGGGTAAATAAACTTGGTGTTCATTCCTAGTCCCTTCACCATCCCCCCCACCACATTATCACTACTGCTTTTAAAGAGTAAACAGTGTTTCTCTCTGTGTCTTTGAAATGAGCAACTCTAAAATGCCAGAGGGCAAAGCCAGTGTGTGAAACACTGCAGTTGTTCCTCTCTTGGCACCTCGGGAGTCCTGCAAGCAGTCACATTCAGCCAAGACAGATCAGGAGGAAGCTACTTTAATCAAAACACACACATACTAACACATAACAGTAGGAAAGCTGGGGGTGGAAGAAACAACCAGCTTGAGAGGATCAGGGACTGAATTCACCCTTGAAGCTTCACCAGTGGAGCACTCGGGTAGAGGAGGACAACAGCGGGTACCCTAATCTCCTTAATGCTGAGATAGAGCTATGTCAAGATGCTTCAATAAATAACAGCGACCCCTGCTGCCTCATCAATAACAGCTTTATAGTAGCCTCCGGTGACAAATGTTTCTCTGCCCAGCTTAAGATTCTTAGTTCTATGGGGTAAAAATTAGATTGCTCCACACTGTGAATGTATGGGATCGCAAATTTGACTCAGTGGACCTTATAAATGGCACAGGTGGGCAGACAGGGCATGAAGATGGGAGGGGGTGAGGATGGCAGAGAATCTGAAAGGAGCTATATTGGGGAGTTGGGCATGAATATGATCAAATATATTGCATGCATGTGTGAAATTTTAAAGAATTAATAAAATATTATAATTTTAAGACTAGAAAGAAAAGCAGACATTTGATATTGTACCACAAAGATGTATAACACCCAAGGCAACTTAAAACATTAACTATAATGACTTTAGTTTGACTGAGTCAACCTTTCAAATAAAAAAAAATAAATTTGAAAGCAAACGAACAAAAGGGTCATGACTACTTTGTTTGCATTGTCTGCTTGGAAAGTGCCATACTTACAGTATTTGTAGATATTTTGACAACTGAATAGGATTATTATATCTAGATCACTTTGGGGGTTTCTTTGAGCGTGTTGTGTTTTTTGTTGTTTGCTTCGTTTGTTTGTTTATGGAAGGTCTCCCTGTAGCCCCAGCTGGCTTGGAATTTGCCATGTAGAGTAGACTGCCCTTAATCTCATAGAGATCCACTTGCCTCTGCCTCTCAAATGCTGGAATTAAAGATATTTGCCACTATGTCAGGATCACATATCTATAGTTTTTAATTATAAGTATTTCTCCCACTTGGATACTAAGAGAAAGACAGAAAACAAACTGTGTAGAGCATAAAAGGGAAATATGAGAGTGAGTAGGAAAGGGGAAGGCATAAGATGATGGGGTTGTCAATGCAGAATGTTTATTAGTATGAAATTTTTAAAGTTAAAGAAATGAAATAAAATTTAGAAAATGCACACAAGGATTTTAAAAATAATAGCAAGTTCACAGATAAATACATTTGTCTGTATAAAATGAAATAATTTCTAAATAATAAAGACAAGTCAGTGGTTAAAAACATGCCACCAAGTCTCGTGACTTACACTCTATCTCTAGGACCCACACATCAGAAGCAGAGAAGCAGTTGTGCTCTGACCTCCACATGTCTTGGCATAAACGCACACATATACACACAAAAACAAAAGATAAAAAGAAATAAAAAGGCTCTCCTAGCCTGCACTACTATCCTCAGGCCTCTTGGGGTAAGTCTATAGCGCAGCGCTCCACCGGGACTCCCTAAGCCTCATTCACCCTTCCATCCCCACCCCCGGCCCCCCTTGCCCGCCGTTCTATACTCCTAGTTTGGACCCTGCGCCATTCCTAGTCTTGGGGCCCCAGACACCTGGGGAACCAATACTGCTTC
>NW_008348586.1:8209479-8235961 GCF_000622305.1 Nannospalax galili
AATTTTATGTCTTATAGGATTTATACTGAGTTCAATATTGTATAACTGTATTAATTCAACTGTGAACCTAAAAATTTACAGCCACTTTTGAAAGAGATGTATCCTTGCTCTGGAGTGTGTTACTGAATATGTTAAAGCTGTAATGAAATGCTTCTAAAAAAAAAAAAACTTGAAAATAAAATTTGAAAATTAAAAAAAAAAAAGAAATAAAAAGAAATTATTAAACGAAAGAAAATATCCAGTTTCCACAGACCACCGCAGAGCTTTAAAATAAATGTTAAAAGCTTTAAA
Organism: Nannospalax galili; assembly: GCF_000622305.1. Classification (NCBI taxonomy): domain Eukaryota; kingdom Metazoa; phylum Chordata; class Mammalia; order Rodentia; family Spalacidae; genus Nannospalax; species Nannospalax galili. Next base: position 8,209,771 of record NW_008348586.1, read on the forward strand.
TTTATTTACTTTTATTTTGTATGCATGAGTGCTTTTCTGGCATGTACGTAAATGCACCTGTGTCATCTAATATCTGCGGAGGCCAGAAGAGCATTGGATCCCCTGGAACTGGAGTTATGGACAGTTGTTAGCCACGATGTGGCACTGGGAACCAAACCAGATTTCTCTGTGAGAGTAGCCTGTGCCCTTAAGCTTTCAGCAATCTCTCCAGCCCCATCTCTTAATCTCCAGTGCTTTTAATGAGAATTTATTGCAATATTGAACAAGAATCACAGAGGAATGCCACATAATGATATTTGACTCAGAAGTACTTTATTAATAGTTGACCACCAGAGGGTGGGCTAATGCTAAAGAACTCTTGATCCTGAGGGGAGAAAGAGTAGGGTTTATAGAGCTTCAAAACACAATTACATCATGACAAGCAGAAACCAGTAGCCATAGTTACATCAGATCACCATACTTGCACCAGGTAACTATGACCAGGGGTAGGTCAGTTAAGAAAGAGGTTTTCAGTTATCAAAAGTTTTGGTTAGGAAAAGCAAGTTTCTCAGAATTGCATGGAGATGCAGATATAGCTGGGCAGGAGGACATGATACCTGTCTACTTATAAGTCTCCCAGTATTGTAGAAACCATACAGTCCTTGAAACTGCCTACATGAGACATTCTTCCTGCTGGCTGCAGTGGAAACAGCTGGGAAAAACCAGAGTGAAGCAAAGATCAGCTAGAAGAAAATGGAGTTACTTTTGCTTTTTCATTACTAACAAACTATGAGATGAGTTGTGTGCTTCCACCATTTCTGTGCACAGAACACTCATGACAAGATCGCTGTTTTTATTCACTTCCCATAATTTTCCCTACTGTCGAGTCCAAAAAAGATACACTCAACTATTATGATTACTTGTTAGAAATAAGCCATGACACACAGAGGGAAAGCTGTTGCCTCCTTATATTTCTTACTGTCCTCTCCACTGACAGAATGCAGGCGTGAGGGTTGGATTATGAATGCCTATGACCAATCATGAGAGAGTCATTTACAAAAATGCACCAAAGAATAACAGAGAGGGAAGGCCTTTATCCTTATAGAACAAGTTCTCTTATACTGGACCTTCTTCCCAGTCCCTGCTTTACTTCTCATTGATTGCAATATTTGTTTCTCTCTTTCAGTAGGTAGCTCATTGACTCCTGAAATGTAATGTTACTACATGCCTCCAATTCCTAACACACATGGTAACGTGAACACAATCAATGAGCACTCCATGAAATATTTTCTTTCATCCTGACTGCCAGTATAAAGCATTCTTAACTTATTATGATTCATCCGGAAAAATATTTTAGAGCAGTGAAGGAAGAAAAAGAAGAGTTACAAAAACATTGTGGGACCCTGACTCATCTAACCACTTCTTTCTTCTTCTGTACTTTGCTTGGCTTAAAGTAGCACTAACTCCATTTTGACTAGCTGTTTCAGGCAAGCCCAGCATGCCCAGTCATGTTGTAATCTTCAGTTACCACCCCCATCCCGGAAAGCTATAGATCAAGCAAGCTTGGGCATATAGCAGCCTTATAGGGTGAAAATAGAAAGTTCTGGCCCACAGATAACAGTCAGCATATTCCAATGCCTTAAAGACAGTCCCTACCAATAAGAATCCTCCCTGTGCTCAGGGCATAGGACCATCCAATCATTTTAAAGGATGCTTGGTGCACGTGGGCTTCTGTGAAAAGAAGCCCTATAAAAGCCTACCCCACCCTAGTATGGATCCGCTGCATAGCTGAAATCTGAGGGCCCAAGCTTAAGCCCGAATAAAGGCTCTTTGCTGTTGCATACACTCTGGACTCCTTGGTGGTCATTGGGGTTTGTGAGATCTGTGCATAACATTTGGGGGCTCATCCGGGATTCCCAAGACCCCCCACAGGATCCCGGGAGCTTTGAGCCTGGTCCAGCCCGTATTTTTGTCCTCTTGTTTGTGTGTGTTACGCACTCTTGGCTTTGGGCCCCCGTTGCCTTGTTAGCCTGTTGGTGGTCTAGGCGGATGTGCTGGAAGACTCCAAGCCATGGGAGTAGGGAGACTTCCTGAACCCACCTAATAGAGATTGGATCCCACTTGTAACTTTGAAGGGAAAGGCGGGTCGCACCCGCAGAATGGTGAAAGTCTGACATTCCACTTTCAGTTCTTGTTTAAGGCGCCGGGAAGTATTGTTTTGTCTATATGTGTCTTTGTGTTTTCCATGTTATTTGTGACTTACTTAGCTGAGGACATGGGACAAAGTCAAGTAACACCTTTGAGTCTTTTTCAGGATCATTTTTCTGACTTCAAAAAGAAGGCTAGAGGACAAGGGCTGGAGGTCAAAAAGGGCAGACTCTTTGCAGGAATGAATGGCCAACCTTTGACACTAGATGGCTGGAAGGGGGAATGTTTGACCTCCCCACTATTTTCAAGGTTGAAAATATTATTTTCAGGAAGCCAGGATGCCCTGACCAGGTTCCTTATATTGCAACCTGGCAGGCCCTGCTTGAAGAGCCCCCTGAATGACTCAAATCCTTTTTACCACCACAGGGTTCAAAGACAGCCATCCTCACCCTCCGTGATGACAAGCGGCAGAAAAGTGAAGCTAAACCATCCACCCCACTTTATCACATCCTCCAGGACAGAATGGAAGAAGAACTTCTGTGTGAGACACCCCCATATCTGCCCACACCGCTGTCACAACCAGGGCGTTTAGAGCCCCCAGGAGAGGCTGAGATAGCCCAAGCCCCTAGGGATGAGACCCACCCCCAAACTCGGAGGGGGGTCCAGAGAGGACAGCCGCAAGCAGACTCTACTGTCCTTCCCTTAAGGCAGTGGGACCCCTTAATGAGGCAGGAGACCGACAGTTGCAATATTGGCCATTTGCCACCAATGACCTCTACAGTTGGAAATTGCAAACAGCCAAATTCTCTGAGAAACCACAGGGCCTTATTGATCTGTTAGAATCTGTTCTTTTCACCCATCAGCCCACTTGGGATGACATCCAGCAGCTATTACTGGTTTTATTTACCACCAAAGAGAGGGACCGGATCCAAACTGAGTCCCGGAAGCTGGTCACCAGGGTGGATGGGAATCCAACCACCAACTAGGTGCTGATCGATGAAGCCTTCCTGTTAGTCTGATCAAACTGGGACTTCATTGTCGCAAGGCACCCGACTAATTTGGCTAAGATTAGTGATGTGCAGCAAGAAAAGATAGAATCTCCCGCAGCCTTTTTAGAGAGGATCCTTGAGGCATTCCACACTTATACACCCATGAATCCAGAGGCACCAGAAAACAAGAATGCAGTCATATTGGCCTTTGTCAACCAGTCAGCTCCTGACATTAGGTGCAAATTACAGAAACTAGATAGATTGGCAGATAAGACTCTGAAGAGTTTTTGGCAGTGCCAGAGAGGGTCTATAACCACAGAGAAAGCCCAGAAAACAAACAGGCTTGAGCTGCAGCTTCTGCTAGAGCCAAGCAGACCTGAGACTTTGCTAAGATCCTTCTGGCTATGACTACAAAGTCGCCTGATGAGCAGGAATACCAACTGTGCTACCTCTCTGCGGACTCAGGTAGGAAATCCAGTGAAGGGCGACCAAGGTTACAGTGGAACCAATGTGTCTATTGCAAAAAGATGGGCCACTGGATGAAAGATTTCCCAGACAAACCTGCTGGGCAAGGCAGGGCCTGAGAAGGAGTGAAAATCCTTGAGCTCAGAGAAATGAGCAACTATGGGGTGGGGGTTTGGATCCCTTCCCTGAACCTAGGGTAACCCTCAAAGTGGAGGGGATGCCCATGAGCTTCCATGTAGACACGAGTGCCCAACACTCAATATTAACTGAGCCCCAAGGAAAACTATCACATAAGAAATCCTGGGTACAGGGGGCTACTGGCATGAACCAATACTCATGGACCACCCAAAAAGTGGATCTGGGCAAGGGCCAGGTGTCCCACTCCTTCCTGGTTATGCCAAAGTGCCCCTACCCATTCCTGGGCAGAGACTTGCTCACCACAATTGGAGCCCACATTCATTTCACCCCAAGTGGGGAAATATGACTGATCAAGAAGGCCACCTGATCCAGGTACTCACCCTACAACTGGAAGATGAGTTTAGGTTACATCAAATACTGGCCTCTACACCAGAGGAGGAGGTTTCCACCTGATTAAAGGACTTCCCCACAGCCTGTGCTGAGACGGGGCATGGGACTGGCTGCCCAGTGGCCCCCCATCTGGATAGAGCTTAAGCCTGGAATTGTACCAGCCAGAGTTAAACAGTGCCCTATGTCCCAGGAGGCCAGGCTGAGGATCACTTCTCATATCCAACGCCTGAGGGATCAAGGTGTCTTGGTGCCTTGCTGATCAGCTTGGAATACCCCCCTTCTGCTGGTCAAAAAGCCAAATTCAACTGACTATCGGCCAGTCCAGGACTTGAGAGTGGTAAACAAGTGGGTTATGGATGTTCATCCTATGGTACCTAATTCTTACCCTCTCCTGAGTTCCTTACCACCTTCCAGAAACTGGTACATGGCATTAAACTTGAAAGATGCCTTCTTTAGCCTGCCTCTGGCCAAAGAGAGACAGCCCTTCTTTGCTTTCGGATGGCAAGACCAGGAGATCAGCTTCAATAGGCAGCTGACTTGGACCCGCCTGCTGTAGAGATTCAAAAATTCACCCACCCTGTTTGGTGAGGCTCTCCATGAAGACATGGGTGAGTACTGGCTGGAACACCCCTAGGTTACCACATTACAATATGTGGATGACATCTTGTTGATAACGCCTCGCAGTGTCAGCAGGGAACCAGAGATCTCCTGGTGACCCTAGGCAGATTGGGATATCGGGCATCTGCCAAGAAAGCCCAAATATGCTGGAGAGAGGTCACCTATCTGGGATACATATTAAAGAAAGGACAAAGATGGCTTACAGATGCCAGGAAAGAGACAGTGGTAAATACACCCACACCTCACTCCTGGAGGGTGGTGAGAGAATTCCCATGGTCAGCAGGATTCTGCCACTTATGGATCCCAGGATTTGCTGAATTGGTGAGGCCCCTCTATGAAGTCACATGGGAAAGTGGGCCCTACGTTTGGATGGAGGTCTAGGAAAAGGCCTTCAGTGAGATCAAACAGGCCCTCCTGGCCACCCCAGCCCTAGGACTTCCAGATGTTACTAAGCCTTTTCATCTTTTTGTAGATGAAAAGAAGAAGGTGGCCAAAGGAGTTCTAACTCAGACTCTGGGGCCCTGAAACAGACCGGTGGCATATCTATCAAAAAAAAAAAACTGGAGCCATTTGCCACTGGATGGCTGCCATGTTTGTGAATTATAGCAGCCATGGCTCTTCTAGTCAAAGATGCAGACAAGTTAACTTTAGGGCAAGAATTATGTATCACAACCCTTCACGCCATCGAGGGAGTTCTCAAGCAGCCACCTGACCGCTGGTTGAACAATGCCCAGATGATTCACTATCAAAGCTTGATTCTTAACACCCTGAGGATCCATTTTCTCCTGAGCATAGCCCTCAATCCAGCCACGCTGCTGCCCAGTCCAGACCTGGACATGCCCTTGCATGATTGTGGGGGGATCCTGAGCCAAGTGCATGGGGTCAGAAAAGACCTGACCCACTAGTTTCTTCCTGATGCAGAAGCCACTTGGTTCACCGATGGCAGCAGTTTCATGCAAAACAGACAAAGGTCTGCGGGGGCAGCAATAGTAACAGAGACCAAAACTGTCTGGGCGGCAGCTTTACCTGTGGTGACTTCAGCCCAGAAGGCTGAGCTGATAGCCTTGACCAAGGCTCTTACATTAGGCAAGAACAAAAAATTGAATGTGTGTACGGATAGCCATTATGCCTTTGCCACAGCCCATGTAATGGGGCCATCTACCAGGAGAGGGGGCTTCTCAAAGCTGAAGGAAAGACTATTAAAAACAAATAAGAAATCTGAGACTTACCCGCTACCCTATGGCTACCCAGGAAACTGGCTATCATTCACTGTCCCAGGCACAAAAGACAGATACGCCTATAGCCCAAGGAAACCAGAAGCCAGACCAGGTTGCCAAGAAGATGGCCCTGAAGGAACCTTAGTCCTGGCTATCCATCTGCTGGACCCAGGGCCACCTGTGCTACCAGACCAACCTGATTATTCTCAGGAAGATCTGAAGCTGATACACAAACTTCCCATGACCCAAAAGATTGATGCCTGGTGGCTTAGAGGAGACTGCAGGATTATGCTGCCAAGTAACCTAACCAAAGATCTTCTCAATCACATCCACTGGACCACCCACCTGGGCACACGAAAGACAGAAGACCTCCTAAGAAACGCCCATCTCCAGGTTCTGAACGTTCGATCACATGTTGATTCAATCCTCTCCAAATGTCTTAGCTGTAGGTTGACAAATGCTGAGAACCTTCCCAAAGAACAGGGGACCTGGTTGAGAGGCTCCAAGCCCAGAGACCACTGGGAAATAGACTTTACAGAGATAAAACCAGGAAAATATGGTTATAAATATATTATATACTTATAAATATAAGTATGTGGTAGATACTTTTTCAGGATGGACTGAAGTGTACCCCAGCAAGAATGAAGCTGCATAAATGGTCACCAAGTGGCTACTGGAAGACATTATTCCAAGGTACAGTATGCAGGCTCTTCTGAGCTCAGACAATGGACCAACATTTGCCTCGCAGGTAACATAAGAGTTAGCAAAAGTATTGGGGGCAAAATGGAAATTACATTGTGCCTACTGGCCCCGGAGTTCTGGACAGGCAGAGGATGAATAGAATGTAAAAGAGAACCTTACTCAACCATGGAGACTGGCGGGGAATGGATGGCTCTCCTTCCCTTTTCTCTATATAGGGTGCAAAACTCACCCTACCTGTTAGGTTTAACTTTATTTGGAATCATGTTTGGAAGACACCCTCACATCCTCTCCAATTTAAAAGCTGAATTAATTGCTGAGTTTGATAACTGTCAATTGCTTGATTCTCTTGAGGCTGTGGCAATTGGGTCTACTTCTGCCGACACTGCCATGAGACAGTAGAACTTAGTTGGAAAGGACCGTACATGGTGCTCCTGACTGCCCCGACTACAATGAAAGTAGACAGAGTTACTGCCTGGATTCATCACACCCACGTCCAGCTAGCGAACCCACATCCAGACCCAGACAACCTTCACCCTCCGCTGATTGCTGCACCAGATTCCAAAACATGAAAAGTACATAAGGACGTAGACAACCCCCTCAAGCTAAGACTTTATTGTTCTTAATGGCTTCTATATTGTCCTCTGGCAATGCTCACCCTGACTTTCCCAACACTCTCTGTCAGGGAAATGTACCAAGGGAGAAACCAGGTAGTTGGCACTGCCAATTGCCTCCTAGTGGGCTGTTGAGGACCCCTAGACATCATAGTCCTGGCCAACTGCCCCATTGTGGGCTGTCGAGAACCCCTAGACATCATAGTCCTAATAATGTTAACTATTGGACCATATGTCATCAATCGGCTGACTGCCTTCATTAGAGAATGGGTGAGTGCAGTACAACTCATGGTCCTGAGGTCCCATTATCAGCCCTTAGAGCCCCTCATTAGAGACCCCAACCCACATCCATGATTGGGTCATCCTTAGTTACTAGGAGAGGGGGAAATGTGGGACTCTGACTCGTCTAACCAATTCTTTCTGCTTCTGTCATTTGCCTGGCTTATGGCAGCACTAACTCCATTTTGACTAGCTGTTTCAGGCAAGCCCGAGCATGCCCATGTTGTAATCTTCAGTTACCACCCTCATCCCAGAAAGCTATAGATCAAGCAAGCCCAGGCATATAACATCCTTATAGGGTAAAAATAGAAAGTTCTGGCCCACAGATAACAGTCAGCGCATTCTAATACCCTAAAGACAGCCCCTACCAATAAGAATCCTCCCCATACTCAGGTCATAGGACCTACCAATCATTTTAAAGGATGTTTGGCCAATGTGGGCTTCTGTGAAAAGAAGCCCTATAAAAGCCTACCCCACCCTAGATTGGGGCTCTCAGTATGGATCTGCTGCATCCGTGAAATCTGAGGGCCCAAGCTTGAGCCCAAATAAAGGCTCTTTGCTTTTGCATACACTCTGGACTCCTTGGTGGTCATTGGGGATCGTGAGATCTGGGCATAACAACATTTGTTAAATATTTCTTCTGTAATTATTAATCATAAGCTATGTCATCTTTTATGCGGATTAATTGTGTATAATCTTAATACAAATATAATGAATTTTAATCCAGATAATGTAAGTATTCATTCATGCTTTTGATCAGACTAGGCTATGACATCCCCTCTCTTGTTTCTGCCACAAACTTTAACGACTGTTTGAAGAGGAACTCAATTAACAACTGAGCCAATACGAGCTGAATATTCACATTTTGATTTGCCAGGTAAGCAACCATAATGTATTACTTTCAAATCAATCTTAACTGTATTTTCTGTTATGTACTGCCTGTTGCCACAAATAAGACTAATTTCTTTCATGCAACTCACTGAGCAGGTATTACAAAAATGAAATTGATTCTGAATCTTTCCCATGAAAACCTGCCTTCTATTTTTTTTTTTTAATTTTAAAATCATGGAAACAAAACCATAGAATCTTGAAACATTGGATTTTATTTCACCCAGAGAACTTTAGACTCTTTTAGAATGATTTATTTTTCTAGAACATGGAAGTATGAAAGAAGAATTTTTTGTAAAATATTTTTGTAAAGTGCATGCTTCAGCAAGTATTTTGATGCAAGGAAAGCATTTCTTGCCCTCATACATAACCTCCTCAAAGAAAAGGCAAAGACATTATTAATGAAGAATTTTGAAGTGATTATTTTTTATATTATTTTTTATGTTTATTGTTTTTCAAATTTTCTTTATTCTTGAGAATTTCTTACATGTATACAATGCAATATGACCACATCTACCTTCATTCCTTGTGGTCACCACCAGTGGCGGCCGCTCCTCTGTTCTCACGCGTATGGCTCCTTCATTCTCATGGGCTTCAGGGTTACTCCCCTGCTCGCCCTGGCTGAGGCCACTCTTCTGCCTGCCCTGGGCTGAGGCAGCTCTTCTGCTTGCCCAGTGCCACTTTCTGTTGTTGCTGCTTCTGCCTGGTCCCAGACCCCAGGGCTGGTGAGGAGACTGTGTCAGCAGAGCCACATTCAGACACAGGAGACCATGTTCAGTGACAAAGATCTGGTTTATTTCTGGAAGACACAAGCTTATATAGGGGTAGTGGTCCAATCACAGCACAGCAAGTAGGATACCTTATTAGCATAACAGGTCTAGCATCCTATCGCAGTACAGCAGGTAGGATATCTTATTAGCATAACAGGTTTAGCATCCTATTAACATAACAGACTTAGCATCCTATCACAGAATAGCGGGTAGGATGCCTCATTAGCATAATGGGTTTCAGGTTACAGAGCCTGGATTCTTGGAAACCATGTGACCTTGACTGTTGCAATTTCTAAGTGTTGCAATTTTGGATTCCAAGGGTGGTGATTAGGGAGTGGTGAGCTCTAGGCATCAGTCTCATGATCTGCCAATGGGAGCAAATGTCACAAGGCGTTTCATGTGGCTCCAGCGGTCGGGCTGTTGCCTCGGGCCTGCTGTATGGCTGTCAATAAGACTTTCACCTGAGGCTCAAGCCTGTCTCCCACAATTCCTCTCCTGAACGTCTCTTCCTATCATTCTTAACACATCCCTACTCCTAACTTCACATCCTCTTCCTTTTATTAATAGCCCACTAGTCCAGTTATGCTGTTAATATACACATGGATTTAGGACCATCCACTGGAGCATGAGACCCCTATAAATGGCTACATCCTCAAAAGAGAATGATTTTGTTTCTTCTAGCAACTATTGGCTTCCAGCAGCAATATCTCTTCAGGAAGGGTGGTGCTTGGAGATCACCTACCCCATCTCTGCTGGAATTTTGGTGTGCTTGATCTAGTGCAGATTACCATAGCTCCTATAAGTTCATGAGTGTAATAGCCATATCATGCCCAGAAGGCAACATTTCACAGCACCTCTTTCCTTCTTCTAGCCCTGAAATTCTTTCCATCTCTCATTCTCAGTATTCCCTAAGACTTGATGGGAGGGGACTAATATAAAATTCATGTTTAGGCCAAGATTTATCATTTGAATGTCATAATTAAATGCATAATTTATTTTTCTCTGTATGTCCTTCAGAATGAATGTGCTCTTTAGATTTTGTATTTTAAATAGAAAACTCCATCTATAAGTACTAAGATTTTGTCATCACCAAATGAAATTTTATACAAAAGTGTATATTCTATGTGTAAAAACTGTTGTTTAATATGTTATTATTTATTTAATCATCTTACAAATGTTTAGTTAACAACTATGATATGCTCAGTCTGAAACTAGGTGCTGTTTAATTATCCTATCATGTTGAATCTTACCACTGCCCTTTTTAATATAATTTCATTTCTTTATTTACAAATCAGCTTATAATTGTACTTATTATAAACTTTAAAAATTGGGAGTCTGGGCATTGACTTGAAGTGTAAAAGCAATGCCCAGTAAAGCCGAAGGACCTGAGTTTGATCACCACTGGAACCCAGGTAAAAATCCAGATGCCATGGTGAGCATCTCAAATCCCAGGACTTATTAGAAGAGATGGGAGGTAGAGGCAGGAGAACCCAAAAAACACATTGTACTGAATATTTAAGTTTTGATTGTCAGGTCCTTAACTTGGGTATTGTTCTAGTTTCATTTTATTGCCGTGATAAAATATCCTTAAAAAGCAACTTATGAGAATTATTAAGGGAGAAATGGGGATAATGGGGGCACTTTAAATGGGAAACCATGGTGGAAGGGTTAGACAACGTGAGAGATAAATAATACTAAGCTAGTTTTTAAAAACCAGAGGAAACCATATTAAACAACTTATTGACAAAATAAATTTTGTAAATTTAAACAAAGTAGCTCAAGGAATATAATACATGTCTAAGCAAGGTTTATCTGAGAATGTTTGGCCTTTGCCCACATTTTATCTACATAGCACATGGTAATTAAAAGTACCAGACTTTTGGAACTAACCTTCTTGGATGTCTAACAGCCATATACTTTGAGGCTTATCCTAATTTGGTCAGAAGGACATAAAAGACAGTGTTTGCTCCTTGCCCTTCTCTGTCAACTAAGCTCCAGGAGACTCTAAGCAACTCTCAAAATGTCCTGTTACTGTGATGTGTCACTTGTCCTCTTGATCAAGGATGCCATGGAGACCCCACCAAATGGACTTGAACCAGTGTCCAGCCTACAAAGAGGACAGTCAACACAGGGGAAATATTTCCTCCACGGATCCAAGGGAAGCCAGCCGCAGTTGAACAGGACCTTTGACTTATCTTCACATAGGAGGAACTGGTAAAAGAAAGGAGCCAGGGGCTCCTCCCAAGCCCATGTGACCCCTGAGGAACAGAGACTCAAATGACCTTAAGAGTAAAAATAAATTGGTTTATCTAGGCCAACTGTATGTTCTTAAACACCCAAAAGGAAAGTGTAACCAAAGACTAAAGGGATCAATATAAGTCTTCAAGAGTCCATGTGAATAGATAAAGGCTACATAACAAGAAACAATGCCAGACAGGAGACACCTTCATTTGAGTTGTTGGTCAGGGTGGTCCAAGGGACTCCCAGATAGTAACCCAGCATAGAACTGGGAAAATGAATACAGACTCCAGTCTTATCTAAAGGAATATTTGCATCTGACTGCTCCCAGATGAGGAAGAGCTGATCTTCTTAAAACATGGAACTCTAGATAGGCTGACTAGATTCAGTGGATGGACAAGCACTGGGGAATGGATGGGGGCACCAGCAACACGGTGGAGAGTAACAGGGATTACAGAGTATAGGGGATCCAGTGAGGGGGCACTATGGGGAGGTGGGTATATAGATGAATAAGATTGTTTGGGATGTTCTGTATGAAATACACACAAAGTATCAACAAATAAAAAATGAGTTATATTTGAGAAAGAAGCATAAAAAATTGCTCCATGTTTATTAGTAGAGGTGAAAATTATAACCATTGAAATCTACCCAATCAATGATTTTATATCCATACTCAGGTGGATCTCAGAAAGTAACCAACTGTGACTAGTAATAATCAGATATATAGAGATTAGAGACACATGTGCAAACATCTAAGTATTTACAGCATTAAAAATGAGTTTTTCTGTATGAAACAGTATTTTTTTTTGGTCTTTTTCAGATGGGGTCTCCCTGTAGCCCAGCTGTCCTGCAACACACTATGTAGACCAGGCTGGCCTGAAACAGTATATTTTAAAACTAAATGAGATCTTTCTTAAAGGTTAAAACCTCATTCAATTTTATGTCTTATAGGGTTTATGCTGAGTTCAATATTGTATAACTGTATTAATTTAACTGTAAACCTAAAAATTTACAGCCCATATTGGAAGGGATGCATCTTTGATCTGGAAATTGTTATTGAATATGTTAATGCTGTAATGAAATGCAGCTTCTAATCATGTGGTTATTAAATAATTTTTTTAAAAAAGCAACTTATGGGAGAAAGGTTTATTTTAGCTTACAATTCCAAGTTACAGTCCATCATTGTGAGGAAGTGAAAACAGGAACTTCAAACAGCTGATTATATCACATCCACAGTCAAAAACAGAGAGAGGTGAATGTGCTCAGCATTGCCTCACTTGTATTCAACCTGATTTCTCCAGTCTTACACAGTCCTGGATACCCTGCCTAGGGAATGATGCCACCCACAGTAGACTGGATCTTCCCACACTGATTAAGACAATTCCCTCTATGGATATGTCCATAAATAACCTGGTATAGAAATCTCTCATTCAGACTCTTCTCCATTGATTTTAAATTGAGTCATGTTGACAATGAAAACTAAATATCACAGAAAGGATTTGTTCCTTATTTTTTCTGTGTTTATTTTCAAAATAAATTAGGAAAGATATATGTATACAACAAAGTATGTATTTAAGATCATTTTTTATATTTACTAAGTACATGGTTATTATTGGACAAATACTGTAAAATAATGGTCCTGTCTACACTGGATAAAATTAAGTAAATTCCAAGACATTTTGCTGGGTACACTAAGTTCATTATAGGTAAATTTTCATTCTTTCAATGTGGAGCCCACTATCCTGTATCATAATGAGTCTTGTGACAGTCACCAAAACCTTTAAGGATTTAATGAAGAAGGTGATTTGTTCCAGCGGCTTTGCTCCCTTCATTTTGCCAAAATAATTTTCATGGGCTTGTGAATACAGTTCAGTTTTCAAACACATATCCAGCATGCGGGAGGCCCCGGGTTCTATCCCCAGCTTGAAAAAGGAAAGAATAAAACAGAAAACAATACATTTCTTCCTTCATTCCTTCACTGCAGTTGGTCTTAGCACTATAGCAAGTGGTGTGTGTGTGTGTGTGTGTGTGTGTGTGTGTGTGTGTGTGTGTATGTTGAACTTTACACGTAGTGAAGAGCTTAGTTGTCAAATAACAAAATAAACTCATACCTGAATCCTGAAATTGAAGACAATTTCTTGGTCCTCATTTTTCAAGGCTGTGAAGTGGACACACTTATTGCTCCTTGCAGAGTTGCTTTAAGTATCAGAGTCTTCAAGTATTTGGTCAAGGGTCCTGAATTAAAGACAGGGGTGCTTACTCATGAGCATGAAGATCTCTGTAATCTCAATTTCACAGCTGGTTTATTTGGGAATGATGAGAACAGAGCTATTATTCTCACAAATACAATGGAAGATCAAATACAGGTTTGTTAAATTGAATTTCTTCTTACAACATCCTATATGATGAAACTGGACACACCCAATATCAGAAACCCATAAATTGATGAAAGTGTGAAAATACCCATCACTGATCTTTAACTCTTCACACTTCTTCCTGAGAGAATTTCAAATTATTTGAGCAATTACAAAACTATTTCAGCTTTTAAATCTAATTTTGTGTGTTTTTCTTTAATGACAGAATAAAGATTATGTCAGCTAACAAAAGTTCATATTTTTATCAGCTACTCTACAAATTTGTGAAAATCTTATTTATTAAGATGTACAGAGGCATATACTTTCACTCCGTGCCTTGGTGAGATTACAGTTATAATATTTTATGAAACAAATGATTGTCAAGTTCTGGTTTGGCGTTAGGAGTGAAGCAAATTAATCTGTCACCATTAATTTTAAAGAAGATTCTTTGAAATTTGCTGTTTGCTTTTCTTTACCCTCAGTTTGATGTGCTGATAAAAGCAATTAAGCAGTGATATTTGCCACCAAGAAAGCTGTTCAGCCCTTGGGACAAAGTGCATTTGTGGAAAACAATTCAAAGACTACACATTCCCTTAATTTCCACTTAAACAGGTGATGTTATCAGAAATAAAACATATTTAGAAATATTTTCTGATAATAGACTTCCACCTCCTCTCCTTTCCTCTCCCTTCCTTCTGTTCCCTCCTTTTCTAACTTTTTCTCTTCTTCCTTCTCCCCCCCCCTCTGTTTCTCATGCACTCATCAATGGAAGGTGCAAAATAGAACTTCCAAGTGTTAGCTAGTGGGACGGCAAACATTACCTCCAAACAGATTAACAAAACCAATCACAAAATTTTTCTGAATTAAACATCAGAAAAGTTTACCTTCCTCTTGCTGTGACAAAATTCCTGACAACAATCACACCTTAAAGGATAAGAGATTTACTTTTGTTCATGGTTTGATGTACATATTACTTTATGACCAGAAAGTATGATGGCTGGAATCCCACCTGTGCAAGGCGCTCTATGCCTCACTTGTTATGTCCATGAACCATGGAGCAAAGTGACAGCAGGTTATAAGTCTCTGTCCTCATCTTTATAGCCCTTTATCTGCCAGTGAGTTTCCATATCCAAAAGGTTTCACAGCCTTCAGTCTGGGAACCAAATAGTCTAACACATAAAATTATGAGGAGTCTTTAACATTCAAATATCTGAAACTATGTAGGAACTTATCCTAAGAAGAGACTTGTTTATCTCAGTCAATTGGGAAAGGATACTGTACTTTTCATTTGATTGTTATATCATTTGAAAAGTGTGATTTGGGGCCAGGCACATAACTAAAGCAAGAGAGAAGCCGCATATATTTTAGATATATGGGTATTATTGCTTTAATGATGTTCTCTGGACCTTCCAGTGCTGTGGAACACCAGGAGGAAATCAGTGTGCTTCCTGATCTGAACATTAACCTCACCCCTTCAGCAGATTAACTATGGGCTTTACAGCCTGCCTGACTCAAATGTCAGTGTTGAATGAGACTCTGGTGTCACTGAACTGGGTTGTAAAACACGAATTTGTAACAGAGTGCTTTATGTTCCTTAGCTTCAGGACATTTTTCTTTCCTGCACAGCTTCTTGAAGGACTCAAATTTTCCTTAATTTTATTTCTACTTTAGCCAAATTAAGTACATGTTCCTGTAATTGCAGAATAAGCAAACCTGGCTTATTTTCAGGCTTATACTTACTCCCTGTGTAATTTTCAGTTCACTTTCACTTAGCATATCTCACATTCCCTGTAACTTTTAGTAATTAAAGAATTATATCCCTTCCCTTATAGTTTGGTTGTGAAATAAATTTTAGTACAAAGGACAGAGACTGAAACCTCACTAACCATATATTGGAATAAAGAGAAAATAGGTGAAATTAATGGAATTTCTCTATTATAATGATTTAGTGGGGCTGGAGATAAGGCTCAGTGGTTAAGAGCACTGACTGCTCTTGCAGAGGACCTGGGTTCAATTCCCAGCACCCACATGGCAGCTATGAACCATCTTTAACTTCAGTTCCAGGGGAATCCAAAACCCTCTTCTGACCTTTGCAGCACTGTACAACACGGGTGCGCTCATACATGCAGACAATATACTCATGCACATAAAATAACAAAAAATTGTTTAGTGTGTTTCCTAGTCAATAAGGACGATTTAGCATGCTCCAGGGTTTATCTGTTATTAATGTTATCATGAATTGACTAAGTGTTTCCATCCTCTCCTGAGCCATGGTCAGCTTGTTACTGTCTTTTCTCAGGTCTGTGCCCTGCACATTCACCTGAGTGGCACCATCATAATGTATCCCACCTGACCACACACTCAAAGGCAGGAGGTGCAATGCCTTCTCTACCTCCCCCTTACAGATCCCAATCTAGCTGTGTCATCTTCTCTCTTTCATAATCTATTTCTCTTGTTTTTTCTATTTTTTTCTCCTGCACTTTTGAGTTTCAGCAAAACTCAAAGTAAGCAAAGTAATCAAGTATATTACCTCAAATTTTCTTTATAACCAATAACAGGAAGAGAGTCAAAAAGTAAGAAACTATTCTAGCTTAAATGGCATAATCATTGACCATAAAGCATTCAAATTCCAAAAGTTTATGTAAAGGATTCTGTTCATGTATTAAAGTAGAAGGAATGGGAAAAGAGGAGGGAAGGAGGCAGGGGAGGCGGGGAAGGAGGGGGGACTTTTAAGAGAAGATTTCTCCACAAAACAATTTTAACAGGAATTATCCATGGGCAAGTCATGTAGCAGTCAGAGCAAATGAAGCAGTGGCCAAACTCAAGTACCCCATTTCCTTCAGAAGCCATCTGTGAAGCTGTGCATTGAAAGGTGCCTTCAAAAGCAATTGAGAAGTTACATGCTTGCTCTGCAGGTGTTTAATAAACTCCTGTCCTTTATATTATCAGTGTTTCATACAGGACATCCTAATAGAAGCTTTGAGCTTTGGTATCGAAATGTATTTAAGAAAGTCTAATCATATATAATTGCAGACTTTGGAAGCAGATTAAAGGTTTTGGAAAAATTCCACTTATTTCTTTCAAAATCAGAAATTCTGTTACTGAAATTGCACAGTTTTATCCTGATTATTATGGATTTAGTTTTAAGCTTTTTTGCTTTTACAAGGATTTGGGAAGCGTCTTTGATTTTGAGATTTATTTTCCTCTGGAGATTACGAATAATTTATTTTTACATAAGCACTTTCAGAATCATTGAGTATCATCCAGAAATGAAAATCATGTTAAAATCCACTACTTATATTCTCAGAGAAGGAGACTGAGTTCTACAGAAGTGCACTGACTTGACATTCGGTACTTGGAGATGGACTAGAAACCCAGAGCCTCCAGTATTATTGGCTTTGCAGTTAACATTGTCTCATAGAGATGGGATGGTGTAGCATATGCTCTATGGATGCACAGCTCTACATGCGTGTAATGTGTTTTTATCAAATCTACCTCCCACTTCCTCCCCTCAGACTCCTCCCATAACCCCCTCCATCATGTTTTTCTATCTTCATGGTTAAATCCACTGAGTTCACACCCATGCCAGTATTACATTAATGTCAAGCCATCTGCTGGAGAATGGGCGGCATGCCAGAAAGTGTTTAATAATCAGCTACATATGACTCTGAGCACAAACATCCAAAGAAAGGTCACTGGCACCTGAGGTGTGGTGTCAGCTTTCTCCCTGGGTAAGTGAAGCTAAGTGACACAAAGTGTAATAATATGAAGTCCATAGAGCACAGCTATTCAGAGACTAATTTTGTTTGTAACAAATGTTTCATAAGTAAAGTACAAACAAGCAATCTAATGGTTTTGCTCATGCCTCCTTTCTAGCTAAAAAGTAGAAAGTTACCAAAAGATGCTTTAAGCAATCTGTAAACTGCAAACTTCATATGCTGGGGTTTAATGAAGTCAGTATCTTCATAGGCAAGGTCTGTCAGTAGCCTGAGTACGTGAATTGACAACCACACATATCCTGTGCTGTATTACAGCGAAGCAGTCACACATGAACAAAAATTATGCCTTTTGAGTGAGTTTTAGAACAACTATAAAATTCGTGCTAAAGAATAGTTTTGTATTTTAATACAAGGGGATATAATGTGTACACATCAGAAATCATTTGCCTGTTTTTCTTCTCAGAGAAGGAAATGATTCCAAAGAGTTTCCCTTTGAGAGAGTAGCAGATTTGATGAAAGAAAGAGAGACACATGATAATTTAGTGATTAGGATTTAGGCACAGACATACTGTATCCAAAACCTGGTTTATTTACTCATTACCATTTATTTCTTAGATGTTTTAAAAGTCATGCTTTGTGGTAGTGCTAGATACATTTCTAATTTTGATTTACTGAACATATGGTTTCTTATACAAGCTATGCAATATTTGGTTTGCTTACATGGTATATTATATATCTATGTATGTATGCATATAGATAACAAAATTATGTATCTTTGATGCAGGGTAGCTTTAAATGTTAAATGAGATAGTGATTGTAAAGTGCTTAACCTATCAGTCACATGGTACCCTGTAAATTCTCAGGAAATAATAGCTACAACTGCATTTTCTTTTGGAGAAGATGCCTTGAACTCCTAAAAGTAGTCTTCACATTTGAAGTGTCTTCATAAGTGGGAGAGTTTTCACATGTTGAGAATCATGTTGGATGTCAAGTGGGAGTGATTATTTGTGAGTGCCAGTACCCGTGGGAGCTGGGAGGACATAACTGTAACTATGTTTGGCCTGTGTTATTTCTTATACCCCCCCACATGTACGTGTGTGTGTGTGTGTATGTGTGCTTACATGTGGCTGCAATTAATATATATATATATATATATATATATATGTCTATGCACGTGTGTTTTGTTAGTAAGAGAAAATCTTGGTTTTACTCATTCTTGATTCAGTTTAGATTTTAATGTAGGAAAGCCAATATTAATAGATCCTATTTATAAAAGGAAACAGAATGTTCTAAGAAACAAGTGCCTCATCCTTGGAGCCCCTAGCCTGAGACAGGACGAATGCCTCCTCCTCTGACTATACAGGAGAACTTTCCCGTGTTTTCTTAACCCCTGTTTCTGCTTCTCTAAGATGCAGTTATCACTAAGAAACTTTACCATTGCAGTCTCTCATTGGCTATGACCCACTATGTGCCTTGTCCAAGATGCTTTGGAATTTAATGATTTTATATTTTACATTTTCATTGTACTTTGACATCAACTTCAGAGTAAATAAAGATAACTGATGATATTAATTGAGATTGATAACCATTGCTAGTCTTTGTGTTGTGTTCATAAGTCATGTAGGGTATGAGAAAGCCAAGGTTATTTACATCACAACAGGAAGAATTCCTCCTATAGATACATCAGGAATGAAGTTCCATCTCTTTACTTCCCTTGTATCTTCCATCCATCTATCTAAGGTGGTCTTACCAGCCTTCTTTATATTTCTTTAATGCACCAAAACTAATTTTTATCTTGGATCCAAACTACTTCTTCTTCCCAGAAATGCTTCATCCATACCCACTTCATTTGTTCTCATTCTTTAGAATATAACTCATATATTCAGTCAAAATTCCCTTGTAGTTCAATATAGATTAAGACCATGTGCTGTTTACTAGCATAAATGCAAGAATTCTTCCTTTGTAAAGAAATTGACAGCACATTATATGTTTGCTTACATTTTTTCATGCTTACCTTCTTGTTAGAATAGTACCTTTAGTAAGTCAGAATTTTTGCATGTTTTATACCTTAATGTCTTAGAAGATCTAGCATAGTACCCTGCTTAGAGAATCATTATTATTGGTTGAAGTGGAACACTTCTTTCTTATTTTCTAAAGCTACATTTTGTGATATCAGTTTTGTGTGGGTGTCTTTTCACCTCTATTAGGCTGTCAATCCTACATAGAAAACATATTGTATTCGTGCCTTTGGGAGACGATCACTTTGCCATCCCCATGTAAGAAAGCATAAGTATTTGTTGATTGGCATTTGAAATGCTGTTCTAAAAATAATCCTTAAACATATATCTCAGAAAAAGTGTATCACTAATAGGTTGGGTTCTTGCTCCACTTGGTATGTTAAAAGCTGATGGTAGTGTGGCATAATACAGCCACACTGAAACAGAGTGAACAGAAACTACAGAACACTGTTGTACAACTGGAATTTACAGGGATTGGTACCCATAATAAAAACTGCTTGGCTGATATGTCGGCAAGAAAAGGAAAACTTTGCTAAAAACAACAAACATTTCCTACTCCAGAAATGATAATTCATTATTATATGAACATTATGACATTAAAACAATTGTAAAAACATTTGAGCAAGCTGTAGAGATCAGAAGGTTGTTGAGGGATAAATGGAGACCCAAAATAAAATCAACTAATACGCTCTCTGCTTTTCTCTCTGTATCTACCTACAATGACCCAGGACATGTCTCTCTCTTTCATCTGCCTTTTTTAAGGATGGTTTCTAATTCTCCATTCTGTGGACTCAGTAAGATGCCAGGATGTAGTTATACTTACTCTGCACACCTGCATTCCTCTATATGGACCATGGTGGATGTGCTGAACAATAAATTCCGATTTGTTGAGCAAAACGTTAAGCATGATGGGGTCATGCATTTTGTAGTGAAATTTCTTCTCTCACAAATATATTAAAAATAAAATAAGAAAATTCTTATATCTAATTAGCAAAAGATGAACATTTGGTTCAGGTGTTTTTAAGAAAGAATTTTTATTAAATCAAGGATTTCATACAATGTATTTTAATCATCTTCAGACCTCCTACCCCCCTCCATACCCACTTAATTACCACATCACAACTTCCTGTCCACTATTATTTTTTCTTTTTTCTAAGTCCTATGGAGTACAATTTGTATTTCCCAGGTATCCTTGGGTATGTATCTATCCCTTGGAGTCCGCTCAGGCTGCCAGGTGGCACGTCAACAAGGAAGACTGACTTTCCCTCTCCCAGCCTTTAGCACTTGCCTATAGATCCTCAGCCAAGACTGGGCCTTCCTACCCACCCAACCCCATCCATGCTGGGCACCTGTCTGACCTGGGTTTGCACAGGTCTTGTGCATGCTGTCATAAGTGATGTGGGTTCATATGTGTAACTGACATTTTCCTTGTATTAACCTACCGCCTCTTGCTTTTACAATCTTTCTCCCTCCCCATTCACAATGATCCTTGAGACTTGGGAGAAGATGGTGAAAATAACTGGGAATTCTCTATAGGTGTGCCAATTAGGGCTAAGCATTCTGTAGCCTTTTATTCTCTGGGCATTGATAATTTGTGGGTCTCTGTTCTAATCACCATCTGTTGTAAGAAGAATCTTCTCTGGTAAGTCTTGGGAGATACTTTAATCTATGGGCATACCAATAAGTCAGTATGAGTCAGTTTAACATTATGTCTTTTTAGCAGAATGATAGTAGTAAGTTCTCCACTATGGTCTACAACGTACCAAGTCACAAGTTCTTAGCCCTGACAACAATATCAGGTACAGACTCCATTTTACGAAGCAGGTCTTAAAACCAACTAGAAGATGTTTTGTTACTCCCATAATATCCAAACCACTATTGTACCAGTGGTCATATTTTGCCAACCTAGGTCCTATTGTAGCTCACAGAATTCACATCTAGGTAAGGTTGATGATTAGCTTTCTCTGCTAGTCACATGCATAGCACCTTTTAGCACTATGAAATCTAGCCAGTGAAGAGGCAGCTTAAGGCAGGTATCAGCTTAATTTTTCCCTGTTTGTTTCAGGACTCACATATATACCATCTTTAACAACAAGGTTTTACTGACAAGTTCTAGTGTATAACCAAGTGCAAAGCAATAGTCAATATGGTGTAAGGGTCTGTGGTACCTCAGTGGTACATAAGAGGAAGTCCATTCTTTGCATTGGGCTTTTCATTTGTTAGCTGCTGGTGTCTATTAGGATCATTGAACCCAAGTTATTTGTTCAGGTATTTTAGTGACTGTGGGGACTATCATTAAGAACAGAAATTAATTGAAAACTACTATCCTTTCTATTCTCTTTAGTATCAAATTCTCTACTTACACAGAGAAGAAAATATTCTATTCTGTTTTCACTTCTGTTTTGAAGGTATCTCATTCCAATGCTTCATTAAGAAAGCGAGTCCTTGTATATGTACAAACTCATCATGGTATTTTCAGGCTTTGCCTTTCACAAAATGTTCCTTCTCAAAGAGCTGCTGCTCCTGCAAGTTACCCATCTGAGATTCAGAATAAAATTCATAAATATGAACTTTAAAGTAGCATGACTGTACAGAAAAAAAGGGTGAAATTAAGCACTGTCTGAAAACAGTTTTGACCTACTCATATATCACAGATTTTAGTATTTCACTTTATCCCAATTAAACTGGCATAAAACACACGGTTTTCAAATATCCAGGGACACTAGAAAGAATATTTTAAGAGGATATTTTGTCAATTAAAAGCACTGCTGAAGACCTTAGCAGACTGCCTGAGGGTGCATGGTTCTGGCCTCCGCGTGGTGGTGAACTTCCTCAGATTGTACCATGTCCAATTTCTATACTGGGACCATGTGTGGCCGGCCCACATCGCCAGAGATAGATTTCTCTACCCTACAGTAGGGGCCCAGACCTTAGCAGATTGCCTGAGACTGCCTGCATCTAGCCTCCATGGGGTGGTGAGCTTCCCCAAACTGTGTGGCACCCATCCCCTACATGGGGACCACCTGCAGCCCATCCTACCACGCAGATGTAGGCTTTTCTGCCCTTCAGTAGGGACCCAGACCTTTGTAGACTGCCTGAGAGCACTCTAACTCAGGCCTCCCCTTAGTGAGCTTCCCAAATTGTGCTCTGACTCTGACTCTCTGCTAGTAGGCGGTCCAGATCTTAGGAAGAAGTCTGAGAGTATGTGACTAGAGTTGGCCCTCTACAGCACCTCCTGAGTAGCTGGTCTGAAACCATGTTTCCTCCAATATAAAATCTGAGAGAACTGGAAGCCTAAACCAACAAACTTTACATACCAAATAAGAAACAACAAAAGCAAACCAATAATACAGACAGAAGCAGACTTCAGTTACTCGGGAATTAAAGCTGGCAATCAACAAGTGGGACCTCATTAAACTAAAAGCCTTCTGTACAGCAAAAGAAATAATCAAGAAATTGAAGAGAAAACCCACAAAGTCAGGAAAAAATATTTACCGGTGACAGACACATTGGACAGAGGTTTAACATCAAGAATATGTAAAGAACTCAAAAAACAAAGAATCAAGAAAACAATTATCCCATTAAAAGATGGGCTAAATATTTAAACAGAGTTTTCAAAAGAAGATATAAAGACAGTTAAGAAACATCTTTAAAGTATTCAATATTGTTAATAATTAGGGAAATGACAATTAAACCTGATTTAAGATTTCATCTTACCCCTGTCAGGCTGGCTAAGATCAAGACAATAAATGATATTAATTGCTGACAAGGATGTGGAGAAAGGGGAACCCTCATTCACTACTGATGGGACTGCGAACTCATGTAACCCCTATGGAAAACAGTGTGGAGAATTCTTAAAAAACTAAAAATGAGCCCACCATATGACCCAGTTATAGCACTTTTCAGCATATACCCAAAGATATTTGTGCAACAATGTTTGTTGATGCTCTTTTTAAAATAGCTAAGAGATGGAAACAACCCAAGTATCCATCAACTGAGGAGTCATTAATAAATATATGGTGAATTTAAAAAAATGGAGTTCTACTCATCAGTAAAGAAAGATGAAAAAATGAAATGGATGGAACTAGAAACTGTATACTAAGTGTATATTAAGTGAAGTCACACAGACTTAGATAACAAAAGACATACATTCTCCCTCCTTTGTAAATCCTTTTATGTGAGTAAATATCTTGATGTAACTGCAGGAACCAGGAAAACAGAAAAGAACCAGGGAGGCAAAGGGAAAGAAGGAGCCCAGGAGAAGAATAGTAGGAGACAAGTGTTACTACATTACTAAGGGAGAAATGGGTAAAAAGGGGGCAGTTTAAATGGGAGGGGAAGAAGGTGGCCTATACAAAGAGCTATGGGGAAGAAGGAGCTCAAGAGCAGTGGGACCAGAGCAGACAGAAATTATCAAGGGAGAAATGGGGAAAACGGGGACACTTTAAATGGGGAGGTTATAGAAGGAGGATAAGACAGGGAGAGTGAGGAGAAAGATAAATAATACATAGAAAGTATAAAATAAATAGGGATCCATATTAGTCCAAACACCTACTGAAAAATTATACAAACAATATCTCCACATGCGTTCACGTGTATAGCTCAAGGCTACATAATAAGAAACAGTGCCAGACAGGAGAAACCTTCCTTTCAGTTGTTGACGAGGGTAGTCAATAGACTCCCAAAATTACAAAGGCTATTGCCACAGCCCTTGAATAGCTCTAAGAACTCCAAGGTAAGACCCTGTTGCAGAAGACAGGGCATACTTCAAATACAGGATTTGGAGCAATGAAGTTGGAACTGACCTGGAAGCCACCTCCCCTGAAAGCTAGCCCTCATAGCTTGAAAAGTACTACATAAGCTGGTAAAGGAGAACATCAATCCATGGTCCAACAGCAGCTTCAAGATCTAAAAATCACATCTGTGGGGACCTAAAGGCCCCACCTTGCATAGGTCCAAAAGGAAGTTACTGGGGGTGCGGCCTGGCTTGCTTTGAAAGTCTGAAGAATACTTCTGCACTGCTGAGGAGTGCATAATCAGTGTGTGACCATCCTTAAGATACACCCTGAGGTGGGAGGGGGTTTTTCCAGGTGCCTTTATAAGCTTTGTAACACCTGCAATAAATGAGTCCCTGCCTGACTAGACTCCTTATTGCATCTGAGTGTCCCCGGGTGTTGGGGGCAGTGTGGGCTGGCAAACAGCATGCTTACTCATCCCCAATCATCACCTCCCCGGGGGTTGCTAGTTCGAACCCCCGGCAACTGGCGCTCAATGTGGCTCTCATAGGAGGTGAAAAGAAAAGAAAGAAGAAGGAAAGAAGGGAAATGGATTGGGGCCAATCTGAGGAAGTTCAGGGTAAGCAAGACCCTAAATATGGGTCACGCAACTTTTAAGTTTGAAGACCTGGAGCTTAAAGTCCTGCGAGATATGCTTAAAAGCAGGGGATTGGATTTGTCAGATCCCATAGCTCAAAAGGTTTGGACAGAGGTGATTCATTTGGCTCCCTGGCTACTTGGGGCTAATGTTTTTACTGGGGATACATGGGAATCATGGGAAGGGTTTGAGAAAGAATGCAGAAATGCAACAGAAGTGAAACCAAAAGTGGCCAAAGTAACAAGCAGCACCTCCGTTGTGCCCTGGCCAGCTTCAGAGCCTCCCGGGCAGAAGGCCGGATGGAGCAGAGCACATGGGTTGTGCAGCGAAAGTCGCCCACCCCACCTGCCTTGAACTAACGCATGAGTGGGTCAGAGGCCCACGCGAAAGCCAGGTGGGACTTGTGCGGCAGCTGCTGGGTGCATTTGAAAAAAAAAAAAAGATAAAAAAAACAAAGAAAACCACCTTTGGCGGTGCGCACAGCTGAAAAGGCCCAGTTCGGGGAAGGTGGCTAAGGGAGGGGCCCCACCCCTTCAGTTCTGCGGGTGGCCAGGGAACCACCCCACCCCCGAATGCTACAGCCCCTCCGCAACAGCACTCACCAAATCCTGGGCTGAGGGAGCCCTTAGTAAAGCCTACAATGTTTTCACTGACTGGGGAAGATGTGGAAAATCCAAAAAGGAGCTCAATTCAAGGAACTCATGGCCATTGCTTTCTGACAGTATTCAGACTCCTGCGCTCCTTAAAGAGAGAAAAGCCCCTATTTTCTTCCAGCATCTTAGGGGGCACCAAGGATTTCCTGGGCTTTTATCCCAAAACAATGCAGAGGCAGACAGGATGGCTTATTGTGTACAGGTACCACCTCTGCAACAGCCTGGAGTAAATCCCAGGGGACCCAAGCCCAATTCCTTATGGCAAATGGATGTCACACACTATGCTCCTTTTGGAAAGCTTAAGTATATTTTTGTGTCCATTGACACATTCTCACATGCCTGTTGGGCTACCACTCATACAGGAGAGAAGTCTAAATATGCTCAGTCTCATTTTCTCCAGTGCTTTACAACCATTAAAACCTAAAAATTCAATTTCAAAAACAAAAAGGGGGAATAAGCCCCCACCAACAGTTGGGTATGGCCTTATTCACTATTAATGTTCTTAATTTTCAAAAAAATCAGTTGGAATCCCGGTTTCAGAAGCATTGGGGACAACAGAAGCAGAGACCTGAAATATGGGTAAGATGGAAGGACCCCATTACGGGGCAATGGAGAGGCCCAGATCCATTGTTAACCATGGGT
>NW_008348586.1:8236161-8248296 GCF_000622305.1 Nannospalax galili
ATCAGCCTCTACAACTGGCTGATTGGCTAAAAGGTACATGGTCTCAGAAGTATTTCAACTTGTCCTACGCCAAGACTTGCTTTGTTTCTCTTGATAATGCTTATCTTTAAGTACCTTTACCAGACAATTCAGTGACAGAGGACCCTTGGAACTTCCATGGCCCACCTTCTCATGATCATGGACTCCCCCAGGACCCCCTCCAGTTGCCCACACTTGACTAACCGAGTTAGGCAGAGACTAAGACTGTTGTGGGCTGGCATTACCCACGTGGCTGCCCTTAATAAATTTAAAGGAAGGTGATAGCCATCTCTCCTCAGGGAGCTGCCTATGAGGTGGGTAACCCATGAAATAAAGTCAGTCTGGCCTTAAAATAAAAATAAAAAGGGGGATATGTGGGGACCTAAAGGCCCCACCTTGCATAGGTCTGAAAGGAAGTTACTGGGGGCATGGCCTGGCTTGCTTTGAAAGTCTGAAGAATACTTTCACACTGCTGAGGAGTGCATGATCAGCATGTGACCATCCTTAAGATACACCCTTGGGGGCGAGGGGGGTTTTCCAGGTGACTTTATAAGCTTTGTAACTCCTGCAATAAATGAGTCCCTGCCTGACTAGACTCCCCGTTGCATCTGAGTGTCCCCAGGTATTGGGGGTGGTGTGGGCTGGTGAACAGCATGCTTACTCATCCCCAATCATCACTTCCCCAGGGGTCGCTGGTTCGAACTCCCGGCACACATCAATAATCAGCACAGCAAGTCACATTGGTGCAGTAGTGGCACTTTCATCTTGGGGTAATGAAGAGCTACTTAATCGGGCTTAAAGTCCACCCAATGGGAGGAAACACAGGTGTATTTCCATAAACCTAGCCAAATATACATAGGTGGAGAGGTCACAGATCTTAGAGAAAACCCCAAGCCTGTCACATCCCTAGACAAGTGTAATTTCTTATTATGCACAAAATATGGATACTTACATTTACAGATAAGTGTCTCAGTTATCACCCATGAAAGAAACTTCTTTTTCAACAGACAGAGATTATTACAGAATTTCACAACTGGTCATACTCAGATTGTCTACATGTCTAAGCCTGAGTGGCACATGTAAGGTACAAGCTCTTCACCTAAGGCTCACAGAACATAGAACAAGGGATGAAGAGAACACTAACGCATCTTTCAATTCCTATCAATGAAGCTCTCTCAAAAACATAAAGAATAAGAGTCTAAAGAGTGTGGGTGCTTGGACAGGACTCCTATATTAAAATCCACTCATCCAGGGCTCAGGAACCATTGTGGAAGAGGGGGTGGAAAGATTCTAAGGGCAAAGGAGGAGGTTCATGAGAATATGCAAATAGAGTACTACAGGCTCCTGGGACCCTTCTCATAGGAACCTACAGCAATGGTGTCACCATGCATAAGAACCAAGTAAACTCAAGCAGACAAAAACTCAGCGCAGAACTGTGGAAATTGATAGCAGGCTTCAATCTTAGTTGAAGAATTATTGGCAGCTGATTACTGCTGGGTGAGGAAGAGCTGATCTCCTGAAAGGGAGAAACTCTAGATAAGCTGACAAATTTTCAGTGGTTGAACTTGCACTGAGGGACATCTGTAGACACTAAGTTGACATGATAGGCCTTAGCACAAATGACAGAATATATGAATTCCAGGGGGTGGGGGGTATGGGACAGTGCCAATGGGAAAGGGGGTATAAAGATGATTAAGAAGTTCTGTACGAAATACACCAAAATTCAATTAAAAGAAGCAAACCTGAAGGAGACAGCTCTATTTTCTAGGAAATAATTGGGTATCCTTGATAGAGACTAGACTGGAGAGCCTCAATTAGTGCTATAGTCAAATTGATGTTAAAGAATGAATACAATTCCAGATCTTCATTTGCCCAGAGCAACAGAGAACAATGTGCTTTTTTTTTCTAGAAAAAAACCTAACCTGCCCATTCTATTTGTTAGCATCAAGTCACATTTCATGTGAAGTGTCTGTGGATACACTATTTCCTGTAAAACAGTACTTCAAAGAGGATATCTGCATTTTAAAGTTCCTATAAGCTAACTATGTTATCAATTGATTTATTCACTGTCTTTTCCTAAAAAAATCACTAACAAATTCTTATGACATTAATCAGTTAAATCAGTGAAATCTTGTTATGTTTGCAGTACTGTAGAAGTTTGATTGGGCATAGGTAAGCAGTCAATGGCTGGGTGGGACAGCTAAACACAGTTCCCACATTCATTAATACACCAGAGCAAAAGTCTCAGCTTGTCCTGATTAGGTGTATTTCCCCACTGAATTTTTGATATGCTAATGAGGGAAGGTGTGCATTCAAGATTGATAGCTATAACACAGCATCTTTGAAGTTGCCAGGCCAACCTGTGACCACTGCACAGGGCATTCATTCATTCATTCATTCAGTCATTCATTCATTGTCCCCAAAGCCAAAGGACATCATTTTGCTAAAGTTGTAGGGCATAAATCTTGTTTCACTTTTTAGGACAATCACACTGAATTTTATAACTCCTGAGGCTAAAGTTCTTAAATTTGTATTTTATCTGTATTCTTATTCTTTGGTAGTTAACTCCTTAGTTTGCTCTTCTTAATTACCTTGTTTGAGCTCATAATTGTTATTTTTAAATTTTGGGTTGAGTGATTTTAGTTTTGATGGACTATATTTACATTTTATCAAATACTACTTTGAGACTGCTTTTTGGTATCATTTTAAACCTCTTGACAAATGGAGAAAAATGATTTTAAACATAAATCCTAGTCATAGAAAGCAAACTATATTCACATGCTCCATCAGTTACTGTGTTGTGATAAAACTCCATGACCAAGGCAATTTATAGGAATAAATATTTATTTGGGCAATGTTTCCAGAGGGATAAGAGTCCATCATGGCAAGGAGATGTAGCAGCAAACGGGGAGGCACAAAGGAACAGCCAGCAATTGGAGAACAATGTTCAAACATCTGAGTCTGTAGGGGACATATTTTTTACTCAGACCACCACATATGCAATCAACTTTCCTCAAATATGTATCTTTTGGGATTTTTTCTTTATGTCTTTCATCATGCTTTTATACAGGAGTTTTTATAATACTATTTTACAAATCAGAACATATTCTTCAATGATATTTTGTAAATGTCATAATATCTTCTTTAAAGTAATCTTTATTATATTACTGGGTGTATGTGATGGCTAATATTGTCAAACTGACAGGATAAAGATTCACCTAATAGAAAAATCCCTGGGCATACATGTGAGGGCTAATCTAGATTAGGTTAACTAACAGAGGTGGGAAGACCCACCCTCAGTGTAGACGGGGTTATTCTATGATCTGGTGACCTGGACAGAAAAACAAGGAGAAAGCAAGCTCACTAGCAATAATTATTGTTTTCTGATTTAGACACAATGTGACCAGCTGCCTCAACTTCTTGCAAACATGACTTCCCTTCCATGATGAGACTGTACCATCAGACCATGAGTCAAAACAAACCCTTCCTTTCTTAAGTTACTTTTGTCTGGTACATTGTTAGAGCCAAGAGAAAGTTAACTAGTATGCCTTGATGTTTTCTAAATCCCACAGTTGGTGAGGAAGGTGGTTTCAGAATCAGATGTCCTGAGCTAAGAGCTGCAACTCTTACTTACTGGATGTAAGACTGTAAATAAAGTCTCCAACTTTTTGATCTACATTGTCCTTAGTTGTAAAATGGACATAGTGACAGAATCGTCATTCAGCCTCATCAGGTTAACTTACTTTGCTATCAAAGTATTGATGACATTAGTCTTACAGCTTTGGTAAATGCAGTAGAGAAAAATTGAGGTTCAGAAAACAGGTTTTACCTAAAGTCCCATAATTACCACAAATCTGCTTTGAAATGTTCTTCTTTTGAAATATTTTAGATATTATTTTTATTTTATGTGTCTGAGTGTATTGCCTGCATGTTTATAAGTGCACCCGTGTCATGTAATGCCCACAGAGGTCAGAAGAGGGCATCAGATCCCCTGAAACTGGAGTTACAGAAGATTGTTAGCCACCATGTGGATCCTGGGAATTAAACCTGGGTACTCTGCATGAGCAGACAGCGCTCTTAACTTCTGAGCCATCTCTCCAGCCCTGAAATTTTCTACTTTTTAATTGACATTGCGTATCCTCTGGATTTTTTTTTTTTAATTTCCTTTAGAATATAGCTCATCCAGAAAGTTTTCCCTTGTCTCTGTCCTTAGGATTGCTTACCTCTCCTTCTTGTTTTGGGACATCAAGGCCCCTCTCTTCCAGCAAGCACATTGCCTTACTGTCATCCATGTGTCACTACACAATAAAGATACTTGAGAGACACTTTAGACAGACTGACTAGACCCCAGCAAACTTGTACTGAGGGATGTCTGGGTACACTAATTTGATTCAATAGGCCTTAACATATATGATAGAGTACATGAAACCAGTGGGGAAACTATAAAGGGGATGCAGATGGTGGGGGTATAAAGATAATTAAAATGTTTTGTATGACATGTACAATAAGTCAATAAAAATATGCATTAACAAAAGATACTTGCAAAGATGTATCAATCTTTTGGGCCATTAGCACCACTCTCAAATTACCTTGATATGTGCTTTCTCAATGAGTGCATGGAGAGATGAACACATTGCCATTGCTTGTTTCATGGCTTGAACCCACCCATAGCAGATCCATATTTACAGGAAACACTTGGAATGGCAGACAGGGCCGGTTGCCTTCCCCGTGTCCTTTCTACTGTCCGTATTAATAGACAGTTTATACTTGTCACTGATGTGCCCATCAAAAAGAAATTATTAATTTTCTAATTTTCCTTGAAGATAATGTCAAATGATGTAGTGATGACTAATAAAATATATTCAAATATCTACTGAAGATTCCTGGAAATGTTTAGCTTTGTTAATGCAACCATTGCCATTTCTTGTTGGTTCCTTCTATTTTTCTGCCTGGAATGTTGACTGAGGCAAGAAAAGAAGCCTTCTGGCATATTGAGGAAGAAAACCAAAGGCTAACATATCAAAAGACATAAGGAGTCTGGTCCTTTGATCAAGGACACAATCCCAAGTTTGGGTGAGGAATTCTACTAAGGTGTCTTTTGCATAATCTAATAAAACCCCAAACTGATAGCATTTAAAAATTTACTTGAATCCTTTTTTTTCAGGGAACACTAATGTCTGGGTATATACATATAACAGCAAGCTGAAAGGTTTCTGCCTTGGTCTCTAAGCTTAATGACTCTAGGCTCCAGGAAGCATTTCCAGGAAGAAATAATTTTGTCTTGTGCTTTGTAGGGATTCTGTGATGAATTTTGTGTTTATTTGTGTAAGGAATGATACCTTTTGCCTACTATCCAGATACTCCTAATATTTCCAAGACTGTATTCTTTAATCATATACAAATTGAAACTCTGTTTCAGCTCTTAAGATATAGTACGTGTAAAAGAAGTGAACATTGAACTAGCCCAGCATCACTTTCCTGATACCCAATGGCCGAGTTTTATAATTTTCTGAGTTTAAAAGCCAGGTATTGATATTAAAAACACCTTCTTGAATATCTACTGCAAGTGTTAGTTAAACTTGAAATAAAAATGTTTTCCTTCTTAACTCTTCCAGCTTCAGCCTACTAAGGCTCTGGGAATTGGCATTTTAAATGAACCCACACATTTATTCACACTCTTTAAAACCAGTCAACCACCCTTGCTTTCTTATAATTGTTCTCCAGGATTGGTTGTCTGACGCTGTCACCCTTCCTCATTTACACACCCTCACATTGAACCTAGAAGAAATAACTGATCTTCTAAGCTTGCTCAGCAGGAAATTGAACTCCAGGCTCAATAAAATTGAATTTACAAAGGTAGACAGCCCAGAACTTTTTTAGGCAGTCCTTCTGAGGAGACTTGGAGTGAGCAGCATTCTCTTGGCTCATCACTTCCTGAAGAAAACAGCTTCCCCAGTGAAGGAGCCCTCACACAGGCAAGATGGCTGTGGCTATCTTCCTCTGGGGCCATTAGGAAGTCAGCAAGGTCTCTTTTCCATCACTGTATAGAGAACTCACACTTTGAATCACATCACATTTGAAAGGTCAGGCTCTCAACTGTGAATGTCTTGAAATTTAGAATGTAACTGCATGGCCACTTCAAAATTGCCTGGCATGCCAGATACCCAGTGTTGCGGCCTGTGGGGACACTCAGCTCCTTCACAAAGTTCTGTGACTTCCCATGGGCTTTATTGACATGTCAGACTTTAAGGGTCCTGATACCAGTGGTCTTTTTTTTTTCTTAGTCCTTGATCCAGACTAAAAGTACATGTTTTTATCACTTTACCTACCATTTCCTTAATCTCAAACTTAATTCACTCGTTTACTATTTAGTGGATGTATAATTTGTGAAAAAAATCACTCCTCACATGGAACACCATTGGTAAGAATCTGTTAGACTACATTACACATCTATCTTTCTGGTGGATAAAATTTTACTACAAAGAATCCACGCCAAAGCTTTTCTCTGCTGACTTCTCACATCTTTTTTCTCAACTCAACACTCAGCAAGGTGTATCTGCAGTAAGTAATACAGCACCAGATTTCTGGAACTGAACTATCCTCCAGCCCCACTCCCTTTCTTAGGTGTGTCTACAAGTATCTCTACATTTACTGTTACCTGAAAATTTAGAAGTCATGACCACAAAAGATCTCAGAAATTCTAATGTGCCCACATCTAAAGCACAGTTTCTAGACTGACTTTTACTTCCTGATGACATCACAGTACATGCTCAGACCAAAGGCTCCAGAATACTCAAGTCATCAAAACCCATCTCAAGATTATGTTTTGCTGCACCCAAGCTCAGCACAACATGGAGATGCATAGGATTTGAAGTTAAGATTTTTTGAAGCACATATATTACTGGAATGTGAGGCTTTTTTCTTATACTTTTCCTCAGTTGGTATACAAACAGTTTGCTTTAAGAAATCATCCACCTTGATTTCCCAAGTCCACAGCACTGAAAAAAAAACCAAAACTGTGCATAATGCTTATACATGTTTTCTCTTTATTAGAGAGTTTGTTTTGACATTTTTACTGCATATTAAATATCATATAAAGTTATATGATTATGTAGTACTGTAGCTATGCATTTTTAATATAAAACAATAATTTTGGTATCCACTCTGTGACAGGAACATTTTAAAGACATGGCGGGAATTAAATCATTTAATTTCACCAAGCAGCAAAATACATACTCATAACATTTTCATGTTTGAGGTGAAAAAACTGAGGGTCAAAAAAAAGACTGACAGCCTAAAGCAATAAGCTAAATTACCTAAAGCAAATTTATTTATATTTGCTTATTTTTGTTTTATGTGCATAAGTGTTTTTTGCCTGCATACATGTAAATGTATCCCTGTCATGCAATGATCACAGAGGCCAGAAGAGGTCTTTGGATCCCTTGGAACTGGAGTTACAGCTGGTCATTAGTCAACATGTGAGTGCTGGGAATCAAACCCAGGTCCTCTGCAAGAGCAGCCAGTGCTGTTAACTTCTGAGATACTGCTACAGCCCCTAAAACCAATATTAATTTAGACCTATATAAATTATATATATATATAATATATCATATATATAATCTCCATATCATATATATTCAAATATATAAATATGTTGTATATATTCAAATATAATTATAAAAATTATATAATATATATTTATACATTTTCAAATATATATATAAAACATTTCTAAAAGGTTGTTTTCCTGGATTCTTCAAGGATATACCTGTTGACAAATGTAGCCCCAATGATCAGTCAATGAAGGTGTTGTATGAACTTGTTCTAGCAAGCTAGGCTGGAAAGCCTTCTCAAACTGGGATTCACCCGCTTGCTATGAACACCACAAACAAACTTTCCGTAGGAGAGGAGGGACAGAGAAACTCAGTATTGCCTTCCATCCAACCAGCTGCTTCAAGTGGTACATGGGGGAGGGATTGAGGATAGGGACAAGGGAAGCCAGAAAGAGGAGGTGGCCTTTGCCATCTTGGGGAACTGCTGCGAAGCCACAAGGTTTCTGCAGCAGTGTAGAGGGATGGTTACCAGTGCTCCCACTTCTGTAAGTAACTCCTTCACCCAATGATCTATATGGAAGTCCAATAAATTATTTGGCTCCCCAAAGTGTATTTTGGAGAAATTATACATCTTTTTGTTGTAAGGATGGTTGGAGGAAGTAATTTTAGCAACAGCAGGTCATAACAGTGAATAATGATTGGGATTGATGTATGGATTACAGGTTCAAATGAAATCAAGGTATACTTCTCAGTATCACATTATTCATTTCAATAAATTCCTACCAACACTGGAAACTCATAGATCAGGTGAATTACTAATCCAGCTTGAAGAAATAATATAGGATAAATACTAAGTTGCTTTATGCTACCCTACCATGAATTGCTCTATTTTAACAGATATGTTTTTAGACTAGGACTATTCATTAATTCACATCAGAATAAAGAAACCTTCTAGTCCTAACGCAATTCGTGTTGCTTTAAAAAATTTACATGCAGCATGGAGGGTGGCCTTTGATATTTGTCTAAATCTTTCTGCCATTTCTAGTTTTGGAGACTCTTAAATGGAACATAATGAAATTTATTATCCATCTGCATCTCAGACACAATGCTCATTACCTGGGAAATGAACAAGGATTTCAGAGCATAACTCTGCTTGATAATATCCTGGTCAAAACCAGCAAACTAAATGGGAACATCTTGTGTTCTGCAGTGTCCTGGTCCCCCTTTCCAGAGTCCGAACCCCATGTACCCTCTTCACTGTTGCACTGGTTTCATGGATAGTCTCCCTTTTTTGTGTTCTCTTGGGGCATAGGCTTTATGTATGGATATATTTCTTTTTGAATAAAAATTATTCAGTGTTTCATTAATGAGATAATATATTTATTTATTGTGACAATAAATGCAGCTGCAAAGTGGACCATAAAGAAATAGAAGACTTGCAGAATTCTTTGCCCAATGTGTCAACAGTAATTGAGAAATAAATTAAATGATCCATCTGCTTCCCATCATCTACTCTTTTATGTTTGTCAGTATTCATGGTTTTTAAAACCACTCAGAATTATTTATACTAATTACTCACAAAAAATCCATGTAGAAGTTAAATGACTTTGTTACACAATTCTGTCAGCCACTGACAGACCATGCTTCTTCCTGATCCGTTCAGATCTAATGACTATGATGAACTCTTTCTCTTTATGAACAGTTTTCACTTTGCTATGCCGATACTATTGAATTTTCTCTTTATTATTGTCTTATAGGCACAGCTAAAATAATGCATCATAGAATAGACTTAAGAGTAGCCTGATTTATTGCTCTGATAGTATCCGTCAAGGAAAAAAAAATGGAATAAACACAAATTAAGCAAGTGAACACAGAATCTGTTTCACACAGTTTACAGCACAAAAGCCCATCTGCCTGGCAACAATCATACTTGAGGCAAGGGTTAAAATAGCCATCTGCAAGTGGCGCTAATTAAATATGATTCTATTTTGCTTTTTGGTACTTTACTGTTTTAATTGTCCCACTGAGAAACCACATGCCACTGCTGGGGGAAACAACAATAACTTCTTTGTTTTTTCAAGCATTTTCATCTCCATGCTTCTGTACTCTGGAACTTTTGTTTGTTTCCTTGAACCCCCCAAGGACATCCCTGAGACAGTCCTATGAAATAATTGCAGCATTTGCTGTGCTGTAGGTTAATATATGAAGGTCTTATTTAAAAATTCTTTACTGGCATCATTTTTAATGGCAAATGAAATTAGTGTTTGCTGTAAAAGGAGAAAGAATTGGGAATTCTAAAATGTTCAAAAGAAAATAAAATAGAACTCCTTAGCACCATCAAACAAATGTATACTAATATTATTATGCTTATTCTTCTGGAATTCACCTATGTGTTTAAACCCACTCTTTTAAGTTGAAATGTCGTAGGACTTCTTTGTAAATTACTTTCTCCATGAATACGATACCTTCTCTTTCCACTGTTAACTACAAGTTCAGATAATCACTAAGATTGTTGTCTAGGTATCTGTTGTTAGCAACTTCTACTTTTTCTGTACATAGCCTATGTGAGTGTTACAGTGAGAATGGGTCAGCTACTTTGTAATCACTCTCCTGAAGGCTATTGGGATGAGTTATAAATCCTTTTAAAACATGTTTGATTAACATGTTAGATGTCCTGTACCTCAGAACCAAGAAAATGTTCAATCAATTTATAACTTAAGACTGGAACAAAGGAAAGCAGAGGTGATGTGAGAGGTCAGGGGTCAAGCATTTTTCCCATGTTTCCTCCAGGCTCATTTGGTGTTGGTGCATAAGCTGGAGAAGTTTTGGGACTCTGTCTTCAACAGGGGTCTGCAGTATTGGATGTGGAGAGCTTGAAATTCCAGGCCCTTTTCATGCAGTCACAGCTCAGCTTCATTCCTGTAGCTAGCTACACACGCTGCATGCTCTGCAGACGTGTAACTCTCATAGTCCCTGTAAGGAGATGACTTTCTAGAAGGACCAAACAGTGCATGAGTTTAGTTTCACTTCTGAGGATATGATGAAGAGAAAGTTAGACTTTTGAGGCGTCTGCTTTTTCCTTCACAGTGCTTCTTCGTTCCTGTTTTGCCCTTTCTGTCTGTCTTTCTGTGTTTTGATATATTGCTCACCAAGATCTAAAAATCTCTCCAAAAGAGTACAATTAAATTTTACTCCACAGTGTCTAATAACGTGCCAAAGGTCAATATCAGGAGATAAGATATTTTGGAATAAAATGAAAAGGTTAAAAACAAGGCACTGCAATTGGTTTGGAAAGTGAATTAGCTAGAAAATACTAGACAAAATACTTATGAAGGACAGAAGGACTGTAAGAAAGTATGCTTGGAGTCTGGATGAAAGGAAATGAATCTAATATGGTAACAGGTAGTTTGCAAGTTTTTCAGCTACAGTAAACAGAAAATATGAAGTATTACCAAAGGTCGGGTAATTTTCTAAGATCTCTATGTAAAATAAGGACAGGGTTCTTTGGTTTCTTCTAGTGGCAATTATGACAAATATGAATGATTTAATGATGCATGCATAATATATGTTATATATGCAGAATTACATCATGTATCATATATATGTATATATATATACATATTACTTAAATTTCAGAATTCAGGAAAAATATAAAATATACATGAAATGTAAATGAGCCAAGATGTTTGAATCAAAACCAAAATAGAACGGATTTTCCTATCCAGGACTTTCCTGAAAGCAACTATCTCTTATTTAAAACTATGACACTGAGGCTTAACGAAGGTTAAAATTTCAAAAGGACTTGCTGTTCTGCTTCATGAGTCCTCAAATTAGAATTTAAAAAACCAACTTCTAAGAATAGGAGGAGGCATCCCTTGTCCAGAACATTCTCAATCCTAAGAAAGGCACTTGCATAGAAAATATTTGTAGATATAATTTCCCTCTCATGAATTTTATCCCACAACATTAAGAGCAGTCCCACAAAATTTAAGAGAAAGTTAATTAAGAAATGAGAAAAAAGAAAATAAAAGGAAAGACTAGTAATAAGAATAGGAAAGATGGTTAGAAAAACACAGCAAGAAGCTATCTTATTTAGATTGGAACACTGTAATGGACCAGTGACATACATTTGCATCTTCTTACACATTTTTAAAATTATTTATTTAATAACCACATACTTAGAGGAAGCATTTCATTACATCAGCATTGACATTCAATAACAATTTTCTGAGCTAGGATGCATCTCTTACAAAATTGGCTGTACATTTTTAGGTTTACAGTTAAATTATTACAGTTATATAATATTGTACTCAGTAAAAATCCTATAAGGCATAAAATTAAATTATGTTTTACTCTTTAAAAAAGATCTCCATTTCATTATTAATTTTCAGAGTTTCATGCAGAAAACTTCATTTTTAATGCAGTTGACATTAAGATGTTTGCACATGCATTTCTAATCTCTATATATCAGATTATTACTAGTCACAATCAGTTACTTTCTGAGCTCCTTGGAATCTGAGAATGGATATCAAGTCATCAGGTAGATTACAAATTTAATTATTTT
>NW_008348586.1:8248469-8250075 GCF_000622305.1 Nannospalax galili
AATTGAATGAGTTTTCAACA
Organism: Nannospalax galili; assembly: GCF_000622305.1. Classification (NCBI taxonomy): domain Eukaryota; kingdom Metazoa; phylum Chordata; class Mammalia; order Rodentia; family Spalacidae; genus Nannospalax; species Nannospalax galili. Next base: position 8,248,490 of record NW_008348586.1, read on the forward strand.
TTTAAAAAGGGTCTTCATTTCATTTTAGAATATACTGTGCCTTGCAGAAAGACTCATTGTTTTTGCTATTAACACTGAGATGTTGGTGCATGCATCTCTAATCTCTATGTATCTGATTATTACTAGTCATAATCAGTTGCACTTGGATCCTTGGCGCCGGTGTATGGCTATAAAGTCATCGGGCAGATTCCAATGGTAATGTTTATCACCTCTACTAATTAGCATGGCATAAATTTCCATGCATCCTCCTCAAATATAATACATTTTTTAAAAAATTGATTTTTTTGTGTGTGTATATCACACAGAACATCCCAAACCATCTCATTCAACTATACACCCACTTCTTATACATTTTTAACTTGTCTATTTCGCCTATTTTTTCCATGCCTTGAAAGTTGTTTTTCTAGCTTAGTGTGTTGGTCAGGACTGTGACTAAAAAATTTTTTGCATCAGTTTTTAAAAATTATTCTTGTTTGACAGTTTCATACATGTATTCCACACTCTTCAACACTTTGTATCCCATTGGAACCCATTTTTCTCAACAAGTCCCCTGATTACTTTTCTGTCTTATTTTTATATGTAGCCCACTGAAGATACAGTTTCTTCTCCAAGCATGGGTTAGAAGTTTCTTCAGTTAAGGCAATTTACCAGTGGCTACAGCCCTGAAGAAAATGACACTGCCTCTCCCAGCAGACATTAATTGCAATAGTCTCCTAAGGAGGGATATGGACTCACGGGTCCTCCCTGTACATGATGAAATGCTGATAAGCCCAGTCCTGTGCAGATATTGTGCAGATAACCCATACTGCAGTGAAATCATGGGTGCAGTGGCTATGTCATGTCCAGGAGACATCTTTTGGCTACAAATCTCCCATCTTCTGACTCTGACAATCTCCCCCACCTTTTTTTTTTTGCCATTTTCCCTGACTCTCAAAGGAAACTGTAGCTCTGTCTCAGCTCCATCACTTATTGGCTCCATAAACCAGCAATACTCACAAATTATTTTAGTATAAGATGCTTATTAGAAGGAGAATGATAAGCCTTATCTTGAACCATAAGAAGACTGAGATCACCCATGATGTACCTAGAGAGCATGGTACCAGATACATGGTAGTACTCAGAGAATGTTAACTTGTACCAGGGAACAAAAATAGTGTCCTTCTAGCTCTCTCCTGCTTCATGAGATTAAAAGCTCACTATAAATGCTTCTGTGATTGATAATATTAGTTGATCTCAGTGATCCGTTGCTTCTTTATTGAATTGGAATGACTGGAGAACACTTTTCTCTTGCTGCAAAGTTTCCTTAGAAAACCTACTGAATCTGTTACTAGAGGACAGAAACCAAGTGAACAATCAAGTCTTGTCATTCACACAACACAGCTTGCCTGGGATGTGCAGCTTTCCTCATCCCAGAGCGTATCTGTGGCCAATGGAGGAGGATTGCTGGAATTTATGTGTCACTAGGTGGTAATTTTTCATAAATCAAGCTGAGTGTCGTCAATAGAACCATGAGCTCTGAATAAGAATTGACAAATAGAGTACCTTAAGTATAGGAATCAATGCATACTATATATATATATATATAG
>NW_008348586.1:8250428-8286594 GCF_000622305.1 Nannospalax galili
AAATAAGAAGTTACAAGAATTCCCCGATGCTAATAGGACTATAAGATCAGTTGCACCATACTTCCTAAAATATTTTATTCTAGCGATTTATTTCTGTAGTTCTATACAACTTATTTTTCACATATCATGGGGCTATCCTTTCATTAAAGCATCTATAAGGGGTAAATTAAATTTATTCAAGCTTTGAAGTAACAGGTGGAGGAGACTGTTAGGAAGCAAAAGCCCTATGTTCTTGCAGAAGCCCCACATCTTCCAATTTCAAGCCACAGAAGAGAATGTCAAATCTTTGTTCTACTTCATGTCATCTACAAGTGTGCCTTACCTGTAAGGGCAAACTTTTTTTTTTCTTCCTTCAAGGACCTTGTGCAAAGCTGAGCTCTTGAAGTCTAGAAACTCATGATTTTAATCAAAGAAGATCCTTCTTTAAATTTTTACCCTTTGGATTATGAAGCCAAACCAACAGCGCATTGCTTATTACATAGTAGATGTTCTATAAATATTAGTCTAAGTCATAATAGATAATTAGAAAGTGTTAATTACCTTTTTGCAACACAGATGAACCTTTGAATGTTCATTATTACCATCCTCTTTAGAAGATTTAAGATATCCATAAAAGCTTTGTAATTTATTGTAATTTTAATGTTTTTAGTGACTTAATTACTGTTCCAATTAGGAAGAGTAATTATAGAAACCTTCTTTATGATTATGAGATTTAACCTTTAATGGCCATCTTCTTCTGCAAGGGCAGCACTTTCACTTACTATATAGAGAATCTTTGCTCCTTGAGAGAGTGATGAGGATTTCTGATTATTTGTGGTTTCTCCTTACAGATGTATAGGTCCTACTTGAGAATATTCAAATTCTAACTCTCCTATAATTTCTCAATGTAAACACTGTAGAACCTTCTTCCCACTAGTAACAACGTAGAAAACAAACCAAGCTCCTTACAAATAAAAGGTATTTGTAGTTTATTAGTTTTGGGAGGCTTCCCTGTGTTAACTCACATAGACAGCCTAATTGCATATGAATTTATAGAGGCGGAAGATAGCACCACATTTACTTAAGTTCAGCTTAATATAAACAGATTAAAATACTATATAATTGTGGATTCTAAAAACTAAATCCTATTAATGAGAAATTAACCCATCCATCACAGTACAATTGAAGACTGCCAATATTTTGTTCTTCTATAATTACATGGCGAATGCTGAGGAAATTTGTCAAACCATGTTTTGATTCACCAGAGGGGCAAGTGGTGGGGAATGGCTGGGGGTGCTGACAACACAGTGGACAGTAGCAGGGATATCAGAGTATAAGGGCTCTAGTGGGGGGGAGGGAGGCTAGGGGAGGGTGCCATCTGGGAAGTGGGTGTATAGTCGAATAAGATGGTTTGGGATGTTCTGTGTGATACACACACACACACACACACACGATAATTTGGTAAAGAATCTGAAGCCTTTTGCCAAAGCCCTAAGACATTATCTGAAGTTGACATCATGCTAATTAGTAGAGGTGATAAACATCACCACTGAAATCTACCAGATGACTTTATAGACATACACAAGCACCAAGGATTCAGGTACAACAGATTATGACTAGTAATAATCATATGCATACAGATTAGAGATGCAAGTGCCAACATCTCTGTGTTAGTAGCAAAAACAATGAGTCTTTCTACAAGGAACAATATATTCTAAAATGAAATGGAGATCTTTTTTAAAGGTTAAAGACTCTTTCTATTTTATGCCTTGCAGGGCTTATACTGAGGGCAATATTTTTTAACTGTATTAATTCAACTGTGAACTTAGAAACTTGCACCCACTTGTGAAAGAGATGTACTCTTGCTCTGGAGTGTGTTACTGAATATGTTAAAACTGTAATGAAATGCTTCTTCTAATCACATAGTTATTAAAAAATTTTTTAAAATGATTAAAAAAATAATAATTCTTCAAAGCTAAAAATTTGTTCCATAATAATTAGTAGATGTGAAAAACATTACCATTGAAATCTACATGACAACTTTATATCCATTCTTAGATGCCAAGGAGCTCAGAAAGTAACCAACTGTGACTAGTAATAATCAGATATATGGAGATTGGAAATGCATGTGCAAACATCTTAATGTCAATTGCATTAAAATGAGTTTTTCTGTATGAACTGCCTATTTTAATAATGAAGTGAATATCATTTTTGAAGGTTGAAACCTCATTTAATTTTGTGTCTTATAGGGCTTATACTGAGTACAATATTGTATAATTGTAATAATTCAACTGTAAACCTAAAAATTTACAGCCAGTTTTGAAAGAGGTGTATCTTAGTACAGAAAATTGTTATTGAATATGTCAATGCTGATGCAATGAAACATTTCTTCTAAGTATATGGTTATTAAATAAATAGTTTAAAAAATTTTAGAAGTCAATCTCAGGAAATATATTAGAGATATCATGGTTCTCATTGCAGCTTGATCAAACTGTATTGTTAAATTTTCTGCATTAAAAAAAAGATCTGAAGTGTCCTTATTCAAGAAAAACAGCAAAATATTTGTGAGCTTTGTAGTCTTACCTTATACCTCTCAACTCTCTGTAGGCTTAGGCAATTCAGAACACCAGAAACACCAAAATTATAATAACCACAAAAACCAGTGACTCATCATTCATAGGAGGAAGTGAAACTGGTTTTGTTAGCATCTAGGTCATCCGTGGGAAATTGTCCTGGATTTCCTGGGAACTCCCTGGGAAAATACTTGCTTGTCTGAAGAGTCCTGGTCATTGAGATGCAGATCATGCCCCCAAATCCTATGCACATTGTATTTGCTGAAAACAATGAGTGGCAATTATTTAATATCACTGCTACTTGAAGTGGATGATCAAGTTGGATGCCACAGGAAGCTAGAAAAAATATATATAATGAAAAAAATGGGGGGAAGAAGAGGTATAAAGAGAGGTTTTTGACAAGTTCTGGCATGATTTTGTATATCAAGACCAGGAGACAGGAGTTAAGCTCTTTTCCAGGGACTGCTGAGAAGGTCTTTATCTTTTACAGGATTTGTCTCTGGTTGACATTGAGGCTTTACACACAAAAAGAATTTCAGGCTATCATTGTAGAGATAGAAATGATTCCTAGAGTGCTAAATATATGATTTAAAACACACAGAGACCCTCAACAAACAGGAGGAGATGTAGTGCTTCATGTTTTTCGTTTTTTTTTTTTTTTTTTTTTTTTTTTTTGAGACAGGGTCTCCCTGTAGCCCCAACTGTCCTGGAACTCACTATGTAGACCAGGCTGGCCTTGAGCTCACAGAGATCCTCCTGCCTCTGCCTCCCAAGTGCTGGGACTACAGGAGTGTGCCATCATGCTTCATGACTCTTAAGAGACTCTGAGGCTGAGTGTGGTGTTGTATGCTTTTAATCCCAGCACATGGGAGACAAAACAAGGCAGATCTCTGTGAGATTCAGCCCATAGTGGTTTATACAGTAAGGTACCTCCCAGCTGGGACTACATGGATACTTGTCTCAAAAACAAAACAAAACAACCAACAAATAATGCTGAGACATATAAAGGAACAAAGTGTACATGTGGTGGTTACTTTTTGTCAACTTGGCACAAGCTAGAGTCCACTGGGAAGAAGCCACCTCAACTGAAGAATTTTCTTTATCAGACTGCCCCATGGGAATGTCTTTGAGACATTTTCTTAGTTGTTAATTGATGAGGTGGGGGGCGCTCAACCTGTGCAGGTGGGCCTGGGCTGTATAAGAAAGTAGCAGAGCAAACCACAGTGAGCAAGTCAGTAAGCAGAGTTCTCCACAGTGTCTGTGTGAGTTTCTCCATCCAGGTTCCTGCCTTAAGTTCTCATCTTGACTTCCCATTACCATGGATTATAACCTGTAAACCAATAAACCCTTTCCTCCTCAAGTTGGTTTTGGCCAGTAATTTTGTCATAGCAAGGGAAAGCTAGCTAGAACAGTGTGTTATATGTTGGGGAAAATGTCAACCAAAATAATTACCACTGATTATTCTTCAGTATGGAAGTATGGGATTTATAAGAAAAAGAGTACAAATCTTCAGACACATTTATCAAATAATGTCTATTTTCACATAGTTTTTATCAGAATATTTAAATGTACACAATGAGAACTAACAAAAATCAAAAGTTTGAAGATCAAAATAAAAATGAAATTTGATGGAAATAGTCAAATATAGAAATTTTCAAAAATACAATGTTCTATTGCTTCCAGTAGTGTTACTAATCAGAAGAGGAAATATGTGTGGAAATAAATTTGAACAGAAATTTCTAACTGAACATAATGAAAACCTTCAACATATACAGTAAATTTTAACATCTAATACATTTGTTGAAGCCTGAGATTAGTTTCTTGCTAAAAAAGACAAAATTAAATTAGAGATAGGATTTATATTAAAATAAAAGGAATAAAAAGAAATTCTAGAAGTTAAGAAAAGAATGCTGGAAATAAAACATTCAGCAGACAGCTTCAACCAATATGGGTTGACAAAAGAAATAATCAGAAAGCTTGAACTGACCATTTAAGGTTATCCCATGTGAAGAAGCACAAGGAATAAAGAAAAACAGATAGAAACCAAAGTTCTCAGGGATACTACCCAAAACATCCATATACACACAGGGAAAACCAAGGACAGGGAGAAAGAGAGTGAGAGACAGTAAGAAGGAGGAGAAGAGGGAGGAGGAGGAGGAGGAGGAGGAAGAGGAGGAGGAGGACAAGGAGGAGTAGGAAGAGGAGGAGGACAAAGAGGAGGAGGACGAGGAGGAGGAGGACAAGGAGGAGTAGGAAGAGGAGGAGGACAAAGAGGAGGAGGACGAGGAGGAGGAGGAGGATGAGGAGGAGAGATCATTGAAATTATAATAACAAATATCCAACATGTGTTGAAAAACATCAGTCTGCAAACTCAATAAACAGCAGAAAAAATGAATCAAATATAAAACCTTCTGATAAATCACATGACAAAGCAGAGATTGTGGGGCAATATATTCAATATGCTGACAGTGTTATGGAAAAAAAAATCTTTGAACAGCTAAGAGATTGATCATTCCCCCAGAAGAGAGCCAGAAATCTTGTTTATTCCTTATCATGTGGTCCCTGAATAGTAAAAGGCTTTTAGGTATTCCAGGCAACCACCAAAAGTGCAGATGAGGATAAAATCGGCAATTTTATGTCATCATTTTACAGTCAGCACCTCAGCCCTTTGTTTTTTTTCATGACAGGCCATGTTATTTCAGGAAAATTTCTTGAGTTTACTAAGTCATCATAGCTTACAAAGTAGACATCCTGGGCATGGGTCAAGACATCTACCACTTTTCAACTACAGCTTACAGGGACATTATATAACAATAGAGGTAATTATAAGAATATACTTTTTCCTCATCACCAAGGCAAATAATGTCAAACAGTGACAAAGCAAGATTTCAAAATGAACGGTATGGAGACTATCCAAGTAAAAGAAAAACTAAAGTAAGCCTCAATATAAAACAATTATACAGGATCAAATAAAGGGGGTCCTTTAGGAGGAAATGAAATAGATATTTAAAAGCATATGAAAATTAACACTAAGCATAATTTCAGACAACAAATCAAAGGCGTAAGTATAGTTAATTTTTAAAAAGTTCTAGGTGAATAGAAACAAAATCACAAGATATACCAAAGTCATAGCATTCTCTAAGAAATTTAAGGGAATTTATACTACTGAGTGTTTATATTAATGTTAAATCAAAATAAATAACCTAAAATTTTCTTTAAATCTAGTGGAAAAAAATCAAACTAAACATAAACCAAGCAGGAGAAGGAGAATGCAAAAACTGGAAAAAGGGAAAAAAATAGAAAGTAGAACTTCAGCATAGGACGTCAATCAAACTGAAAGGTGTTCTTTGAAATTATTAGCAAAATAGACAAATCACATGCAGACTTACCACAGCAGAACAGGATCTTTTCATTATCAACACTTAAGAGCACTGATTGACCTTGCAGAGGTCTCAGGTTCAAATTCAAGCACCCAAATGGTGGCTAACACCATAATTTCAATTCCAGGGCATCTGATGCCCTCTTCGGACCTCCATAGGCATTTCAGGACACAGGTGCACTTACACACATGCAGGCAATACACTCATACACATAAAATAAAAATAACAATAAAAAGAATGATATTGATATTAAGATTATAAAATGAAAAAGACTATTTGAATGATAAAATAAAAATTAAATAACCCAGATAAAATGAACAAAAATTGGGAGAAATACTCGAAAAGCACACATCTGATAAAAGAGTGATATCTAAAACACACAAAAAAAGAATGCTTGAAATTCATAACAATAAGAACACAAGAAACAGCCAGGCTTAGTGGCACATGCCTTTAATCTAGACCAGCTGCCTCAAAAGAAAAGAAAAAAGAACACAAAAAAACATAAAAATGAGGCAGAACATCTGAACACACCTCAAAGAAGGCAGGTAAAAAATATTTGACATAGCTCTCACTATTGTGTGTCACTAGAGAATTAATTAGAACAACCATGAGATGCTACTAAATACCTGTTTCAATCACTAAGTCTCAAGGTCATGGCATAAAATGCTGGTGAGGGTGTAGACTGCAGATTACTAGGAATTTTCAGTTTTTACGGGAATGCATGAGCATACAGACACTTCAATAGATTATTATAAAATTAAATACCACGGATTCAGCAAGCTTTCCATTCTAGTTGTTTGGAAGAATTTTTATTGGAGTACTGCAACATGTGAATGCAGATGATTCTCCTGCTTACAGTTGTTGACAGCCATTAGTCTCTCAGGGAGCGGCCAGGGCTCCTGGGCTTCTTCCGCCATCCATGATAGAGTGTTGAAGGACACAATCTGGAGTAAGCCTCTTGCAGGTAACCACAGCTGTAGTGAGTTTATGAGTGAACTGGCCATGTCATGTTCACTTTTTTTTTTGGTTGTTGTTTTGCTTGCCAGCATGCTCCCTGTCTTCTGGCTCTAACTCCTCCACCTCTTCTGCAGTTTTCTGACTTGGAGAGGGTGATACAGACATCCCCTGCGAGCTTGATTTTGGTATTTATACAACTGTCTTGAAAAGTTATGCGTGCAAAGCTCTTGTATGTGAATGTGCACAGCAGCTTTCCTCATAATCATTAATGTTTGGAAGCCATCAGTATGCCATTTAGTGGGTAAATGTACAGCCAAGCTTCAGTATATGTATACACTGGAATAGTCCAAACAAAGAAAGAATGAACTCTTCAGAAAATGGCACAGAGTAACTTTATATGTATAGTGACACAGTGATTCAGGCATTTATGATGCAGGATCAATGCTCCCTATTAGAATATTATCATTTATCAGTAGAATTTTGAAATTTAAATCTTTACTAGGAAAATGGTACAAATTAGCCATCTGACCACATCAATTAATTTTCTCATGTCAATATATTAATTACAATTTTATTTCTTTTATATAATTATTATGTTTATGGTATGCACTCATTCCCTGTGATCTCCAATTAACAACCATCATTTAAGTTCAGCATTTTGTTTAATATATTAGCACATTTTACTTGTTTCTCTATCGATTTAGACAGTACATCAGCTTTGTTTTTTCCTGTCTTCCTTGTAAGTGCACACTGGCATTACCGATTTGATGTCAGCCTGAGACCTGTCGGAGTTGTCTGTGTTTATGGAATTTCCAAGATTGCTGTTGTTTTCTGTGAACATGTTATGACAGAAATTCACCATTTCCCATTCCTAACCAAGAAAGTGGTATGTGTAGACTTACGTCTTCTCTTTCCCCAAATGACACACAGTCCAGGAACAGTTCAATCCCTGAAGTGGCCACAGTATGATTCTTTTACAGAAAGTTATTTTAAATTACAACTAAAAGCTCTGTGTCTTGTGTCACTATTGTACTTTCATCTTAGGGAAAAGCTTTTCACCCATTCAAAACTAACTACCTTTACGTATTACAGTTGACAGTAATCCAAGCCTAACATCAATTTGAAATACTTGTCTTTGACTGATTGGAGCAAGGTATACAGGGAATTAAATTGTAGTTTAGACAAAGAGAAGGAAGGGAGGGACAGGAAAAGAGAGGGGAAAAAAAAGAGGGAAAGGGAGACAGAGAACCCTGTCCCAGACCGTTTATAGCAGGAGGAGAGGAAGATTCACCCTGTATCCACCACTGAAAGACTGCCACTGACGTTGCCCCTTTGAAGAGCTTTTTAAAAGGGAGGATGGAATCTTGTGAACCTGAGACACTTATTTGTCACTAAATTGAATTTATTAATTCTTTCCCATGAACTCTTCTAGGTACTGGGAGATAAAGTCAGGGGTGAGAAACACGAGGTTTCTTTCTTTCCATTTGTGTCACAAAAGAAGAGTTTAAAATAAATCGAGGACTCGTTATTTCCTTACCTCTGCCTCTTCAGCATATTCTACCAGCATGTGCCACCTCAATGGGCTGAAAGAATTCTAGGACTAGGAAATGGTGAAGGAGGTAAAGGTACTTTCTGCCAAGGAAGAGGAGCTGAGTTTAATCATCCCCATATGATGGAAGGAGAGGACAGATGCCTGCAAGTTGTCCTCTTAGGTCCACGTGTGTGTGCTGGGGCATGTGCTGCTTGCTCCGTGTGTGTGTGTGTGTGTGTGTGTGTGTGTCACACACACACACACACACACACAAATCTGTGACTGTATCACCTAATTTCTGTTTTAGTTACCCTTTCCAATGTAACAAAACATACTCAAATTATTGCCTTAAAACAACAAACTTGTAGTTCAAAGTCCTAGCTGACAACTGAGCATTTCCTCTTTGAACTCAGCTGGGCTCACTGAGCTGATAGTCAGCTGGAAGTGCCCAGCATAACTGTTGGCAACTGGATTACCCAGAGAGGACTCACACTGAGTCTGGCATTGGGCAGGCTGCCAGCTGTGGCTAAAATAGGGACCCTCAGGCTTCAGCTTTCTCACCAAAGGGCACATGAAACCCAAAGGAGCAGCAGATAAAACTGTAAAGCACCACATACTTGAAAAAAGTCCTTGTACCACTTACTGGCCAACCTGCCAGAACACAGTGGGATTTTTACTGTGAATGCAAATCCTATCTTTTAATAGAAAGTACTGCAAACTATTCTTTATAATTGACTTTTGCCTCTATTATAGATCTTTCAGAATGTGACAACCATTATTTTCTACTAATTGTTGTTTCTGTTTGCTCTCAAAACTGATAATATTTTTAAATTAAGGGAAAAAAATGAAAACAGCAAATTGTGTTTTCTGAGGAGTAATATGTGCATGAAAAATGAAATGATCAGGCAAATGGCCAAATGGTACACAATCATTTCCAGACAGATTAACAAACCTTAGCAGGTGCTATTTTTAAAACTAAGAAGCTCTTCTGTGGTGACAGAAGATGCTCCTCTAATAAGAGCATATCTCCAGCAGAAATAAAAGGAATATTGACTGGTGTTATATTGTCTACAGGAAAAAAACACCACAGGGTCTAGGGAGCCTTGAAGACACTGCCCTGACTGCTCCTGGTTAGCACTGTTAATGTGTCCATAAGGAAGACATTGCACACTTGTCTCAATATGGAACATCTGTATGGCACTTTGGGGCAACATTTCAAGAGGTTTAACAACTTAAATTTTAGTGATTATGGCTTTGCTTATGTACGATATTCCTCCCCAGAAATTTTATAATTGGCCCCAGTTAGAAATAAAATTTTATTCAGCTAACCTCTAGTTAAAGGGCAGTGCTCTTCAAGTCTGAGAAAGAAGCAAATTTTTTAAAATATCTGTAATAGGAGAGCAGTCGGGGTGAGAACTTCCAGGAGAATGAAGGACCTTTACGTCTTCACATCATCCTAAGAGCTTCCTCTCATGGCCCAGCATTCTAATTCAGGCTTGCTCATGTAATATAGTCTGATGGTCTTAATTTTTCCATAAATGCTCTACAAATATTGGCACATATTTCCCTAAAATCTCTGTATTATGGAAATTAGTACTTGCTTTCAATGGATTCCTAAGAGGTCCTAGTCATACCTAGAAAGTAGCCTTATATAACACGTGGTTTGACCACTTCAATCACTGTTATCAATTCCAATTGTGTAATCACTTATGGAACACCAACATAACTAGGATTTTTATGGTGCTCAATGCTTTCATGTTTGAAAAGTTCTAATCTTATTCACTTAAATATTTATGAAATTAAAATAAACATTCTTTAGCAATAACTCTGCTACCAAACTACAACACTGAACAAGTGATATAAGACTTCTGTCCTATAGAAAGAATATATTGTAAGGTAAAGTTGAAGCCACCAAGATAATAAGCTCACTCCTTATTCTGAATGGTATCATATTGACTTAAATTGTACTCATTCTTATGGTATGAAATGCTAATGTAAAATATAAGAATTCCTTTTCCTCCCACAAAACATATTCAGAAGGAATAGGAAAACAAATACCAAGTCCCATCTGAAATCTAAAAAAATATATTTGACATTCATTTCTTTATTCTTCAGTCCAGAAAGAAAATTTTCATCATTGAGTATGTGCAAAGTTCCGGGATCTGACAATGCAATCTAGAAACAGTTTGCATCATTAAGAAGTATTTTACCAATTGTTCTAGCATATAGCATTTCTCAAGTAGAGGAACTCTTATCCAAATCTCTCTCTCTTTTCTTTTGATGACCAAAACAATGTTTCAGATTATTTTCCCATTAGTGATTCTGAACTCAGGAGAAATGTTGCCCCTCAAGTAATGTTAACAATATCTGGAGGCATTTTAGGTTCTCAAACAATAGGGAGAAAGCAATGATATTGCTGAAGAGCCTCAAATACACAGCGTGATCTCCCATAAGAAAGAAATAAGAGCCCTCTGATTAATAATGCCACTGTGAAGACACACTGAAGCAGTATTTCTTGGATAACCTCAAGTGTTGGTCCTCACCTTGTTTGAGGCAGGACTCTTTTTTGTTTTGCTGCAGGGCTGCATACACCAGGCTAGATCAATAGATAGATGATAGATAAAGGTATTGTCAGTAATACTTAATTTGCTTAGAACCTATATTTTCTTCTTATTTTTCCACCTCAAAGCAACTTTTTAAATATATTTTTTGATTCATAGTGGTCAAGAACTTTTAATTGATTTTTTCAATTATAAATGCTGAGACTTGCAGTGACATTTTGTTCTGGGGTTCTTACACATATGAGGTTGTCAAGCATTTCTAGAAAAAAAAACTGCAATCATAGAAACAATATTGTGATGATTGTTCCCTCCTGTATGGCCTTAATAAACAGAAATGAGAAGATTTAATTTCTGGAGCAAACAGAGATGTGATGTCTAATAATATGCCAGTTAGCAGTTGAGTTGTAAAACCTGGATTAAAATATTTTATTAAGTTTAATATTAAGAATGTGCTCCATAACATGATTACGTGTACCTGCATTTTTATACTTTAAAGATACATACATACTTGCTTTTCCATGTTTATTACTACATTATTCACAATAGCAGAGAAATGGAAATGTGATATGTCAGGACTGGAGAGGTAGCTCGGCAGTTAAGAACACTGGCTGTTCTTGCAGAAGACCCAGGTTTGAATCCCATACGGCATATGGCAGCTGACAACGGTCGGTAGCTCCAGTTTCAGAGGCATCATTTTCTCTCCTCTGTGGGCATTGCACAACATGGGTGCAGTTTCATACATGCAGGTAATACACACGTACTTTTAAAATGAAAATAATAAATAATTTTATTTTTAAAAAGAAAATGAGATGTGTCTACACTGAAGAATTTCCCTCAACTATAAAGAAAAATGAAATTATGTCTTTTGATGAAACTTTTAATGTTTTAATGTTTGTATATGTGTAAATAAAGGGTGTGGGAGTGGATATAGACTACAACACTAGGTGGACACCAGATGAGAGGAAGAAGAAAAGGTATCGGGGAATGTGGGTGGGGGGCACTAGGCTACATACCACATGAAAGCCAAAGGAGGCTGTGGGGGTGGAAGGGAAGAAGAGAGGGAAGGAGAAAAGGAGGAAGAATAACATACACAAATGTTAAAGAAAGCCTTAACGAAACCTAATACTTTGCATGCTGATATATATTTTTAAAGGACACCTCAAATACTCATGCCATGGGACTCTCTGTTTATTTTATGTGGTGGTTTGAATGAGAATGTTCTCAATAAACTACAAGTATTTGGACATTTTGTCCCCAGTTGGTGGCACTGTTTGGAGAGGTTTTAGGAGGTGCAGTCTTATTGGAGGAAGCAGGACTCTAGCTAGGGTCAGCTTTGAGAGTTCTTAAGGCTTGGCAAAATTTCAGTCTCTACTTCCTGTGCCTGCTTAGAGATATGATCACTTAGCTTTCTGCTTCAGGGACTTCCTGTTGCCATGCCTCCCACTTCATTAGGGACTCTCCTTGGAGCCATAAGATCAGATGAACTCTTCCTTCCATGAGTTGTCTTAATCTTGGTGTCGTCTCACAGCCAAGGCAAAGTAACTAATATATTCTGCATGGCATACTCCCCAATCCATTTTTCTCTTTTTTTCCTTTTTGTTAGGATGGTGAGGAAGTCAGACAAAAAGACAACTGACTCAATTACTACAGCGACTTTATTTGGGAACATACCTTCAGAGGGATTTCTCTAGAGTAAGGGAACAGAGTCCATCCTCCACTTACAGGCTGAGGAAGCTATAAAGCAGAATAGGGAACGGTAGAAAGAAACTGAGTATTTTCCCATTTGGGCCCACAGTCGGTGATTGTTGGGGTAGTTAGAGAAATGAAGTGAATGGTAGGTTAAAGAGTGTCAAATAATCTATTAAGATCTCCAGGTGACCAACCAATAAGGTGGCAGGGCAAAACTAAGAAAAATAAATTACTTCAATTCTGAGAACTAAATTAATTTAGGTTTGGGAATTATTTATTGTTCAACCAGAAAGGAGGAACTTCATTCATTCATTGATTGATTTATTTTAATTTTTATTTATTATTTTTCTTTTATGTGTACGAGTGTATTGCCTGCATGTATGTGAGTGCACCTGTGTCATGCAATGCTGCAGAGGTCAGAAAAGGGCTTCAGATTCCCCTGGAACTGGAATCAAGGATGGTTCATAGTCGCTATGTAGATGCTGGGAATTGAACCCGGTCCTCTGCAAGAGCAGTCAGTGCTCTTAACTGCTGAGCCGTCTCTGCAGCCTTCAAGGTGGAACCCTATATAATGGCCTTACCCTAGTAAACTTTTTCCACAAAACTCCATTCTGAGAAATTTTTCCCTTAGTATCATGCATTTAGAAGTCATGGTGTATTGAACATGGCACAATTCACAAGACAGCTTGGGAATTCATGTTCCCTACAGTTTCTGAGCAGTATATCCACTAAATAATAAAACTCAACTTTCTGCAGAGATTCAAGTGTTCAGTGCCCATTTAGTTCCTTGTAGGAGTTCATGGCTGATATGAAGTCATTGCTAACACTGGACTTACTGTCTTTTCACTGTGGCAAATGGCTTTGATACTAGCAATGATATTCCATTGCCTTGCTTTGATTTATGTTCTTACCCACCTTTAATTTACTTGCTTAGGTTATTTCACAGTAAAGAAAATTATATAACCAATATTTTTTTTTCAAGTTACACTTTGTAATATAGCCTTCCAGAAGATGCGAAGGAAAAGGGGAAGAGTGGGCTAAATATTTAAAGAAAAACATGGATAGGAAATGGGGTGAAAAATCAACATGATGTATCAGGTACAGAAGCCAAAATAATCTTTCTTAGAGAGTAATATTGTGGCAGAAATTGAGCTAGCAATATACTGGGACATATTCTGCTAAATTTCAGCCTAGAGATGCAAATACCAAAACTGTATACCTTAACCTAGCTGTGTGATGCTTTTATTTGAGTTTGTTATAATAGAACAATTTTATTTAATAAACAGCGGAAACTAGTTATTGTATCCTAAATAGCAATGCTGCATGCTTAATACCAGATACTAGACACCAGGTGGATGTGACATTAAAAATTTGGGTAGATTGTTTGGGAGTATGTTAGAAAGGAAAATATATGGGTATATTGGAAAAATGGTGGGGTGAGCTGACAAGTAAAAAAGTATGTTTTTCATATACTTTACTCTCAACTATAGGGTTTATAAAGGCTGTTGAACCAGTTCTCAAGTGTCTTATTACAAGAAGAAGGTCTCTAATTGGAATCTGGAATGGTCAAATTTCAGATTCAAGGGAGTTTTATAAAGAGTTCAGTGAGGCTGGTGTAACTTTGATTACTACAATGTGCAGAGTGGGCTGTGTCTTTGGTCATAATGGCCCCAGTCTCATATGGCTCACTGGTTGGCTTTTAAACTCCATTAAAAAATCCAAATAAAATGTCATAGTGTATGCCCCCACCCTTCATCCTCCTACCTTGAATCCGTTTTTATTTTTTTCTCTCCTTTTTCTTAGTTATCTGGAGGGAGGCCAAGAAAACAACGCCAGAATGAGGGGCTCTTGAGAGGAATCACGAAAGTCCTCCTGGAAAGCTAGCAGCTTGTAAAGTCAAGGGAAATGATTGAAGGACTTTGCAATGATTATAAATGGTGAGTGGAATGAAGGGGGGCAGATTCCTTGCCTCAAACCTAGGGCTTGGACATCAGTCATCCTGCAGATTTCTTGGGAAACTTGGCTAGCAGGCATGGTACCTTTTCTCAACCACTAAGATGATGTATGATCTAATTTCAACCTTAAAATAGGGCTTTCTTCAGAGTAAACAAGTCACAACAGTTATATCTACCTTCTTGGCTGTTTGAAGAAGTGAAGATGCAGGGGGCTGGGGAGGAGATAGATGTTGCTTTGAACTGGACAACAGCCAAAAGACAAGACAGAAAAAACATCAACCGCCTTTTTCTTCCTTATTACCGTCCCCTTTCTTCTCCTTCCTCATTATTTTTCTTCTACCCTCCTTCCTTCTTTACCTCTTTATTTTTCTTTTAACATTAAAAATTATTACAGAAAGAACTGAAGCAAAGTTTTGTATGTTTGCAACTAGTGAGAAAAATATTCTCCTATGGTTTTTTTAGCCTGCATAATGTTTTTAAAAGTTGGATTTTTAAAATTTTCAGTAGCAGAATGTACTATGCTATAAGTTTTACTCCATAAAAACCATGGTTTATTATGTAGGTAAAAAGAGTAGGAACACTTGGCAGGTATCTTGATTTCTTTAACGAGGATTTCAGTGGAACAGGGAACACTTTTCACACAGGTGAAAGTGTAGCAGGAGGCAGGTATGTTTCATATGAATTGAGCAAGTATCTTAAACCAAGCAGGAATCTAAGCAGCAGTTCATTTCTGACAACAAATGAAGAAAAGTCACATGAAAAGAATGTAGAAAGAGGAGGTGAACAACCACCAGCCAATTTAGCTACAAAATTAGCAACGTATACATTATCACATGTATCAGGGACAGAGACTATGACTTACCCAGAGCAGGGGAAAGATCACCAAAGGTATTTTGCACACTTGTTACACATCAAGATTTTTAACTGGCTGAAAGTGTGATGATACATTCTAATAAAGGATGCAATGGCCATAGAAGTTTGTTTCCAATTTTTTTTCTTAAACTTTTAAAAACTCATAGATAGATGATAGATAGATAAATAGGTAGATAAATAGATAGATGATAGATAAATAGAGATGATAAATTAGATAGATGATAGATAGATAGATGATAGATTAGATAGATGATAGATAAAAAGATGATAGATGACAGATAGATAGACAGATGATAGATAGATGATAGATAGATGACAGATAGATAGATGATAGAAACATAAATAGATGATAGATGATAGATAGGTGATAGATGATAGATAGATAGATGACAGATAGATTATATAGACAGATGGTAGATGTTAGATGATAGATGATAGATAGATGATAGATAGATAGATGATAGAAACATAAATAGATGATAGATGATAGATAGATAGATGACAGATAGATTATATAGATAGATGGTAGATGTTAGATGATAGATGATAGATAGATGATAGATAGATAGATGATAGTATAAAGAAATGGGTAGATAATAGATGACAGATGATATACTAGATAGATGATAGATAGATGATAGATGACAGATAGATGACAGATAGGTGATAGATAGATGATAGATGATAGATAGATAGATAGATAGATAGATAGATAGATAGATAGATAGATAGATGATAGACGTAGGATAGATGATGGATGATAGATAAAGGATAGATGATGGATGATAGATAGAGAATAGATGATGGAATCTTATCTACCCCCACTTCCTACCTCAGCAGTTCCACCAGAAATACATCCCTCCATTGGCTGTAGCCAAATGCAGAAAGAAACTTCTCTGACCCAGACAGACTGCAGACCATTTAGAAGGCAATCTGGCGGCATGACCATTTAGCAAAATAACAACAGCCTGTTCTTCCCTAGGGCCGCTGACCTCCCCACTGCCAGTTTTGACCAGAATTATAGCACCAGGCCTGAAACTCTCTCCTTTGGAACAGGCCTCAAATTCAATAAGAAAATTGTATTTTAGCTTCTTATTTTATCATGTCAAACCAAGGGTTTTCTTAAATTCTGTTGCTATAATTGAGTCTGGCCCTATGGAAAATGAACTATTTTTTCAGAAGAAAAGTATAACTAGACTTCTACTTCACAAATAGCTGAATTTGTGAATTTCTCTTTTCCCTAAATTAACAACTGAATTGCTGTTCTGTTATGTTTAGTTTTGAGAGAGGACCTCATTTTATATTCCAAGCTGGCCTGGAAGTTAATATGCGACCAGAGTAGTCTGAATCCCCTCTCGCCTGCCTTTGCCTCCTGAGTGCTCTAATTACCACTGTGAACCTCCAACCTGCCTGGCCTGAAAGTCCTTCTTAATCCCAAGATGGTCAGCCTCATTACTAACTTCAGCATTTTGTGAATTAAGAAAATGTATAAAACTAGGTATAGTGGCACACACTTTTAGTCTCAGGACTCAAGAAATCAGAGGAAGAGGGAACACTATGGGACTGAGTCCAACCTGGTCTACGTAGTGAGCTCCAGGCCAGCTGTGGCTACAGAGAAACCCTATGTCAACAAAACAAAACAACAAAACAAAAACAAAAAATAAACCAAAGAGTATGGATGAACTGGATTATCTCTTATGGAGTCACTGGATAAATTGTTGAGGATTGCCCAAGTGGTCATATTTCAGAGCACAAAATTAAGCATATCCACTGGAAAATGGCTTACACCTCTTCCATATCCTTATTAAGCAAATACTTAACTTGCATTATTAACATTCCAGGCATTTAAAAATATAATTTATCTCTTTTTCATGTATCTTCATGTTAAAGACTTCAACTGTTTGGTTGGTTTTCTTGGAAGCTTAGTTAGTGCATTTACTATTATTATATAATACTTATTTCTTTGGATTACTTTCTTGTAATTCATTCTATGGGAGGAAAATCCTGTAGTTGGTTGTTGGTAGTGGCAAAAACAGAAAGTCATGGACACCTTGGTAAGTGTCTTGGTCTGTTTCCTGTTACTAATAAGACAGAGCTACAGGCAGGTAAATCATGAAGAATAGATTTATTTTGCCTCATAGTTATGGCTCAAGAGTAAAGATCCAAATTTGATTGTGGTCTACTTGCCTACAATGTCCTGATCTATTTAACAGTGTCCCAGGGTATGAAGCAGTAAGCATGGTAGAGTGTGTATAGCAGAGCCACTCTCCAATAATATACCTGTGAGGGAAGAGTTCTAGCTGTGCATCAAGGTTCTCAGTAGTAATAATTCATAATGAGGATTTAATTTCAACATGAATTTCAGAGCATATCAACCATACTTTAACCATAACAGTAAGCAAGAGACGCATTCGTTGCTGGTAATGCTATATATTGGATTTTAGGCTTTCTCTGGTCATCAATGACACATGTTAGTAATATGTCCTACTTGCCTTTACACCCTTGGGAAAATATACTCCCAGTAATGTGTAGCAGTGATGATTGAATTCTGTGTCTCTCACTTGCACAAGGGGAGAACATTACTAGCAATGAGGCTGTACTGAGTTCAACCTCTATGATCAACCACGAGACCACTCTATCGCCTTCTTCACTGAGTCTACAACCAATAAGTCTACAACCAATACATACTATCTATTCTTGCAAGATGAAAATTCCAGAAATGTGTATCTTATTTATTAGATATGTATAGGAAGCTAAGAAAGTTCAGATACACTGTCAAAAGCATGCCTGCTTGCCTTTACATTTCTGAAATTTTCATTCTGTAAGTGACTGCTAGTGGAAGCAAAAGCAAACAAACAAACAGACCTGAAAGTAGACATTTGCCTTTCTTCATGTCCATTCCTTCTCCTTGTTCTCTACAGTATAGCCTTCATCACACAGGAGCTTTAGGTCCGCTGCCTCTGTCCTTCCTATTTACAACTTCACCTAATGTGTTGGAGGATTTCTCTATTCCTGATGTACAGCCCCCTCAACCCCTGCCACTGATGTGTTTACTCTCCCTTCTAATATTTTTTGGTAGGTCTAACGTTCACTTCATCTATCATATTCTGCCAATATGCTCATTTTCTAGTAATCTGTCTTCTCATATAATATTTTGGGTTAACAACATACATCTGGAAAAGTTATTTGCAGAGAGGGCAGTGTGGTTTGTGAAACGTTGCCTGCTCAAGTGGTTGCCCTCAACTTTGTTGTTCCTGATGGAATTCTGGAGGAAGAAATGGAGCAGGGTAGTCCTGACTATGAAACCAGGAAGGAAAGAGGAAGGAAAGAGGAAGGAAAGGGGAAGGAAAGGGAAGAGGGGAAGGAGAGAGGAAGAGAAGGCAGGACTTCTTAGTTCTTTACATCAACTCTGCACTTAAGAAAGTCAGATAAATACATAAAAATGAACAAAAGGGCACAGCACACTTGTTTTACCAATAGTATTGTAGTTACAGGAACAAATACAGTGAAATACACGAACACCCAAATGTAAATATCTACACCCTAACACGCACAAATGTATATGCACAAAAATATGCATGGAAGTAAAATAAATTGAAAGATCCTCCATAAACAAATAACAGCAACAGTGTATTTTTTACAACACTTCTCAAACTGTGAACCTTGGAGAACCAGAACTACTGAAAGAAATGGTTTAAGGAGAAGGAAGAATTTTCTGGTTACATGGCTCTTCCTATTACTGGTAGATGAAGTCTATTCTAATAATGCACTAGTAAGAGTGATGACATCCATACAAAGCTTTAGTTTTACCTTTTATTATTCTTTTTATACTTATTTTTTTAACCAAAACACATGTTACTCTTTATTATCCATTTGTTGACTAACCTGGAAGCCTAAAGAAATACCAAGCTAAACTAAACAAACAAACAGTAAGCATCCTACTAAGGAAAGTAAGATCACACGTTGTCTTGGTTTACTTTATCATTTTAAATATATCTTGCTCTTGGAGAAGTTCGGTATGTTTCTTCAGTTCTGAGAATTTCTCTGAGGTCATCGACTAAATTATGATCCTGTCCTTGCATGTTATCTTCATGGTCTGGCAGTTTGTGTGATGGTTAAGGACATGCCTTCCTGAGCCTCACTGCTCAGGTCCAAGTTCTGACTTCTCTGTTTATTTGCCATGTGACCTTGAGTGAGCTAATTGCCTTCTATGTTTCAAAGATTTATGGTGAGAATTAAATTCCTGCATACAAGATACTTATTAACAGTGATTGGTTGGCATTTACATCTCCTTCTCTTCTTACAATTAATTTTTTGTAAATTTTATTGAATTTTTGTGTATTTCATACAGAACATCTTAATATTAATCATCTTCGTACCTCCTTCCCCACTGGCACACTCCCATAGGCCCCTACTCCACTGGAATTTATACATTCTGTCATTTGTGTTAAAACCTATAGTGTCAAGTTAGTGTCCCCAACATGGCTCAGTGCAAGTTAGTCCACTGGGGTCTAGTCAGCCTATTTAGAGTCCCTCCCTTTAAGAAGATCAGTTCTTCGTCACCCAGCAGTATTCAATTGCCACTAATTCTTCAACTAAGATTGGGGGCTTGTTGCCCATTTCCACAGTTCTGTGAAGAGAACACTAATGCATCTCTCAATTCTGATCAACAAAGCTCCCTCATACAGCAGAAGGTCAGGAACACAAAAGTAACAAATGATCAAAGCATAGAGAATAAAAGTTTGCCTAATGTGAGTCTTTGAACAATACACTTATATTAAACTCCAACCACTCAGGGCTTAGGGGCCATTTCAGAAGAGGGGTCAGAAGATTGTAAGAGTCAGGGAGGAGGTGCATGATCATATGGAACTTGATTCCTACAATCTCCTGGGACCTTGCTTATCTGAACCTACAGCAAAGGTGTCAGCATGCACAAGACCCATGCAAACTAAAGCAGACAAAAGCTCAGCAGAAAACTGGACAGTGGACCCTAATCTTAGTTGAGGAATTTTTGGCAGCTGATTAATGATGGATATGGAGGAGCTGATCTTCTTAAAGGGAGGAACTTTAAATAGACTTACTAGATGTCAGTTAATGGACTTGCACTGAGGGATCTCCAGGGACACTAACTTGAAAGGATTGGCCTTAACAAATAAATGAGAAAACACATGCACACCAGTGGGGTGGAGGATAAGGGAGGTTGTCAGTGGGAATGGGAGCATAAAGATGATTAAGATATTCTGTGTGAAATATACAAAAATTCAAGAAAAATTTACCGAAAAATGGATTTGATGTGATAATGGGGACAATATGATCAAAATGAACTGTGCATATGTATTGAAATAGAGAAAGTAAAATTTAAAAATATTGGAAAAAAGTCAAAATTAAAGTCAGGTAAGACATAATAGGCAATGTAGAAGAGCAAGAAACGACACTTTTTAAATTATCAGTAGCCATGAGGACCTTCATAGTTCCTTCAGCTTGACTGTGGATGGGATTCTTTTATTTTTTTAATTTTTACAAAAACTTTATTGAGAATTTCATATATGCATATAAGGTATTTTGATCAAATCCATGCCCACTCCCTCCCCTCCAACATTCCCCCCTCTGAAGAGGTAACCCTAAAATCTTTTAAGGATTAGATGCAAGCTCCCAAATACTTTTGACATTTTTGCCTTTGGAATAGAGTATGTTGTTAACAAGCCCACGGACATTTTGACTTTTAGCCAAGAAACTGGCTTCATTTCTTTGGGGTCTTTTTACCCTAACTACTTAGCCAATTCCTATCTCCTATTCTTATCACACCATCCTCTGAAGGGGTTACCCAAATTGCCAATAGGGAATAGGGATGCTGACTGCTCTGGCTTCTTTCATGCTGAACAGGGATGCAGGGTGAGGCATTGGGGTACCCCTTCAGTGGGTCTATCTAAAAGACTCCAAAAATACATAACTCTTTTATCTAAGGGGAGAATAAAGTCATTGAATCATGAATAGGAGATGTGAAGTAAAGGCAAGAGTAATTAGCATTACAAGTTCTAGACAGGGAAGTAGAAAAAAGTGAGAGCAGGGCAATTTTCACAAGTTCATATGACAGTCCATTGGAGTTTTTTGACAAGGGCTTCCATACAGTCCCTCTATTGGTGTGGTGGTTTGAATGAAAATGTACCCTACAGGCTCCAAATATTTGGACATTTTTGTCCCCAGATGATGGCGCTGTTTTGGGAGGTTTTAGAAGGTGTGGCTATCCTGGAGGAAGCATGTCACTGGGGGTGGGCTTAGAGAGTTCTTAAGCCTTGCTGAATCTCCAGTTGCTCTCTTGCTTCCTGTGCCTATGTGATGTGAGCTTAGCTTCTGCTGCTCCTGCTTCAGCCACTTCCAGCCACCATGCCTCCCTGCCATGATGGACTGTAATTCTCCTGGAACCCTAAGCTCAAATAAACTCTTCCTTCTATAAATTGCTTGGGTCAGTGCTTCTATCACAGTAACAGAAAAGTGACTAATACAGTAACTGGTACCAGAAGTGGGGTGTTGGTTGTGTAGGCCCTGACCATGTGGGGTTTGGGAAAAATGTGGAAGACTTTCCAAGTTTGGGCTAGAAAAGTGGTTGATTGTTATAAGCAGAGCTTAACAGGCCATTCTAGTAAACACCTGGAAGAAAGTAGTGCAGAGAACAATGTAGTTCCAGAGGGAAATAAGGACTTAAGCAGAACTTGTGCTATTTTGGCAAAGAGTCTAGACCAAGAAGCTTCCCTGAGGCTAAGTTGAAAAGTAATGGACTAATTTCTTTGGTGGAAGAAATTTCAAGACAGTCTAATGTAGAAAGAGCGGTGTGGCTATTAATGGTGAATATTATGCAGGTCTATAGTGAAAGAGAGAAAATGGGGCAGAAAGAAATAAAGTTTGGATTGAAAAAGAGCACTAGGAAGATAAATATTGGAGCCTTGGTACGTGATGGAGAGGATCCCATTGATAAGGAGATTAAAGTGATTAAGGAGGAGCGTAGAGATTCAAGCTTAAGCAATGGAGAGAGTGCCTCCAGGGCAAGACCACAACTAGTTAAGCCTCCAACTTGTGAAAGGAAAATGCTGCACAGGCCACTGAAGAGAAAAGCTTCTAAAATGGGTAAAGCAGGCTGGAGTCCAGCCCAAACTTGCACCCAAACTTGAGAATGTCGTTCACCTGGTGCTGGCTTTAGAGGCATGAAAGATGGAAGACTGAAGGTGTCATCAATTCTTCCTCCAATGTTTCAGAGAGCTCAGAGGCCAGGCACCATGAAGCAGGGTTTCCCCTGCCTAGAGATGGCCCTGATAGGCCATTTTGTGTAGCTGTGAAGGTGAAGCCTGGTTGGCAGTGGAGACCCCAAGAAGTTCGTGATGCCAGAACTGTGAGGCATCTGCCAAGAAGACCTGCACACAGGGAGTGGTACCAGCACAAGAGAGAGATGTGTGTTGCACACAGCAAAGCTAGAGAGGCTGAGCCATCTAAGCCCTTTGAAGTAAAGTCCCAGAAGTTGGATGTGGAGCTACTGGATTTGGTGTTTGCCCTGATGGTTTTCAGTCTTGTTTTGGTCCGGTATTTCCTTACTATGCCTCCATTCCTCCCTTTTGGAATGGTGATGTGTATTAAGTTCCACTGTATGTTGGGAATAAGTAATTTGTCTTTTGATTTTATAGAAGCTTACAGTTAAGGTATTTAACTGAGTCTACTTTGGACTGTGGACTTTTGAATAGTATTGAGACTGATAATGACTATGGGGACTTTTAAAGTTGGACTAAATGCATTTTATATGGTCATGAGTCTATGGGGTCAGGGGTGGAATCTGGTGGTTTGAATGAAAATGTCCCCCATAGGCTCCAAATATTTGGACATTTTGTCCCCAGATGATGGTACTGTTTTGGCAGGTTTTAGAAGATGTGGCTATCATGGAGGAAGCATGTCACTGGGGGTGGGCTTAGAGAATCCTTAAGCCTTGCTGAATCTCCAGTTGTTCTCTTGCTTTCTGGGCCTATGTGATGATGTTAGAGCTTAGCTTCTGCTGCTCCTGTTCCAGCTACCTCCAGCCACCATGCCTCCCTGCCATGACAGACTGTAATTCCCCTGGAACTGTAAGCTCAATTAAACTCTTCCTCCTATAGATTGCTTGGGTCAGTGTTTCCATCAGAGCAACAGAAAAGTGACTAATACAATTGGGTTCTTCCTCATTTTTCTTTTGTCTTCCAAGGCTGGACTAGTTGGCTGGGAAGAGTGGCTGGATACTCAGGTGAGGGTCCAGTGACCCTGCTTGGCACTCCTTTAATGAATGAGCACAACCGTCAACAAGCCCAATTGTGACTATGTTTAGTGATCAAGCTCAGCGAAGTCGTGATGATAGTAGTTATTTCATGCAGAAGGGACTGCTTTATAGCATCATCTTATTAAAAGGACCTGGAATTTAGAAGGATTTGGTGCTAGGAGCCACATATGAGGGAGAGCATCCCTCGTTTGTTTTTCTGAGTCTGTGTTACTTCACCTAGTATAACAGTTTTTAGATCCATCCATTTACCTGCAAATTTCATTATTTCATCTTTCTTTACTGCTTAATAGAATGCCATTGTGTAAATATACCATGGGGTTCTTTCTGTCTTTCAGCTCTGAACTTATCCTCTGGAATTTACTTTAGAAACATATCACTGTCCAGTCTTTCTCTCTCCTCTTTGGGCATAGATCTTTTTTAAAGTCTCTTGTCAGTTTTACTATCCAGTACACCTTTTGTCAAGGACCTAATGACTTTCTCTTTGAAATAAAATCCTCAAGTAGATTAGAGTTCTTAGTTTTTAGGTTCTGTGGGATGCTAGAAGTCCAGCTTCCCAAGGTAGACCTTTCCATAATAAACCAACAACTTCATGGAGAAGGCTTCATTTTCCTTTTAGTAACATCAGTAAACAGATACAGTCCAAGGTCTCCTCCCCATCTTAGTCCTTAAAATTCCACTGTTCTTGTTTCAATGGAGTTGAGTTTAGACGGTTTTCATCAGTTTTCCTTGTTCAATTACCTTTGATACATTCTTTGCCCCCTTTTAATATTGTCCATATCAGAACTGCATTTACATATACAGTAAAAGCCTAGAGTCTTCCCTGATCTTGTCTTGATGCAAAGAAGAATGGAATAAATTTGAATGCATGCAGAATTAATCTCCACTTTATAACATGCCTGTTGTTCCCTTAGGCAAATTTTTGAGCTTTCTTGTCTTAATTTATAAAATGAACTGTCATGCATGGTTATTATAGGAATAAAAAAAATTCCTGCAAAGAATAATCAAATTGTTACTCTCCCCATTTTTATTCAGTAATTATATTGTATGCTCTAAGGTGCTTGATATAGACATAATTCTTCCTAAGTACTTTCTGTTGGTGGTAGGATCATTGAAGAATGCTGACAAAGGATCATTGAAGAATGCTGACAAAGGATATTTACTGGAAAAGTATGTATGTCTCTCTAAGGAGCAGTTGTCTATCTGGAATTGGAGCAGAGGCAGTGTATCAATTACTTACAATACCATGACCAAAAGCAATGTATTTTATTTTTATTTTTGTTTTTTGAGTATGGTTCAGAGGGCAAAAAGTCATCATGGGGGAAGTATGACAGCAAGCAACAGCAAGCAGAGAGATCAGTCATAGAATGACCAGTGACCTACTTCCTCCAGCAAGGCTCCATGTATAACCCCCCAAAACAGAGCCATTAACTGGTGACCAAGTGTACAAAAGTGGCGGACATTGCTCAAATGAACCACAACCAGCAGGGATTAGATGGACTGCCTTATGTGGTCATGCTTACATCATCCAGATATCAGGAAGAAGTTATGCATCTCTTCCAAGTAAATCTGGCATTCTATCTGATATCTCTGATATTCTGCTTACTCTGTATTTTACTTTATCCCCCCCACCAAATTATCAACATTCATGGGGGAACATATATCTACAACTACATACATGTGCACTTAACACATATGCATATGCATCTGTCTGTAGAGTTTGAAAAATAAAGAAAAAATTCAGTATGAAAGTTGTCCTTCAGCTGGAATGCCAATTGTTTTCAGTAACTATCTGCTGTTTATCTGGTATGAATGACTGACTGATTAGATCTTTGTGATTATGGAGAATAGGGATGTTGCAAATCAAAAGCCAAAATTGTCTCATGTTATCTTGAGTCCTCTTAATAGCCATTTATTGCCCATCTCTGTATCTGAACTAGAATCCTTTTTACTATTAGGTAAAAACTTTTGGAATTTTTTTTTTAGACAGGGTTTTGCTATGTAGTGCTGGCAGGCTTGGAATTTGCTTTGTATACCAGGTTGTCCTCTAACTCATATAGAACCTCATACCTGACTTTTACCATCTTAATGCAAAAGAATGACAAAAGATAACATCAGAAACTCACAGCAGAGTTTTTCCTGTTTGGCTGTATCCCCGTCAGCTTCTGTCTCCAACATTGCATTTGGTGACTGCATCGATTTATGACTGTCTTTGCTCTGTGACAATGAATGTTCATGTATGGCCAAGGGGTTGGCTCAGTGGGTGAAGGGCTTGCAGTATAACTGTGAAGACTTGAATTTGAATTCCAAAACTGTGCAAAGCTAGGCATGACAGCATATGCTTGTGTTACTAGTGTTTCTAAGGTGAGATAGGAGACAAGAGAATCCCTGGAAGATTGTGGGCCAACCAGTCTGACTTACACAGACATGAGCAACAGGGGTGACAGAGCCAGTGTCACAAAGAGTAGAAGGCTAGGACTAACATTGTTAGTTTCCTGACCTCCACGTGTAAGGTATGAGCACACACATAAACATATATAAATACACACATCTTCACAAATATATGTATCTCTCTCTCAGAGAGAGAGAGAGAGAGAGAGAGAGAGAGAGAGAGAGGAGAGGAGGGAGTAGAGAGATTTTTTATAAAGGGAGAAGCAATTTCATGGAACCACTTCCACAGCATAGAATTTCATTCAAAACAACCTGAACCCATGTTTCCAAGACATGACTACACATATGTGGCTCAAAATAAACTTTTATTCCCAATAGAGTGAGATCTGTGTTTTGCATTGACAACACTTATGTACTGAAGATGCTTTGTGCATTCAGAAATGAAGTACTTTTTACTGACTGGTAGAAGTTACTATGGAAATAATAATATAATTCCCCTTTTCAAAAGCTTGAGTCTATCAGTATGAACCAAGATGTCTTTGGGAACATCTGAGGTTCTGTGTCTGACCTTTTGTACATAGGTTGGAATATCATATGGAAATTATTTGGGAGAATACAGTATAGTTGGGTAGATGTCCCTGGGTGTAATTAACTTGTGAGCTGAGATGTGACAGAAAGAGTTGAAGCAAATATGCAGATATGACATATTATTTCTTGCTAAAATCACATGGGGAATGATAAACACAGAAGAGTCCATTTGGTCTGACTTTCCTTACATATAGCAAACCATAACGATTATTTGTCAAAAGATGCCCTTTATATGCCATGGTAGTACAACAGTCTTGATCACAGAGACTGGTAATTAGAGCTGCGATGAACCGAAACAAACTCCAAAGTAACCCATATTTCCTCTATGTTCTCTGTCCACTCTATGTTTTCTAAACCGATATATCTGTGACAATTCTTCTAACATTATCCTATTGTGAAAACACTCTCTGTGTGTAAACAAAAGAAAATGTTTGTTTTCTTCTTGTTTATTAGCTCTTGTACTAGCCGGGTTCTCAGTTTCAGCTTAAGAGCCCATAGAGCAACTAAGGAAGAGAAACAGGATCTCTCTCTTCCCTGCAGCAGGAGATAGGGGTGTGCCCATCATTTCTCCACAAGGTCTGATCCCTGACAGCAAGTGAATTTGTACCTTGCTTTATGGTCCTAACTTCAGCACCCCCAAAGGAAAATAAAAGAATAAATAGAATAGGAATAATAAAGGCAACTGAAGATAGTGGAAGGAAACCTCTAGTGCATCTGAAGTTGATATTTATCATGATAAACATCACGTGCTGCAGAACCTTCCTATTGAATTCCTTGAAGATTAAACATTTTCAAAATAGCTACTGAGACCATTTACCTCTTTTACTCTTTGCACTGTCATTTTCTGGACTTTCTTTTTTGTTGACACCTCAGGAGAACACAGTAAATATATATAGTTACATGTGATTAAATTTGTAATGAGGCTATTATTAACTGCACCCGCAGGTGTCAAAATGGTAGCTACATCCCCAGTGAGTTACTCCCATGACTTGCAAGATACTGAGCTAATGGAATTAACAACTGACAGATCTAATTTTCTTCTGGTAAAGGAATAAAGTTACATGGCTCACCTATCAGCACCAAGGGGTTGATTAAATTTCTCTTATACTGCAGAAGTAAATTCACTTATCAAAAATTAATTTTTCAAGGGTTCAGCTAAAGTAATTCTTGATGTTGAATTCCATGACTTCTCTTTCCCCTCTTATTCCCTCTTCTTCTGCCTCTTTTTCTTTTTTTCTTTATTCTGCCTTGCTGGATAAAACTGATAAATTCTGAGCACATAAAATGTATAGATGCAGAACACATGAGGCTAAATATTTGGCCCAAATTATTTTATTCAGTTTCAAAAAATAAAAACAATTCTATGAAGCTTGGGACAAATGTAGTTCAGTGGAACAGTGCTTTTATGGATTGTGAAAGTCTTTGATTGGAGGCTCAGCACCAACACACGAAAAAAATTAATGAGGTAGGTTCTTTCCCTACAGCCATCATACATATGCAATATAGAGATTTTGGCACTTAGAAAATGCTAAAATTCTTGTGCCACAGATGACAGTGTCATTCTGAATTTCCAGTAGGTAACTTTAATAATTACTGCCTTTCACCTGAAATTGTTGACATAAGTATTAGTACTTGATGATGATGGTAATAATCATGTAGACTTGACATTGAATATACTAATGTTAATATACAGAGTAAAATTAACCTATTAAGACACATAAGATAAATTTTTAGCAAAATTTAGTATTAGTATGGAAAGGAAAACTAGCAAATGCCTTATTTATTTAAGTAATAATTCTTATTTATTTAAAAACATATTCTAGAAAGAGAAATTGTAGGAATCCAGGATAGCATGCACTAGGGTGAGATGAGCCTAAAGCCTTTAGGTCCAGGCTGCATTTTCTGCTAAAGGGAGGGGCTCTGAAAATAATAGCTCTGATAATCCCTGTCTTACAGAACACTGGGAGACTGGCAGGAGAAAGAAGCCATGTCAAAAGTGCAGGCTCCTTGCTCTGTGAGAAAGTGTCGGACAACAGCTCACCTCTCTGTCCTGAATAAATAACTCAACTGTCATTAGCTAAGAGATTAGGCCAGGTTCAAGCTTTACTCCTGAGCTAAAAGCTAAAAGTTTACCATGCTTTTAGCCCTAAGAAAGAAAACCTTGTGGCCAATAATTACCAGAGAGGTGTTGATAACCTTGAGTAAAAGTTTAAGCATCCTATTGGCACCAACTAACATACTATAGGAACTGTTTCTTTGTGCCCTAAATCTTTGTAGGTGACTTCCAAAATCCATGGGACTCCCAGTTCCTTGTAATCTATAAAAACCCTCTGAATTTTGTAATAAACAGTTTGTTGTAAAGGCACAGGTCCCAGGGTCCAAGACTCTGTTACTGGTTGGTATTGCCATCCATCATGAAAGTGGGGTTCCCTGCCAAGCAAGACACACTTGGGTCTCTCAATAGAAATAATTATTTATGGAAAAGTTGATGGGTAAAGGGAAAGGTGGTGTGCAAGCGACTGAAATGTTGATTATTAGTGGTATTTATCTTTTTAAAATTTTGTACCTGTATTTGTATCGGCTGCTTTGAGGAAACATTTTCCTCCAGAAGACACAGGTTAGTAAATGAAAGTCTTAGTTCCAAATGTGGGATAATTCCCTAGGAGTTGTTGGTCAAGGAGACTTCAAAGGCTTCCCAAAGCACCACAGGCTCTTGCAGTTGCTCAGGGTTACTCAACATAGCTGCACTGTAAAACCCTCTTGCTGAAAACATAATGGTCTGGTTATAAGACATAGAGAAGTCAAGCTGAGAGAGGCGAACCATTTGTCTCCTGTGATGTGTCTGTTGGTTGCCCATGAGTAAGCAGCAAGAACTAATTGAACTCAGTGGAATAACAAAAGGAAGACCAAGGTAGGAGGGACACATGTTGGGAGGGTGGGACCAGAGGAGTGGGAAGGAAGAGTGGGAGCATTTGTGTGATCAAGATACACTGAAGACATGTATGAAATAGTGAAATAATAAATTAAAAATAATTTTTGAAATACAAGAGTTACATCAGATGGAGGGCCTGGAATTGCTGTTTCCAACCTTGATTTCATAAATTGAACTGGAGTATAATAACATGGAAACACAGGTGAGACAATTGTTCAGATACTGGTGACAGCAATGCAACATCATAATGACTGACAGATGACAATGAGCCACAGTATGACATGAGATTACAATGGAATACGGCAAATACGTGCCATTCATACGCTTGTTCCAGATAAGTATATTTTCCATAGCACAGTTATACATAGCTGGAGAGGTCATAGATCCTAGAGAAAACCCTACCTCTGTTGCATCCCTAGACAAATCTAATTTCTTACTGAATGCTAAATATGGATCCTTATATTTACAGACAAGTATATCACACACCACTCATGAAAGAAGCTTCTATTTGTGACAGATGGAGGCTATTATAGAGTTCTACAATTGGTCACACACAGAGGATATGTGTCTGTGATACACCCAGCCCCAAGTGACAAATCAACAATGGAAATTCTATAACTAATGCTCATGGAAAGTAGTGGAACAAGTGGTAGACAGAATATTAGAATTCAGTTCCCAGGACATACTTTAGGCAGCTCACAACTGCTTGTAACTCCGGCTCTAACTCCTTACAACTGCCTGTAACTCCTCAACTCTCATCAGCGAAGCTTTCTCCTGCAACAGAGGGCGATACACAGAAGGCTACAACTGGTCAAAGTGTAGAGAATGAGATTTTTCAGAGTGCTTGTCCCTGGATAGGGCTCCTGTATTAAACCTCACCCACCCATGGCTCAGGGACCATTGTAGAAGACAGGGCTGAAAGATTGTAAGAGACAGCGTTTTTGCGTGATTATAAAGAAACAGAATCTTCTAGGTCTCTTGAAACTTTCTCATATGTACTTGATCAAAGTCCATTTAGAAAGGCAGACCAAAATAAAACCATGCACATAACTTCAGAAAATTCTAAATATACAACAAAATAGTAACTAGATATTGTCTAGAGAGATGGCTCAGTGACTAAGAGCACTTAATGTTCTTTCAGAGGACCTGAATTCAGTTCCCAGGACATACTTTAGGCAGCTCCCAACTGCCTGTAACTCCAGCTCCAAGGGGTCTGATGTACTCTTCCAGCCTCCCTGACACCTGTGCACATACCCCCTCACAAACACAGCTACTTATAACTAAAAATAATAAAAGTAATTTTTTTAGAAAATGGCTAGACATTAGAAGAAATTAATAAATATTACCATTACTAATCTTATTTCTAAAAGGAAATACATCTCAAAAATAGAAAGAAATCCCTAAATTACTAGTAGATTAACCATGATAGGAAGAGAAGCCGTGAATATCACTACCCACCCCCACACATCTATAGGAATTAGCCAAATGCCTATAAGCATTTAGAGAACATTTATTTACAAATCTGTTGAATTTGTGTAAGAATGATCAACAAGGTTCCAATTTATCTCGCTGGCCCCACTTTCCTCTCTCCATGTCTTTGGTGATGTGGAAAACCAATCAACCACCATCATAGTGAAATGAGCAGCTGTGGTAGCCACAGAATAGGAATGGAGCTCCTGGGAAGACTCTTCCCCAAAGACTGGCTCATATTTGATCCCTCTCACAGTTCCCTATAAACACAATCACATGACTTCTTTTCAATTGACAAAAATTGTATTCTTTTGACAAAGAATTAACAAAATTGACAGAAATTGTTCACTGCATGTTGTTCTGAAGCATTTGTGTATTTTAATATGGCTTAATAAAGCTGATAAATATATCTATTATTCCACATATTTTAGAATAAAAATGCCTAACATACTTTAAGCAATTTTAATGATACACTGTTATTACCTATAGTCACTGCATTGTAAAATAGGCCTCTTGAATAAATTCATTCTACCAAAATGAAATGGTCTCTTATTCACTAACATCTCCCTATCCCCTAATAAACATAAACACATCAGCTTTTTGTAATAAATAAACATGGCTCATTAGCCATCATTTAATGTGATCAAGAGCTTAGCTGTGTGAAGACATTTTATTCTAAAGGTGTTTAATCTGTATTTGTGTACAAATACATACACAAAATTTTGATGCTATAAAATGTATATAATTTATTTTAAAATCATTGTTAAAAATTAAAGATGCATTTAAATAAGTGGAAAAATAAGCTATTTCCATGAACTAAGCTAATATTCACATTTAATATTATTAAAATGTGAATAACTCCCATAGTGATCTCTATATTCAATGTAATTCTTATTTAAAAAAAAAAAACATTTCCTCCTTGATAAGATTCTCTTAAATATATGTAGAAGTGCAATTAACTAAAAATAACATACATAATCTTTAAAAAAGTAAAAATAGCTCAGAGGTTAAGAGCACTGACTCTTCTTCCAGAGGGCCCCAGTTCAGTTTCCAGCACTCACATGGTGTCTAATAACCATCTGTAACATAAGTTCCAAGGGATATGATGCCCTCTTTTGGCCTCTGGTGGCACTGCATGACACAGGTGCACTTACAGCAAAACATGTGCATAAAATGAATGAATGAATGAATGAATGAATGAATAAATAAATAGTGCAAAACTGCCCAGTTCAAAAGTTAATGAAAATCTACTGTAATAAGAACTATGCCATAGCTTCAAAAAGGAAATATTTATATATATTACATATATTATATATATTCACTTAAGTTTATAAAAGGAACAAAAATAATCTAACATATAGGTATGGAATTGAGAATCTAGAAATAAATCTGAGAAATTAAAACTGTCATGATCCAACAATAAATTTGGTACAAATTTAAAATACACAGACTTTCAAAGGATACATACACACAAATAGTCATTGAAGACATGATAAGATGCTCCAAATCATTGTTCAGACAGAGAATCCCAGTCTAAACCAAAAGAAGATTCTATTTCACAGTCCATAAAGGTTGATAACATAAAATGGTGTTACCAATGATTTTGAGAAAATGGAAAACATACACCATTAGTCAAAATGCGTAATGGCGAAGTAACCTTGAAAAATACTTAGACGGTTCCTAAAAACTATGAAATGCAGGTTAGCATACAACACAGCAATCCTGCTCCTCCATACATATTGACAGCAAATTAGAACATATCAATGCAAAAACCTGAACATGAATGTTCATAACAGTATTACTCATAGTTAAAATTTGGAATAATATGAATGTCCATAAGTTATTTAGCAAACAAATTGTCATAACAATATGATGGAACATTGCTCACCCTTAAAAAGGAAAAAAGAGTGGGATACTTAGCACACACTTCTACTTTAGTGAACGTTGAAACATACAAAGCAAGAAAAGCCACAAAAGTCAACATATTATTGCATTTAAAATATTTCAGAATAGGTGAATCCAAATAAAAGGTAGAATTGTGGCTGTCAGTGACTGACAGAAGGGTTGGGAAGAGATTGAAAATCTGTGTAATTTTTTTTCCTCATAACACATAATCTTCTAAATGTATTTATGGTTATGATTACACAAGTTTGTCTGTTGAAAGGAAGTGTGAAAGTTACACTTTATAAATTATATGCCATTAGAAATAAATGACAGTTTCCTTATCACCAGAAATAATCCAACCAGAGAATAATGAAACAAACCCTGAAATGAAAGACAGGGAAAAGTCCTAGGAGAAAAAAAAGAAGAAAAAAAGTCTTTTGAGTCTATGATTTTACATCTGGAGGGAGAATGTTGTTTTAAGAATAAAGACCTCAATGCAACTCCATCCTCTGAATCTAGTCAGCCTATCTAGGGTCCCTTGTTTTAGGAAGATCAGCTCTTGTTCATCTAGCAGCAATCAGTTAGACAGACCAAAACTAAACCAAACCAAATCAAAATAACTGAAGTAATTTAAAGAATATTTACACGTAAGAATTAATAGTAGTAATACGGAAGTGAAGATGGATTAGAAAACCCCAAGACTTTACTCGGTGTCCATCAGTCGGAAAGAAGCATCCATTGCCTATCTCCAGGAAGAGGTGAGTCCTGTAGAAAAGCAGGGAGGAGCGCAAGTAAAGAGCAGGCTCGTAGAGACTAGATAGATCCGGAAATCTTGATCGCTGGATTCCTAGAATAATTAAGTCTCTAACACAGGTCAAAGAGCAAAGTGATAGGCGACAGGGAGGATCTCCTGGGCAGGCAAGAATAAAAGCAAAACACAGAGGAGAAAGCCTTGGGAGAAGCTGCTGACAAAATGCAGAAATCAGGTTTAAACAGGAGCTCCTTATGCTGGGTGGCAAGCAGACTCTGAAGGGACCCTGTGCTTCCCCCAGCTTACTTATGGTACAGTAGAAACTATGCTTGCAAGTTTCTACAGTAGTATCTCTTGGAAAGGGAGTGAGAGGGTCTTACAGAGTCCTCCCTGCTCTCGCTCACCCAGACATCACAAGGCGAATAAGCGTGGACCCACTCACAATACTGAGAAAGTTGCGAAAGTGAAGTTCAGGATTTGGGGAACTACACACTTTACCTCAGCCAAACAACGATTGGCAGTCGAGATTTTCTGTTCTTTTGTCTGGGGTTTTGGGTTTCGCTTCCTTTGGTCTTAAGATAGTTTCATCTTTCTTCATACTTCATTGTGTTCGTTGTCGTTTCGGACGGAATAATGCTATTCAGGTTTATTCTGATTTTTCTGTAGCTCACACTTTCTTTTCTTTTTTCCACAGGGCTGTGTTTTCCCATCATTTGACAACATTAGTTTATCTAAGGTTTATTTAGTTTATCCTCTTTGAAGCCTAGATCATTTTTTTCTATCTTTTTTGGGGGAGGGGTGTAGTTAAGATTTTGAATTGTTTTTTATAATCTTTTAATACCTGATTTGATTTCAAATTGTTGTTTTTGCTACTATAGTCTGCTTTTTGCATTCACTGTAGGAACAGGGATCATAAATCCAGGAAAAGAATGGTCACTAAAAAGATCTACAGATATAGAAAAAAAGAAAAGAAAAAGAAAACAGAACTGAAATATCCATCCCAGCAGATGCACAAATTGCAACACAAATTGCCAGACATATGAAAAAGCAAGGCAATATAATTCCTCTAAAACCACACATTGTTACTAAACTTGGGATCACCATCTACACCCCAAGAAGCCGGTTTCAGCCACACATCCATCATAACCCAATTAGAACAGCCAAATTGCTAGAAAAAAGAAAAGAATAGAAAAATGGGACTGGAGAGGTAGCTCACTGATTAAGAACACTGGATCCTCTTGGTCTCACCATCCACATGGTGGCTAATAACCATCTGAAACTCCAGTTCCAGAGGTATCTTAGGCCCTCTTCTGACATCCATGGGCATTGCATGTATGTTGTACACTTACACACATGCAGGCATACTACACAAAATTTGAAAAATCAGAAGAAGGATTTATTCAACTTGTCCACATTGGGAAGATGGCCAAAGTGGCCTGGTGACACTCTCTATCCTATCTTCAAGGTCCTGAATGTGAGGTTAATTTTTAAAAGAAGGTCATGGTTAATATGCACATCTAAGCAGTCCAGGACAAGGTTCTATCCTGCCCTTCACTGATCTGTCATTGGCCTTGTGAGGCTGTGGATCAGGAGAAAGGAAACACAGAGAAAAGTTTCTGCTCTGACTGGCACAGGCCTTTCTTCTCCTGGCACAAGATTCTTGTGGAAATTCCAATTTCTTGAATTCCATTATCTTAGGGGCATGATACTTAAAATATTTCTTTACAACAGAGTCATTTATGCCAGGTCAGTTATAGTAATTCCTCTAAAAACATCAAAGTATATTTAGTGAAATGGATAAAATACTGGACCCAAACCTCAAAGGTTCAGTTTTTAAAGTCTTCAGTGACCTCAAAGAGAATTAAAATGTGACAAATAAATTAGGGATATCAATTCAGGACCTGGACACAATCATCAGAAAAATAGATAAGAAATTGAGTGATGGACCTGAGATTCTGAAAAAATACAAGCAGATATAACGGACATGGAAAAGAAACAAACACCAATGACAAAAAGAGAAATCTTCACCCACAGAGTGAATGAAGCAGCGGAAGAAAGAAGATCAGAAATTTAAGAAGAGGCTGAGACATATTCAGACAGCAATACAAAACTATGAAAACCAGCTCTCTCACACATACCTTCCTTCCTTCCTTCCCTCCTTCCTTCCCTTTCCCTCCCTTACTTCCTCCTTCCTTCCCTCCCTCCCTCCCTCCTGCCCTCTCTTCCTTCCTTCCTTCCTTCCTTCCTTCCTTCCTTCCTTCCTTCCTGCCTTCCTGCCTTCCTGCCTTCCATTCCCTTCTTTCCCTCCTTTCCTTCCTCCCTTCCGTCCCTCCCTCCCTCTCCTTCCTTTCTTTCTTCCCTC
>NW_008348586.1:8286780-8377557 GCF_000622305.1 Nannospalax galili
CTCCAGGCAAGAGATACACTATTGATCTATATATATCCTGAGTCCTTTAGCTGAAACTATAAAAGTCAAGCTACCGTGGGAAGATATACTACAAACTCCAAAAGAAATAGCCGACAGTCATAGTTATCTGTCAAAACCAATTGGGAGGGCCTGGAGAGACAACTCTGTGGCTAAGAGCAGTGGTTACTCTTGAAGAGGACCTTGGGTTCAATTCCCAGAACCCACATAATGGCTAATAACCATCTTTAGCTCTAATTTCATGGGATCCGATGCCCTCTTCTGACCTCTGTGGGCATTTCATAACACGGGTCTACTTACCTACATGCAGACAATACACTCATACACATAAAAATAAGTAAAACATGTTTTAAAAATCAATGGGGAAATAATTTCCAAAATAGTCACCAACTGAAACTATTAATGACTATTAACAAGATAGCATTCCAAGAACGTTTAAGGAATTCTTCACTCAGATGAGCTATGAAGACTATCAAAACATGATTGGTCAGGAAATATAATACATGATGAGAGGTAAACAAATGAAATTAGAAAATAATTAAACATGTTCAAGTAAGTAAACTACCAAACTTCTAAGATGAATTGGGAATAATTAAAAGAACAAACCAAATTTAAGCTAACCAGGAAACGCATTACAGGTACTGGCACATCACCCTAAAAAAATCACATGAAAAGATTCAGACTAGCTGTGTGGTGGTGTTCATCTTTATTCCCAGTACATGGGAAGCAGAGGCAGTTAGATCTATGTGGAGTCAAGTCCAGTGTGGTCTACATAGTGAGTTCCAGGCCAGCTGGGACTATGGGGAGCCCCTCTCCCCACAGCCACAATAAGAGATCTAAACTAACTCATTAGATATTATAAACAAGATCCAGATGTTTGCTGTAATAAGAAACACAACTTAATGATAAAGACAGACATGAACTGAAAGGATGGAAATATCACTTAGCAAGGAATTGAAAGTTCAAGGAAGCAGAGCATTTGCTCATATCTGACACCATAAACTTCAAACCAAAGTATTCAGAGAACAGAGTAAGATGGAGTATATGAATAAAAGGAATAACACAATAAGAAGATGCAACAATTGTTTGACTACGTGTGTCACCTGTTGGTGCAAGAAATTTCATAAAACAATGAAATGCTAGACATTAAGGGGAAGGTAGACTCTCACAAAACAAAATGGATAATGCCAATACATCACTATCATTGATAGACAGATCACCAATAGTGGAAAACATTCACAAAGAAGCTCCACCATAGATCAATTAAACTTAGCAGACACTTACAGAATATCTTGCAGCTTCATAAGACTCATCCTTCTTAGTAGCCTATGAATCTATCTCCAAAGTAAATCATGCTTTAGTTCATTAAAATATGAAAAAGTATGTGGTGGCATACTCTTGTAGTCCCTGCCCTTGGGAGGCAGTGGCAGGCAAATCTCTGTGAGTTCAAGGCCAGCCTGGTCTACATAATGAATTCCAGGACTGCTGGGGCTACAGGGAAACTCTGTTTCAGAAAAGGAAAATAAAAAGAGAGAGAAAAAATATGAAAAAAGTAGGTGGTCATTGTATTTACAGACAAGTTACCAGTCGCTACTCATCAAAGAAGCTTCTTTTGCAACAGATGGACCAAGTATAGAGTTCCACCACTGGTCACAGAAAGAAAATAAGTGTCTGTGACATGAGCAACCCCAAATGACAAATCAACAATGGAACTTCTACACCTAAGGCTGACGGAACACAGTGGAACAAGTGGTAGAGATAATACTAATGCATCTCTCAACTCTTATCAGCGAAGCTTCCTCGTGTAACAGAGACAATGAATGCAGAAGGCCACAGGAGGTCAAATTGTAGAAAATAATTGACTGCAGGATGTATGTCCCTGGATAGGACGTCTATGTTAAACTTCACCCACCCATGGCTCAGGGATCAGTATGGAAGAGGGGGCAGGAAGACTGTAAGAGCCAAAGGTTGTGAATGACCATAAGGAAAGGAGTCTTACAAGCTCCTAGGAATTCGCTCATATATGCTGACAGCATGCACAAGACACATGTAAACTCTATCCAATAAGAAATATCATAGAAATTGGGAAATGGATAAAAGGCCCCAACCTTATCCAAGGAATTAATTACAGCTGATTAATGTTGGGTGAGAGAGAAAGCTGATCTTAAAAGGAGTGACACTAGATAGGCTGACCAGACCCCAATAGATGAACTTAAACCAAGAGACAGTTGGGTATGCAAACTTGACTAGATAGGCTTTAATTTATAAGACAGAATGTGTGAAACTCTGTGGGCAGCCTACGGGGAAGTACAGATAAGGGAGGTCTAAATATGATTAAAATGTATTAATTCCATAAAATTCAATAAAAATATACATTGAAAAAATATGAAAAAAATGGAAACTATTTCTTTAATCCTCTGAGCTCATAATGGAATAAGCTAGAAACCACTGGACAAAAGAAAAACAGAAAATATTTAAACATATGGAGATTGACTAATACACTCTTTAATGATCACTGAGTCATTGAAAAAAACTCAATCAAGGACCAACATTCTGAAGACTTAGTCTCTACACTTTAGCTATTTGTGACTTTTGTATTCTTGGCTCTCTGTTTCACGAGGGAACTTCATTAATGAAACTGAGATATTCATTACTGTCTTCTTTACCCTTTGTTCTGTGTTCACTGATCAGTAGGTGTAGAGGCTGCATTATAGGTGTGTCACTTAGACTTGGGCAATTTACATACAATGTCTGCGTGTGACCAGTTGTGGTATCTTGTAATAGTCTCCCACTGGTACAACAGAAGTTTCTTTGATGAGTAGTGACTGGGACATTTGTCTGTAAATCTAAGGTTCCATATTTTGCCTGTAGTAAGAAATTAGTCTAGGGATGTGACATTCTGGGGTTTTCTCTAAGATGTATGACCTCACCAGCCATGTGTATATGGCTATGCTTATGTTTGTTCCCATTGAGTGGGCTTCTAGTACAGTTAAGGAGCTGTTGATTGCCCCCCAGATAAAAGTGCCACTATTGCACCAATGTCATATGCTATGCAGGTCATTCATGTGGTGATTTGGACTTGAAGCTGGTCTTGAACCATCAACTGATGATCTCCCTTAGCATCTGGCATAATGCTTTCCAAACCTACGGTAGCCAGCCTTCAGGGGACATCGATTCCAGGTCAGTTCCAGCTCCATTGTTCCAACTCCTGTGTCCAAAGTATGTTCTGTCTTCAGCAGGATGGTCTCAACTTCAAGTTCTGGGAGGTAATCAAGGCCTGTGGCAATAGCCTATGTAATTGTGGGAGTCTCTTGGACCACTTTTGCCAACAACTCAAAGGAAGGTTTCCCCTGTCTGGCACTGTTTCTTGTTATGTAACCTTTAGCTATACACATGAACTAATTTAGAGATATTATACATGTAATTTGTCTTTAAGGAGTTGGACCAATATGATTTCTTCTGATTTTTTTTTAAACTAACCAGGCATTATTTATCTCCCCCCCTCTCTCTCTTCCTGTCTAACCCTTCCACCATGAATTTCCCATCGGGGCTCAGGGACCATTGCAGAGAGGGGGCAGAAAGATTCTAAAAGCCAAAGAGGAGGTACATGATCATAGGGAAATAGAATCCAACAGGTTCCTGGGACCCTGCGCCTGGGAACCTACAGCATTGGTGTTAGCATGCACAGGACCCAAGGAAACTTAAACAGATAGAAACCCAGCATAGAACTGGGGAAATGTATAGCTGACCCAACCTTAGGTGAATAAATATTAGCAACTGATTACTGCTGGGTGAGGAAGAACTGATCATTCCAAAGCGAGAAACTCTAGATGGGCTGACTGGACCTCGGTAGATGAACTTGCATGAAGGAACATCTGAGGACACTAACTTGACCTGATGGGCCTTAACACAAACGACAGAATGCATGAATTCCAGTAGAGGGTGACGGGATGGTGCCAGTGGGAAGGGGTATAAAATGATTAAGATTGATTGAGATGTTCTGTATGAAATACACAAAAATTCAACAAAAGAAAAGAAAGAAAGAAGAAAAAAATCAATCCGATTTTTAAAAAATCTCCTAGAATCAAATGAAAATGGAATCTAACTGGAAACTCTTCAACAGAATTAGTTGGGTAGTGGATTTTATAGCTATGGAAACCTATATTGAAATGATCAGAAATATCACAAACAAATAATCTGTTTAGATACCTCATGACCTTGTAAAAATAAGAAGCCAAATGCTAAATCTATAGACAGAAATCAGTGAATCAGAATCAGTGAAACAAAACTGGTTATTGGACAGATAAGTAAGGTTGACAGACAGCCACATTAACCAAAAAGAAGAGGTAATTAATAAATTAAAGTTGAGATGAAAAGAGGGACAATGCCACATCCATCGCTGAAATCCAGCTGATTATTCAGGTATTCCAAAATATGGAGAATATAGAAGAAATAGACAAACTGTCAGATACATATTCAATCAGCGGGTTATAAAATTTTAAACAGATCTCTAAATATTAATGATATTGATGGGGTAGTAGTGTCCTTCATACAAAAGTCCACAAACAGATTGGATTCACTGTCAAGTTCTCTGACAAAATAGAATACCAGTGACTTTCAATGTATTCTATAGAATACAGAGTCAAGTAATTCTACCAAATTTCTCTAGCAAAATCAGTGGCTTCCAGCTACCTGAACCTGATATTGATACAACAGCTAAGGAAACTATACACCATTTCCCTGATGAACATAAACACAAGAATTACCAATAAAATATTTCAAACTGAATTCAACAACACATTAAGAAAATAATGCATAGTGATGAAGTGTGCAACACTGCAGTGAAACGTGTGTGTTTCAATACATGCAAATTGATACATTAAATAAAGAAAATAAATGAAGAAACAAATCACATGATCATCTCAATATATTCAGGAAAGACCCTTGCATAGTTCAACAATCCTTTGTAGTAAAGCCCCCAAAGAATTTAGGAATAAGAACATATATAAATATAAGAAAAGTGATTTATATCAAACCTGTAGGCAAAGCTATACTAAATATGGAAAAGCTGACAGCCTTCACTCTAGAAACAAGAAATTGACAAGGTTATTGACTCTTTCCACTCTTATTCAATATAGTGCTTCAATTTTTAGGCAGATCAATAAGAAAAATAGGACAAAATATAGAAAGACGCAAACAAGAAAAGAAGCATATATATATTTGCAGAAGATATAACCCTGTCTTTAAAAGACCATAAAGACTCCACCAGAAAATTCTTATATCTGATAAATATTTTCAGCAAAGACCAGGATACAACAAAACTTACTTTCATCAAGAGAGCACAACAAGGGGCTAGAGAGAAAGCTCAATAGTTAAAGGCTCTGGCTGCTCTTGCAGGAGACTGGGTTTAAATCCTAGCACCCACATGGTGGCTAACAACCATCCATAACCCCATTTCCAGGGGATTCATTGCCCTCTTCTGTCCTTTGAGGGTACTGCATGACATGGGTGCACTTACGTACAAGCAGACATAACATTCATACAAATAAAATAAGAAAATTCACAAAAAAGAAAGCATAATAATTTTTAATTACATTTATCAAGTGCTAGTTCACTCCATTTCATAAAATATTAGTAGCTTTTGTACATAATAATATCAAACTTAATGAAAATGAAATTAGTAAAAAAAAAATTACTCTGTTCCCAGTAGCCTCAAAATGTTTTTTTTAATTATTAAAGAAAGAGGCAAAAAGAGAGAGATGAAAAAATCTTCAGGAAAACTGGAAATGTGGGGCTGAATGCTTTCAATGGAGTCAAGTGCTTACACACAGAAAGCTTTATAACCCTGAAGAAAAGAAAACAGTAGATGTGGGGAAAAGTATAGGTTGTGATGGATGAAAGAGTTATTATCCTGAAATGTCTTTATTATACAGAGTGATTCATAGACTCAATGCAATACAAACAAAATTCCAATGACATTCTTCACAGAGATGAATAGAAAATAATATCCTAAATTACAAATGGAAATTCCAAAGACCTAATAGCCAAAGCAATCCTAAGGGAGAAGAGAATGACAGAGGTGACATGCTTCTTCACTTCATGTTGCAACTACTGATCCTTTATCACTGAACCAATATGACTGTGGCACCAAAGATCCTCACCTCTAAACTCCTGGATTATAATAGAGGACCTAAAAATAAACCCTGACAATTATACCCATCTGACAATTATACCCATCTGACATAGACGAAGGCACAAAAAATTTACTTGGGGTTTTTGCAACAAATGTTACTGGGAAAACTGTATATCTACTTCTGCAAAAAAGTAGCTAGGTTATCTCTAACCTCATACAAAATTCAATTCAATATGGATCAATGTCTTTAATGTAAGACCTGAAAGTTTGCTACTACTAGAAAAAGCTAGGAGAACTACTTTGAGATATAGACATAGGCATTACTTTAAATAGGACTCTAATAGTCCAGAAAATAACACAAACAATTGAAAAATGGGTCACCAAACTGAAGCTCTTATATAGCAAGGGAAGTAATTATCAATGTGAGAACAGCCTATAAAATGGGGGGAAATACTTGTCTGTTATTCATATGACAAGAGGTTTTTATTTGATTGTGAACAGAACACAAAAAAGCAAACACAAAAAGAACAAATGATCCAATCAATAAATGGGCAAAAGAAATGAAAAAGCAATTCTCAAAAGAAGCGCAAACAGCTAGTAAATACATGAAAAACATCTTAGCAGTCTTGGCTATGAACAAAGTGAGATTCAAATCTACAAACTCTAAGTGACACCAACCAGCAAGTCTATCATCAAGAAAACAGAACCAAGAGAGTGTGGAGATACAGCATAGAAAGAACCCTTATGTACTGTTGGTTGAGATTGGTGCAGTCACTGTGGAAATCAGTGTAGAAATTCC
The DNA here is from genome assembly GCF_000622305.1 of Nannospalax galili. Classification (NCBI taxonomy): domain Eukaryota; kingdom Metazoa; phylum Chordata; class Mammalia; order Rodentia; family Spalacidae; genus Nannospalax; species Nannospalax galili. The sequence continues at coordinate 8,293,731 of NW_008348586.1, forward strand.
TCAGAAAATTAACAATGGATTTCCAATGTGATCCTAATCTGTTACTCTTGTTTATATAGCTGAAGGAATAAAAGTTTACATAGAACAGAGATACCTGTGCACCTATGTCTTATATACCAGAAGAATCTTTGGAATCAGCCTTGGTGACTATAAATTTATAAATAGATCAATAAAAAGTGGTATATACATGAAATACTATTCATCCAAAATAAGGAACAAAATCTCATAATCTGTAGTAAAATGAATGGACCTGGGAACTAAACAAAAGAAACCAGATTCACAAAGACAAATGTAACACTTTTGCTCATATGCAGAATCTAACTTTATAAACTACAAGAAGGTAGAAGGTAGGGAAGGTGGACAATGGGGCAATTGAGTGTGATGGGGGAATGAACATGGTTGAACCTCATTGCGTACATATGAAAATCACATGATGAATCCCAGTATTTTGTACAAATTATATAAACTAATAGCTATGTGGGTATGTCCTGGACTAAACAACAAACAGTTATGATGTATTGGGAAGACAATTTGAACAGAGTTGAAAGACATCATTTTCTTTATACATGCTTGTGAGCAAAGATACTATTTTAAAAATAAAAACTATCTTTATACATTAGCCTAAATGATTTGGCTGAAATTAATTTGCAGGAGAATGAAATAATGAGTGCCACATCTACAGAATGTTTAACAAAAGTTACTAGCATTGGGTCTGGAGAGATGGCTCAGCGGTTAAGAGCACTGACTGCTCTTACAGAGGACCTGGGTTCGATTCTCAGCACCCACATGGCAGCTACAAATCATACTTAACTCCAGTTCCAGGGGAATTTTAAGCTCTCTTCTGACCTCTGTGGCATTGTATGACACGGGTGCACTCACATGCATGTAGGCAATACACTCATACACATAAAACAAAAATAATAAATAAAATATTTGTAAAAATAACTTACTAGCATCAATAGACCACAAAGCAGAGTAATGTTAACCACCATGTGGGAACTGAACCCCTGTCGTCTGGAAGATCAGTCAGTTTCCTTAATCCCTGATTCATCTCCTCAGTCTCAGATACTGAATATGTTTATTATGATAGAACTCTCAGCATCTTGGTTCTCCTGAGGGTATAATCAACACTTTGCCTACTATTTCCAAGACTCTGTGATCTACACCGTAGTCTATACACCATAGTGTGGATATGACCAAGACAGGATGCTTTGCATTCAAACAGGTCCACATTGGAAGCAGAACTTTAAGATGAAACTGCCAAGCTTTGTCTCCAAATTGGGGTAGAGCTTAGTTCCCTTGGACCACAATGGGATCAGATTTTGTGTGCTCCTAGGGAAAAAAAGTTTACCAGGAAGTGAATTTCCAGGAACAGGAATTTCTTCAGCCTAGACTTTATTTCTTTAAATGAATTTGAACCTTTGTAAGTTTGAGTCTCCAACAATTTGGTTTTTGCCATGGGGGGGGTCCTTTCTTTATTTCCCATTTAAGCACAAGAGGCTTCTCCTCATTGATGCTGATCTCTGTAACAGTTACAGCTGCCTTCTCAGTGCCAGCCTGAATGTTCTCCTATCTTGAAAATTTCTCTGTCAAATAAATTAACCCATTATCTTCAAATTAAGCTTTACTTTGTTTCTCAGGACATGGGAAGAATAAAGCCAGATTCTTGGCAAAAAGACCACAAGGATGGCCCCAGCCCAGTTCCAAAATCCTCTCTGAAATCTTATGAACTATATGCCTCCACTGTCTGCGTTTCTCTCAACGTTACTTTATTTCAAGCCCAACTTCTTAGCAATTTCTGTCACAGTTTCTTGTACTGTTGTGCAGTTATAAAGTACTCCAAGAAAAGCAATGTAAGGGAAAAGTTTATTTTATCTTAAGTTCAAGGTCGAGTTTCCCTCAGTAGAGAAGTCAAGGGAGCAGGAGCCTGAAACATGGTCATGGTGCAGCCATGATCAGGAAACATAGATGGAAGTATACATATATGTTGCTCAGTTATCTTTTTCCATTTCTTATAATCCAGATTCCCTTGCCTGGAGAATGGGCTTGCTCGCAATTAAGGTGGACCACCCTGCTTCAACTAACAAAATGAAGATTATCCCCCACAAGCAAGCCCAGACATTTATTGCCCAAGTGATTCTAGATTTTGTCAAGTTGACAACACACCTGTGGCTATGCTACAACACCATAGCCTTGTGACTTAAACATTCACTTTTCATAGTTCTAAGATCAAATAGTAGGAAATCTGGTATTTCATAAGGAGCTTCTTCCTAGCTAGTAGTTTTCTCCCAAAGTAATCATCTTATACTCTCAAATGGCAAAGAAAAAGTCATCGCTTCATTTTTTAAAAAAAAAATATGAAATGTGTGTTCGTGTTCATTGCTACCCTTTTCAAAATAGCGATTGGAAAAAAACCCAGATGTCCACTGACTGATGAATGGATAATGAAGTTGTGGCTCATACACACAATTGAACATTATAATATTATTAAGCTCTTAAAAATGAAATTATGGAAGTCACAGGTAAAGGGACTCGAAATAGTCATCCTGAGTGAGGTAATCAAGACTTAGAAAGACAAATATCACATGTTCTCTCTCAGAGGTGAATGCCAGCTTTGAAATCTTACATATTTATGTCTCTATTTGCAAATACAGAGAGGTTAAAAAAACCTAATAAACAGTCATGGGGGGGTGCTTCCAAGGAGGGGTGTTAGAATACAGTGATATGAAAGGGGAAAGGAAACAGACCAGGAAGAAGAAAATGGGGGGAGGGTAATGGAAGGCAGGGCAAAAGATGAAGTGTAAGACACAAAAGACCTTCAGAAAAAGTCATATGGAAACCTATCACTATAGAACCTTCTTAAATTATATACATATATATCATTTATAACAGAGGAACATTACCCTTAAAAAAATGAAAAGAAAATAAAACCTCAATGCCAGGAGCAGGCTTTCTCTCTCCTCCTCTTGGTTACCCACCAGAATTGGATGGTAACCAATTGTTACTCTGTTGTTGAAGACACTACATGCATGAGCTATTCAGCAAACAAGAAGAAATCAAGCTGGTACCGCCTTCAGAGCCTCATCTCCACTGGCTAGAGCTCATAGTGCTGGAAGGTGCTATGCATGCTACTGAAAGGATAAAATAATCATAATTTCACCCAGCTATGAATCCTGTGAACTACAATAACAACTAGCCTGGCAACATGTACCTACACTGGTGCAATAGAGGCACAAATATTATGGGAGTAACCAACCACCCTTTAACTGGATTTTAAGTCTTCTTAAGATGGAGTCCATGCTTTACATTTTTATCAGACTAGACAAGTCACAGGACATAGGACAAAACCTAATACCAGTTTTCTACTAAATAGATACTGTATTAAACTGATTTTTATTGACTTATTGTCCTACCCATAGATTGACGTATCTCTCAGCCCTCTTAAGAGAAATTTCATTATGTAACAGATGGAGATTAACGCAGAAACCCACAACTGGTCAACATGCAGAGAACAAGAGCCTGCACAGTGCTTATCCCTGAATAGCACACCTATATCAAACTTCTCCTTCCCAAAGTTCAGACATCATTATGGAATAGGTGGCAGAAAGATTGTAGATCAAGGAAACAGTGTTTTCCTGAGCTGGTCAGTTATTCATGTTAACTCACAGAAACAGTGACAGCAAACACAAGTCCCATGCAAGCTTTAACCAGAAAAAAATCCCAACATAAATATGAGGAAGTTGGTAAGAATCTCCAGCTCCACCTAAGGAAACTGCCTCAATAGATGGTTGCTGGAGAGGCAGAGACAGACGTTTTCAAGAACAAGACTTGAGGGTCAGCCAGGACCCAGTGGAAGGACCTATTCTGAAGGTCATTTGAGGACAGAAATTAGACTCTATGGCCTTATTATATATAAAAGAGTGCATTTAAATTGCATGGTGGGCAATAAAGGGAGGTGCGGCTAGGGAAAGGGACTTAAATACCATCAAATTAATCATAAAATGATATAATTATTTAATTATAATTCTTTGAGCATTTCATACACACATGAAATATATTTTAATCATATTAACTATCAGATCCTCCTTTTAATTCCTCCCTAAACTACCCCTAAACCTGTTTCATAATTACTGTCCTTACAGTGAACATTTTGTTTATATAATTAATTTCATGCTGTAATAAAATGTATACATCTCATTTTTCTCAGTTTGTCTGGATTTTTATTTGGTATCCTACTTGTAACTGTTATAAATATTGGTGACTCAGGGTCCAAGTCATGTTTTCTTCCTTGCAGTATTCAAATCACAGGACTGAGGGGAAATGGGACTAGCTCTTCTTTGCATAGAATTTTCACATGTATTCATTTTCATTCATTAAAAAATGCTGTGTCGTGTTACTGCACAGGGAGTATGTCAGCGAAAGTGACTACTGACTCACTTTCTGAGGACTAAGAAGCTTCCTCAGAGAGGTTTACTTTCCTGGTGAGAAGCCCAAATTGTTCTGACTGATACCAAGTTCAAAAGTGAAACTTTTGACAAACAGAGGTGATCGTTAAGCTAAAATTGTCATTAAAAAGCAAGATTAAAGAATCAGGGACTCTGTGGAGTTATTTACTTATTAAGAGGTTGTTCATTGCACAAGAGCAGCAAACTAAAGGATTGATGAGTATGACTTTTAAGAATATAGGGATACTACCTTTAGACAAGCACATGCTGGACTTTGTATTTCCTTAGCAGTTGTTTTGTTTCTATAGAAGTAAGTAACTTAAAAAAAAAAAAAAACACTGAAACAATAAACCAGAACCTGAGTAAACGGCTAAGTCATAAATATCTTGCTGCAAAGTCATGGAGACTCAAATATGATTCCTCAGAACCCATGTAAAAAAGTCCAATGTGATGGTACACACTTCTGGTCTCAATGCTGAGGAGGCAAAGACAGGTGAATCACCGAGACTCACTGTCCAGCCAGCCAAGCCTGACTGGTGAGCCCCAGCTCGGTGAAAAACTGTCTCTATCAAACAAAACAAAAGCAAAAGAAGGTAGATGATGCTTGAGGAAGAATGATGCTTAAAGTAGTCCTCTGGCCTCCACATGAACCAAAAGCACCCAGACATATGAAAAAGCACACACATGTATATTCACACAGATAAAACAAAACTGAGAAAGATTCCAGTGAGTCCGTAGAACTAGCAGGAAGATAAGGATGTAAGGATGTTCAAAATGAACTCAACTCTCTCCTCTCCTCTCCCCTCCCCCTTTCTCTCTCTCTCTTTCTCTCTCTGTCTCTGCCTCTCTCTCTGTGTCTCTGTCTCTGTCTCTCTGTCTGTCTCTGTCTGTCTGTCTGTCTATCTGTCTCTCTCTCTCTCTCTCTCTCTTTCTCTCTCTCTCCCTGACTCTTTTCACTTCTAGGCCTTTCAACCACATCCTCCAACCTCACAGCCATTTTCTACTCATGACCAGACAATCAATGACAGCATCCAAGTTTCACATTATACACATTTTAGAGAGGAATTGACCTAAGTAAGCTCCAAGATAAAACATGTTTGATAGGTAGAGGGGCACTGTCCTATCTTAAGACAATCAAATATAGGCAGCAGTTCAGTAAGTGGATTCCAAAACAAACGATTTAATGCAAGAAATAAGTGAGTTCCTCATGAAGCTACATAAATTAAGAACAATCCCAACAGCTCACTCATGCATCTAATAAAATGAATCTTCCCATCAGTGCCACAAAGGCATCAATACATTGTACCTTCATTTTCTCATCCAATTTGAAAGCACCTTATTTATGATTTATTCTATAGATGGTCTAGTCATTAAACCCCATCCATGCTAAGATCAAGCATACCTATCTTCTTCAGGAAGCTTTCGCCAAGTGCTATACATTATCTCCTACATGTCTGCGCATTGCGATGACTTAGAGATTGCTCTCCTTAATGTTAAATATCTTGCTTTGAGTTTAATTATTTCTAATATGTTGTTCATCTCTCTGTAGGATGCTAGGATTCATACATTTTAAAAAATTAATTTACATATAGTGTGTGTTTGTGTGTGTGTGTGTGTGTGTGTGTGTGTGTGTGTGTGTGTGACTGTGTGGAGGTTACAGAAAATTTGAGGAAGCTCATCCCCTCCTTCTACCAGGCTTGGTAGCAAGCACATTTATCTGCTGAGTCATATGAAGGCCCTCCATAAACCTTCATAGCAACCATTGTTAGTATACTCACAACAAATATTTCCCTCATTCTGACTCCTATAGGCATTTCACAATATGAACTCTACTTCTGATAAAGAAATAGAAGCTGACTTTAGTAAGGTGAGGACTTTTACTAATTTGTATGAAGCACAGTGAAAATCAAAGATCACAGGCTGGAGAGACAGCTTAGTTCATAAAAGGATGGCTGCACAAGCAGTTGGTCCTGAGTTTGGATCCCAAGCACCTACTTATAGAGTAGGAAAGGAGACACACAACTGAAACCCTAGCACTGGAGGAGGGGAGAAAGATGGGTTATGAACTTGCTGGATAGCCGGTCTAGTGGAATCCATGAGCTTCAGGTTCACTGCAAGTTCCTGCCTCAAAAACTAACAGGGAGCATAATCAAAGAGCGCAGGCGGCTTCTGCATTCAAAGGCACACACACCTGCATACATATGCACACACATCCTTGTGTGATACTGCACTCCCACACATTCCACACCAACAGAGAAGAAAATTAAATATCCTGAGTTCAAGCAGGAGAATGGTCTCTGCCCTGAAGTATAAATGGGCAGTTAAATACTGATACCAATTTTAAATGATGAATTGTAACATGGTATTTGTAAGCTGTTCTACTAGGATAGAGCTTAGAGTGAAAGACCAGAACTTCCTGTCCTCCTTATTTAAGAATATCTTGGAAACAGAGGTAGTTAGTGAAAGTCATAGAGAAAAATATGCTTTTCACCAGAAATAAAATAGTCTGTGTTTTAGTAACTCAGTCCATGAAAATTACTAGCACATAAGTTCACTAATTTGTCATAGCTAAAATAACCAGCAATTTAAATTTGGTAAAATCTCTATGAGGAGACAAAATAACTGTACAATAACTATATCTAAATTAAGAATATACTGCCAGCCAGGTGTTCTGGTATACACATTCAGTCCCAGCACTCTGTGGGATCTAGACTAGGGAGACCGTGTCTCAAAAACAAAACAAATCAAACAAAAAAGAACAAGAATACACTGCAAAAACAAAACATTTAGAAAGGAGACCTTTCTTAGTTACTACTCAAATATTTTCTTTTTGTAAATTTATTATTAGATTATGACTTGGATCTAAAGATCGAATGAAAACCTGTATTTGAAAAATAATTTTTTCTCTCTCGTACTTATTTTCATTATTGTTTCCTGACTTTATTTTTGGGTATTTTTCTCACTCCTGTACGTATTTTACATGTTAAAAATCCATTCACGCTTAATATTTTCATGTTCCATGAGTAAGAGAAAAACGTCGCTCTGACTCTCAGTCAGAAGCCATCTAGGTAGCTTAGAAATCCTCTCCGCCCCGCACAGGTTCAATATGAATGCGGAGTACGGTGGAACTGAAGTCTGCCATACAGATGTCTTCCTAATTCTCTGATGCAGTGAGACTCATTCTGAAAGACAGCACTTTTAAACAAGCAAAATATGGAAAGAATTAAATTGTATTATGTTCTGAGCTTTAAAGAAAAGAGAATAATGATGTACCCAGACACAAATACCTGAACAAAATGACCCTATTGACTCTAAATTAATGGGGACCGGATTCTGATGTGGTGCTTCTGCAGTATGTGACAAAGAAGGAGAGTCCTGTGCTGATCTGGATTGAGCCTCATAGCAAGTATGAAATATTTTCTTTTTCTTCGCCTGTTTAAATTCAAAAGGTGTACAGATAACATAGAGCCCCCTCCCCCTCTCTCCTTTCTCCCTCCGGAACTGGAAGGATCAGATCATTAGAAACAGACAGAGGACATTTCAGACTCATGCCCCAGAATCCTCTCTGCTTACCCCCATCTGCAGAGTGCTGCTGCAGAAGTGAATTTATGAAGGAAATTGGATTCACTGTTTGCACACAACAACGTATTTAGCTGGTGGCTGTGAGGGTCCAATTAACTCTCTTAACAATATGAGTGAACTGGGGTTTTTGGATTAGGTTCATAGCCAATTATAATTGTTTTGGTTGACTACCCTCTTTTGTAACCTTATTTACACTTAAGAAAGCTGCATTGGAAAATATTTCATAGTGTGAAACAAAAAAAAAGCCTGGGGAAAACTGGAGAAACAATTATTTTCTCTAGATCATGAAACATGACCTCTTATTTATGTTTGGGCATAAATGAAAGAATCTTTTTTTCAGAAATGAAAATAAAAATGTCATATATAAAGCATTTTGAAGATGTCTCATATCACCATTATTGTTATTGTCTCTACCTCATGATGAAAGGAAAGAAGAAACAGTGTTTGATACCAGTGGATCAGACTTCTAAAATCAGCCATCCTGCTTGCAAGCCACAGCCTCACTGAACTTAGTGCCCTCCATCTAGACAGTGGAAATAATAACCCTGTAAGCACAGCAATCAAATGAAGGAACAGATGTGATGTGCTCTAAAAGGCAACAATCCCAACAGTGGTTATGAAACATTATTGAGTAATAGAGATTTCTTTTTATGTTATTTTAAACTACAGTGGAAATATTTTTCATATGTTTAAGTTGCCCTTGGGGATTTGTTAAGAAATTATTGTTAGCTAATCCTTGTCTATCTTCCTATCTTGCCAAAGTGCTATGGATATGAATTAGTTTTATATAAGCAATGGGGAGGTCCATGATACTGGACCAGAAATGACATTGAAACTGGATGTGTCATTAGGACAAGTGTCATTTTTAAAAGCCAAAGCTAATGCCAAATCTCTGTGTGACTCAGCCCCAGGGCCAGCTTCATAATGCAGGTTTCATTATTATTTTGTTGTGTTTAAGTCAACACACAAGGAAATAATTATCATGGAACAAATACTTTGATCCTCAGCTTTCTCAAAGGAGAGGGGACATACTTTGCCACACAGAGCCACAAAGGAACTGACCAGAGATGGCCAGAAAGGAGATGGAGCAGGTAAAATAGATAAGAGTGATTGTAAGCAGTCCTGATGACCATCAATCACATCAACAAAGCACCAGAACCGAATTGTTAAGCTGTTTTATTTAGAGGCCAGCAATCTGAGCAGTGGATCTGTATCCTAAAAATGCTCTATCATCTCATCTTCAGCCAGGTGATTACATAGGGAGGGAAACACAACCAGATGATCATTCCAAAGATCAGTCTTGCCCCTCTGGTCAGGTGGTCAGCTGTCTTGCTGAAATGAATGAACTTGGTGCTTTTCTTCTTATCTTTTGCATTCTGTTAGCTGTGGAGCATTGGAAAGCACTATTGTTACTGAATCTTCCATTCTTCCTGAGCTAGTCATTTGGTTTACTCTTGGGTGAGTGGTCATTCACTGTTGATTTTCCAGGGGCCACACTCTAAGATTAAGCTAATGCCCTCTCTCCCAGGAGCAGTCAATTGTCACTAGCTCTTTGGCTCTTTAGCCACACTCTAAAATTAAACTAACTCTCTCTGTCAGCTATCCCAGCAGCTAACAGTTGCCAATAGCTTCTCAGCTAAGGGTTAGACTTCTAGCCCCTCTTCTTCTCCATGTTGAGATTTTGTCTGAATTAAGTTTGTCCAGGTCTCGAGCATGTTGTCATAACCACTGTGAGATTATAGATAAACCTGCCTTGTTTTGTTCAGAAAACAGTTTTGTTCCATTCACTCATTGCTTCTGGATTTTATAAACTTTCCACCCCTCTTCCACAATGATCCCTGAGCTTTGGAAGGAGAGGATGTGATATAGATATACCACTAGGTCTGAACATTCCTCAGTCTTTTATTCTCTGGTCATTGGTGAGACATGGGTCTCTGTGTCAATCACCATCAACTTCAAAGAGAGCACCTCTGATGAATATTGGTAGATACAGAACCTATGGGAAAAATGATAAATGATTAGTAGTACTACATCTGTTTGGAAGAGTAATAGTAGCATGTTCTCTCTAGGATCTAGCCACAGGTTCTTAGCCTTGATAATGATTCCAGATATGGCTTCCATTTTGTGGAGCAGGCAATAAGTACGATCAGAAAGTAGTTAGTGATTTCCATAACACTCATGTAACTAATACATCACTGAGCATATCTTGCCAAGGATGGTCACAATGGTGGCCTTCAGAATCGATAGCTGGCTAAGTCTGATGATTACTTTTTCTCTCTGTTAACATGCCAGCAACTTTCAGCTAGCCAGCCAGTAGGGATGAAGTTTCCTGTTTAGTACCAACTTGATATCTCCATATTTAATGGCTCAAGTAGATGGTGTCTTCATCAATAGGGGCTTGTCAGTAAGTTCTGGGGATTAACTGAGAGCAATGCCAGTCTGTACTATTTGGGGGGTTTGTGACACCACCCTGGCCAAAATTCCAAAGGAGGTTATACATTCCTGTTTCTGTGCTGATTTGTTTTAGACTGTGATGTATAGCATGGACATTTTCACCCTCTTAGATGGTAACTCAACTTAAATTCTTGCTATATATGTATATGCATATATTTTAGGAAGCTTCTATAATATTTCCATTTGACCTTTTCAATTGGTTTTTAGTGATTTTTATCACTCCCCATATTCCATCCTCTAACTTGCCCTCTTATACTCTATCCCATTGAAACTTTTCTGTTCCATTATTCCCCTTTTCCCCTTTTATTACTCCCCAACAGCCTCTTACTAATTTCCTGGCCTCTATGGGTTTTGCAAATGAAACACATACCTGTAAAGATTCAAAGCTAGCAAGCATCCACTTATTACATATATGATGTCTCTCTTCCTCGGTCAAGGTTACCTCGCTCAGAATGATTATTTCCAGCTCCCTCAATTACCTGAAAATTTCATAATTTCATTTTTCTTAATAGATGAATAATATTCATTGTGTAAATGTATCATGTTTTTCATTATTCATTCATCAGTTGATGGATATCTAAGCTGTTTCCATTTCCTGGAAATGGAAAAATGCTATTGTGAACACAGCAACAGTGAAAAGAGAAAATATCTTTATGTGCGTCCACACCATCCAGCGGTAAGTCCACACCCAATAACATGAAAAGGCACCCATTGTGGACCGAAGGTAGCAAAGGTCATGCTGATCACTCGCTTACATCTAGTGTTGGGGATCATGTGATGATCACATGCCGGTCATGAGGAGGCAGACCAATCAAAGTGCAGTGGAAGCAGGATGCACTCTCAGGCCATCTGTGCGGAAAGTTGTGGAAGAAGGTGCAGCTATGGGGCAGGGGGTAGCCATGCTGATGGCACAGTTTAAATTCTGATACAGGAAAAGGGGTCTAAGGCATGAAATGGCTGTGGCAGGGCTAGAATTTGGCCTATATCTTTACAGTAGAATGTAGAGTCCTTTGGGTGTAGGTCCAAGAGTTCTATAGCTGGATGATATAGTAGATGTATTTCTAGCTTTTGGAGGAACTTTCGCATGCATTTCCAGACACAATCAGTGAATGTTTGTTTCCCTTTCTACACACTCACACCAGTGTTTATGGTCATTTTTTTTTTTTTTTATATCAGCCGCTATGACTGGGATGAGATGAAATCTCAGAGTAGTTTTAATTTTCATTTTCCTGATAGCTAAGGATGTTCAGTGATTCTTCAAATTTATTGTAGCTGTTGTATTTCATCTTTTAAGAATTCTTTCTTAGGTACCGCGAGGTGGCACATGTCTTAGAAAATATACCCAGGTTCTACCTAAAGGTATATAGGGAGTTAGGAATATACTAGGAAGAGGAGACTGACTGTTCAATGGAACTACCTGAAAGTTAGGCAGGGAGCTCCAGGAATGCAAGTCTCTTGGGGCATCACTCAAACGGGGATGGGCTTTTGGTATGTCATCTACAAAAGTGTCATCCATGTATCTGTAAGGAAACACAATAAATTCCCTGGTTCACTAGTCTAGTCCTGATGGAAATCATTTCTCCTTTCTGTAACTGACATCCTAGCTGGGAAAATATTTGTTCACATCTCCCTAAAGTCAAACAAGAGTAGATATTGACATAGTTGAGACACAGCCTAGCCATTCTTTCTTATGACATTTGGAGATATATGAGTTTAATTATTTATTTTCTGTTTATAATAATGCATTTGAAAATACATGAATGTGAATGTGATCCATATTTATACCATATTGTTTTATCATTCCCTAAAGATAATTGCTAGCCCAGTCTTTTCATAGAAGCATATAGGACATAAAGCAAAAATTATTCCAAGCAAACTCATTATAACAAAAGTGGGACAGTAATATGATTTTTAGTAGAAAATATTGTTAGGTCTTTTCCCTAGGGATAGTTATATCTGTCTGTGCATCCACTGTGAGAAGTAATTTTGGTTGCGTGATCTCTGACCAGAGCCACTTTATAACAATCATGACAGCATATGTGTTCACCATCATGATAATGTAATTCTTTTGCTTCCTTGGGTTCACACAGAATGCTCAGAAAAGAACCATCTCATGATGTTTTTCCATACTTGTGTATCACATAACACTCAGCCCATAGTTTCTAAAGAAGATAGTCTGCTTTACCTGTGTGATGAGCCCACAGTTGCATAATCAGTGGTGTCATGGTTGAATGTGAATTGACCTCCTCAGGCTCATGTATTTGAATAGTTAGTCCACAACTGATGACACTGTTTTGGAAGTTTGTGGGACCTTTGAGAGTGGGGTTCTTTCTAGTCTGAATAAGTATGTCTCTGGGGGCGGGACCTGATACTTATAGTCTGGCCCTGCTCTAGCCCCAGGCTGTCTGCTTTCTGGGTGGCAGTGTGCTATGACTAGTTGCCTCTTATGCCTACTGCCACAGCTTTGAGCCATTCCCACCAATATGTCTTCCCCAACATGATGGAGCCCAAACAAACCTTTCTTTCTTAAATAGCTTCTTAAGTATTTGCTACAGTGATGATAAATGTAACCAATACCAGTGGAAAACACATAATTCAAGCTTTTGTGGTCTTTCAGGTCCATTACTAGAATTTCTTTTTGCTGTATTAATTCATTTGACTCACATCACTCCTAATATTTGAGAAGTTCTCAATTTATCATCTAAATAGAGTGAAATTAGGCACTATTCATATCTATGCTGATAAAGGAGGCATAAAACTTTCTTTCTTACAGATGCATAAACTAAGTCCAGGAAGTGATGCTCATCAGTGGGCATACTCAGTACAGATAGGAATTGTAGAGGCATCCCCCAAGGCTATTACTATTTCAAGCCCACTGTGTCCTGACTCTGATTCCTTACATTTTGACAGGAGCTAACACTACTGGTCACATACATAAGTATGAGCAATCTAAAGGAGGACAAATGATTCCAAGAAAGATGAGGGGCTGGAAAAATGGATCAGTGGTTAAGAGCACTGGCTGATGCTGCAGAAGGCCCAAGTTCCGATCCCAGCACCCACATGGTGGCTAGCAACTGACTGTAACTCCAGTTCAAGGGGATTGACACCTTCTTCTGTCCTCTGCAGGTACTTCATGACACGGGTACACTTACACACATGCAGATATAACACTCATATACATAAAATTAAGATAAATAAACCAAAGAATGTTTAAAAATGTAGAAAGATGAGAATAGATTTCTTCAACTTCGAAAAGGAAATCATCTATTAAAGACAAGACCCTTCCACTCTGTGTCATTATTCCCAGTTACACTGATTTGATCAAAATACCTTACATGCATGTATGAAATTCTCAATAAAGTCTTTTTAAAGGTTAAAAAAAAGCACCTGACCTTTACACCACAATTCTTAGAAAAATCTAAAAATAACCATAAACTATTCACAGTTTCCTCACTGTGAACTTTAGTGCTGAGGAAGCAACACTAGGGAGAAGATACATTATGTTGCAGTTTAGCTCCTGTGTCTCTAAACATGAATCTGGTGTTCAGGAGAGCTGGGCATCTCCACACACATGGCAGCAGTGTAATAGTAATATGTCTATGAACAAAACAGAGTTGCTGATCTTAGTGACTTAAGAATAAGACAATAAAATCAACACATATCCCATATCAGTGAAGAAGACTGATTCTTTATTCTTTATTTCACTGACCATGTGCCATTTTTGGCAGTTCAAAAGAACTGTGATTTATCTTTAAGATAAAAGTATCAAGATTTACTTCCCAGTTTCAAACAGATCATTGGATCAAGGGATTGGATGTGGAAAAAGCACAACTGGAATTTGTAGACTTAACTCTGACACTTCTTTGTGTGTAACTGCCAGTGATTCAGTTAAAATTGCAGATCCTCACAAGACATGGGGGATACTGACTAAGTCTACTTTGTGAGACTATGATGGGAATCAAGTAGAAAAAAATATAAAAAGGGTTTGGTATAAAATTCCATACAAAGAAGCATTTGATAACTTTTTATTATTCATTCAACAATTTATTGTTATAAGTACAAAATTTATATGACCCTGAGTAATATTATTTTCAGGAACAGATCAGGGAAATTAAGGCATGTATTTTCATCTAATACAACAGGGCAAGGTCATAGAGTACAGAAGTGATTGTAGTTTCTTCTTAATAGTCTCTGAAGTTTAGTTGCTGACCATAACTGCAACTTACTCTGGAGTAGAGAAAGGGCAAACTTATACTAACACAAGCACACTTTCATGACCATGATGGGGGCTTCACTGTACACATGGTGCAGATATTCATATTCCCATACAGTGCAATGCTAAACTCTGTAATTCAACATTATATTCCATGTCTGAGAACATTATGATCCCATAGCCGTTTCTTGACTAATAAATATTCAATTATGGGATGTATTTGGATAACTACAGTGTGACATGAAAAAGAAGAAAAAGCTTATTGGTTAGAAATGAAAGAAAGAAAAAGATAACAAATTGAGAATTTCTTGTCAAATTATGAAAATTTGGTTTCATTTTAAATATGATGTCTGATGAATTTAACATTCATGTACTTTAAGAATTGCGTCTTGCAGCAAGAGTGTGTTGTTACAGTATATCTACTTAAAAGCTTCATACATACATTTTGGAACAGTATTTAGATAATTCTTTAAGTGAGATTGCTAGAAACAATATTCATCTTTACATATTTTATGTTTTCAGAGACACTGGCAAGATTTCCTGAAGAAAGTTTTGCACTCGTATCTCATTTGAGCCAATGTATGGAAAAACTACACTCACCTAGAAAATTGTTAATATTATCTATCTAGCTATCTATCTATCTATCTATCTATCTATCTATCTAGCTAGCTAGCTAGCTATCATCTGTCTATCTAGCTATCTAACATCTATCTATCTAGCATCTATTATCTATCATCTATCTATGTATCTATTTATCTATCATCTATCTATGTATCTATCACCTACCTATCATCTATCTATCTATCTATCTATCTATCTATCTATCTATCTATCATCTATCTATCTATCTATCATTATCTATCCATCCATCCATCTTTGGTAATTGTAAAGAGATAGATGATGCAATGGATTTTCATCTTACACTAACACGGTCTACCTGCTTACAACATCTTCCAGTGCCTTTCAATTTCCTAGGAACTTTTCAGCTTGAAAACAATGATTTAATATTCTTACTTTGGATGTTTTGGTGCAGAAATTAGCCTTGAATATATGGACTCACATTTTCATGAACTGAAGAAATTGCAGAAAAGTGCATTCTATATGTAAATATAATGTAACTCTGTTGCTGTGAATTCAGCATCACTTGGCTGCTTCACATTAGATGGACTGTCATTTATTGGGTCAGCAGAGAGATGCATTTTATAGCCAATGGTGGCATAGAGAGTGACTTCATGGTATATTTGACAACTCCATGTGAACTTGTGTGTAGAACATAATGTAATTAGACCTAAAAGTTCAAGATATCAGGAACTAGAGTTCCATACTCTAGGCTAGGCTAAGCACGGAGCTGGAATCACTGTATTTAATGACTATAAGTTTAATTAACTAACTTTCCATGAGTATCTTAATTTGTCAGAGGTATTATCCTTGAAAACATATCACCAGTTTTGATCATGATTACTTTTCCCCCTACCTCTTGTCACCCCATTGGTTACCAACATTATGTAAAGTACAGCAGGATGGTATCATGTTCCCAATACGGTCATTTTGTTGCCATAGGTAGGACTAAAATCTCTCAGTAAATCACATTTCTCTGAAGTTGACAATCTCGTTATTTAAAATTACTGTAAAATTCCTGTAGTGGGGCCAACAATGTTGAGGAAATCAAAACAAAAGGCAGAGCGAGTTACGGGCGCTGCAGAACCTGACAGCTTCATCACAGCACAGCCGTGACAGAAAGAGGGAGAATAATGAAAGCCATGGCCAGTGCTGCCATGTTTTCATGCAAAATAAAATTTTATTGCTCTGAAAATAGATGGTGCTTCTAATGGTTTCTTTAAGGAACAAACAGTAGTTTAAGCCTTACTGAACAAGGAGACGTGGCCATAAATTAAAGTTACACTAACCTTAGGCCGTTCAGGCAACCTGTGAAATAAAATAAGAATGAATATTAACTCTGTATAAGTCTTGAGTTGCAGTTAACATAGGCCAACTCCAGGAACAAAGTCATGATTCAAAGCTGGTGCTTTATGGAAGTGATCTTGTGTAGTAGCTAGAGAAAGGGTCTCCCTGCTAATGGGTTCTTTCTATGATTGTTTCATAGATAGTGAATTAAAAAATAAAACCTAAAAGAACAGGAGATAAAAACAGAGAAGAGTAAAAAGTTGAGTCTGAAGGATATGAGCGTGTTTGAATATGGTCAGGTTAAACCGAATAGAATGTTGCTAATTTCTGGGGTTTCATGTTTAAATAGGGCAGTATGAGGCAAAATCTCAGTATTTTTCTCTACATGAGTAAAAAATCCTTGCAAAGACTGGATATTTGATGGGATTTCACCTCTCCTGTGACTCAGATAGGTATTTTGGATTCTGATATGTTCAACCTGATGTATTTGGTGGTAGACACAGTTTTCTAAGTCTTTGTACAGACTGACACGTCAACTCACTGCCTTCACAGTAGCTCTAACGACTTGGAACTCTGAGCACGTACTTACGCAAGTCCTGCCTGTCCTTGTTCTCTTCACTTCAACCACAAGTTCACATTGGTGCCAGCCTCTGTCATGGTTTCTTTTGTGATTTTCATTGCTTTATTACTTACAATTTAGGATAAGTTCATAGCTTGTCACATCAACCATGAAACTTGAGAATGAATTGAGTATTCTTAGTAATTACAAGGGATCCATGTATAAGTTATGATGATCCCTACATAAAAATAACTGTATACCATCACACCTTATAAGAATTCTATTTTCTATGAATAGATGTGGAAACTTACAACTACATTATTCAGATTTATCACTTAATTACTAGCTATAGTTTGGATCCTAAATGACCCCAAATATGTATGTAATAAAGGCTTGGTCTTCAGGTGGGTCCTAATGGAAAGTTCATAAGCCACTAGAGGTGTGTCCTTAAAGGGGATTTTAGAACCTGAACATGTAAAATTATTCCTTGTCTCATAAGGTGAGTGGTTAGATCCATTATGTGTTACCAAGATGATGATGCATTTAACTTTCTAGACTCTCAAAGAAATAGCTCAGACTGAGATCTTCAAAATCGTGAATCCAAATAAAACTCTTATTTTTATAAGTTGGTCACATCAGTTATTTTATTGTGATAGCTGCTTGATAATAAATCATTTCTTACATGTGTGACTTGGATCTTGATCAATTATTTTTCACTCAATATGAGGGAATTCAAGCCTGGTACTGCAAAGCTAGCCAACTATTGATGGCTGGAGAGGTCATAGACCCTAGTGTTATCCTACTGTTTCCACTTTCTTAAATCAATGTGTAGTCTAATTATATTCTAAATACTTATTCTTGTACACACATGTAAGTGTAGCTCTCACCCTAACCAAAGAAGCTTCCTTTGCATCAGAAGACTTCTACAACTGGTCAAAGTCCAAAGACTAAATGACCATGGGTTATACAGCTCCATCTGGTACATCTGCAATTTCATCCCTATACCTACTGTTCAGGTAACATCAAGGAAGGTGGAGTGGAATGATTGTAACAACTGGGGGACTATGACACCTGCTGTGAAATACTGTCTGCTAGATACAGCAAGGTTTCTGAACCCATAAAATCACAACAATGTGGTTGCTTTAAAAAGACCAACGTTATGATCACACCACTGGACACACCAGGGTGGATGGAGGAAATTTTACAAGATCCCACTCCTAGGTGAAGAGCTATAGGCAGTCAATGGCTGCTCAGAGAGGGAGAAAATCAGTTTTCTCCAGGCATGAGCTCCCTAATATGTTATCCAGTCCCAAGTGGTCAGACCCAAACACATGTACACATGAGCAACACTTAACGGACTCAGTAGGTTGTGTACATGTATGTAAGTGACAATAATTATTATAGAAGAACAGTCATGAATTTGAGAGTGGGAAACATTGGAGTATTTGGAACAGGAAGAAGGAAGGGAAGAAATAATGTCAATACAATACTCAGGTTTGAAATTCTCTAAAATAAACATAAATGCATAATAAGTAAAATAAACTTGAAAGACACACACATATTGATGTATTGGTCTGATCTTCAAATATTCTGATAAAAGTGATCATGTGTCTCTTTGAAGATTCAGGACTTTCAAGTGCGTCCATGTGATTTAGATGTCCAGCCAAAATTGTAGACAGGATCCAAGGGTGCTATATATAAAACATTTTGGTGATAGAAACACATGATCTGTGTGTAAAGAAGCCAGAATGGAATGGAAAAATGCTACATTATTACAGGACATTAGACTGAGGTATCATATCAGAATTGCCACATTCCTTTGTATTCTCATTTTAGTACTGATTCACATAGATTCATATAGGCTGAACAGGGAAAACATGTTAGAGAAAATAATGTTGGTGAGGTATGATGGTCAAGTGTCCCCAAATATTTATATGTCAAATGTTTGATTCTAAAGCATCAGTGTTTTGGAGATGGGGCTTTTAGAAGGTGAGTGGATCATGGAGCTCTGACCTCATCTGTGGATTTTCATTAATGGATTCAGTACCATGGAAGGTGGTGGAAATCTCTCTTTAGGTCTAGTGAGAGAAAGTAAGTCACTAAAGGATATGTCTTATCTTTCACCAGTTCGTTCTCTCTCTCTCTCTCTCTCTCTCTCTCTCTCTCTCTCTCTCTCTCTCTCTCTCTCTCTCTCTCTCTCCCTTCTACTTGGCATGAGATGAGACACTTTATTCTATCATGTGAACTTTGCTAGAATGTTCTGCCTCATTCTAGGCCAGAATGCCATGGAGAGAATTAACCATGGATTAAAAACTATGCTGCTATTTGTCACTGTAAACTCATCAAATTTATAAGCTATTTATCACAAGTATTTTTGTCACACATACAGGAAACAATGATCCAATTCACCATTCTCCTCAAGTAAGCCCTAAAACCTAATCGAATTTTACTAGGTTGCCTCCAATAATTTTAATTTAAAATGTAATAGCCCATGAGTAGCTATAGTTCCAAAATGGCTTTTCAGACACAATAATTAAATTCTTATATCCTCAGTAAATCATCTATTGCCTCATAGAAGCAGTATATCTTTTCCATAACCCCAAGAGAGGCCAGTGCAGAGAAATGACTATTTCTATTGACTGTTGCTTTCAGAAGCTATAATATGGGCACCATCACTTAAAAGTCTTCCACGTTTCCCCAAGGCTTGTTGCTTAAAGCTGAGCATTTTGATATTCAACTTTCATGATCCAATCATTATTCATTTTTCTAGGTACTCTACCAATCCCCCCCCAATATAGATTCTAGACACAAAGAATTACCGACCCAGGTTTCTTCCCACATGTGTCAATGAGTTCCTTTTCAATTAGGCCCCAATTATCTTTAACTGGAACACACATAACACCTATTTTCTCATACTGTCTTTTTTTCCTTCATATTTGTTTGATCCATGGGATGAGACTTGTACATGTGAAAGTGTATTTCATGTTCTTTAGATCACCAGTAACAAGGGCAGATCTGGCTCGTAGTGACTTTTTTAAGGGACTGAGAATATGAAAGAATGAAGAAATATTGATTTGGCAATATCAATGATAAAAGCAAAAAACAAAATTAAATCATTCCAATCCAAGGGAAAATTGTGTCTGTCTACTGAAGAAGGCAAGGTAAATTTGTTATGCATAAACTGAAAATGCTAATGATTTTTAATTAGAGATACTTTTACCTCCTTTTTTTTAAAGGACAAAAAATATTTGGAGAAAAGAGACTCACTCATCACTCAAAAGACAATATATTTGCTGAATGAGGTTTTATTGGAATAAGTGGTTGAAAGCTTCTATGTAACTCTTACTGAAAGAAGACAGGAAGGACTCTGGTGGCCAGATCCATCAACTACCTACAAGTCTTTGAAAACAGGCAGTGTTGCTGAACTCATAGTTTCTCATGTCTGAAATGGTAATAGACCACCCATCTTCATTTGTCTAAGTTGTAAGTGAATTGATCAGATTGGTTCAGCACATGTCATGTACAAATCTTCTATTTTACCACTTCTTTCTCTAAGAGGAGAGCAAAGCCAGTCTGGGAAAAGTCAAAACAAAAGTAAAACAAAACAAAAACTCTGACTGTTCCTTTATATGCTGTGATTATGTTGCTTAACTGAAGTTCTCTAATATACCACAGATTATGTTTAATAACAGCAAGTGAAATAAATGACAACATTTTTAAAGTCAGAAGTTGACACTAAAAATTCAAGTTAATGTTATGTAAACTTAAAAATAAATACACCAATATAATCATTGGATCTATCGTTTGATTGAAGACAGTGTTTTTCTCTGCTGAGGAGCCAAGTTTGTCATTTGATTTTCTCTTCTTTATTACGTTCCTTAGACACCTAGAAGAGATCTTTGCTTATAAGAACAAGTGTAATGCCTTGGCGTGACAGCTTTAATTCCTTAAAGTATATGAAAAAGTTATCTGAGTCCTCTCAAATGATAAAAATGAAAACGAAACTGTCCCTTTACTTAGAAATTCAGGAAAAAGCAAAACTATGAGATGAAATGACTCCATAGTTCTGTAAATACCCTAGGGCTACTGAAACACAGTACCTTGAACAGAGACAATGTAACTTAAACTGAAATTCATTTCTCATTGGAGGCCAAGATCCAGCTGTTGATAAGGGCTGGCTCCTCAGGACCCTGAGGGAAGAATGGATTCTAGGCCACTCTAGCTTACAGACAGCTGTCTTTTCACTGTCTTCATATCCTCTTACCTCTGTAGTAACTCTGCCCACATTTCCTACTATAAGGACAAGTAAGCGTGTGTTTTAAACCCTGACTTAATCTCCTCAAGTTAATTAGTTCTACACATATCCAATCTACAAATAATCTTCAACGTGAGAGAGCTTTAGGGTCAACTTGACACACACCTGGGTTGAAGGAGCCTCAATCGGGGAATTGCCTCTATTGGACTGGCCTATGGCCATGTCTGAGGGGCATCTTCTTGATGAGTGATGTGGGAGGGCCCAGCCCACTGTGGGTGGTGCCACCCCTGGGCAGGTGGGCCTGTGCTGCATAAGAAAGCAGGCTGAGCAGGGGCCAGGGGAGCAAGCCAGTAAGCAGCATTCCTCCATGGCCTGTGCTCCAGCTCCTGCTTCCAGGTTCCTTCCCTGATTTCCTACCTTGGGCTCCCTGATGAACTGCGGCCCGGGAGATGTAAGCTGAATAAACCCTTTCCTCCTCAAGTTGGTATTGGGTCAGAGTATTTTGTCACAGTAATGAAGAACAAACTAGGACACTATCCTCTTGTTTTCTATAGTATAAAGATACTAGCAAATGTTACTGTTAGGGTTTGCTTCTAGATATGAGTTTTAGTCAAATAAATATATGTTCTTCAATATGCATTTAAGTGGATGGACTATTATACTTTTGAAAGAATAATTTTCACATCAAGTTAGATTTTAAACTGCGAAAAAAAAAAACAGATTTTATCCTTGAGTAATAGATTGCTCAAATGATAGCATCAAAATAAGGTTTCTTTGTAGGCTGAACACTTAAAAATTACTTTTCAGAAATTACTCCATTTGATTGTATGATTAGAGTAACAATGTAAAATAAAGTGCATTTATTAGATACCTCCTTATCTATATAAGTAGAGTATGGAGATGGGAAACAAATTTCTCAGGTGGATCACTAGGGCTTTTGATACTTTGGAGCATTTCTCTATCCATACCTTGATTCCAGAAGAGGGCATCAGATCCTCTGGAACTGGAGTTATATAGGGTTAGGAACAGCAGTGTGGCTGCTGGGAACTGAACCTGGGTCCTTTGCAAAGCAGCCAGTGTTCTTTACTTCTGAGCCAGCTCTCTAACTGAACTTATTGTTTCTACCCAATATGTCTAAGCTTCTGAATTGATGGATCATAAAGAAATAAGTTCAAATTATTTTACATGGCTCCATAGTCAAGTGAGGCCATTATGTGTACTGTATAGCTTCGTTTTTCAACTTGACACTGCTTGGTATAGGAAACCTCAAATGAGGAATTTCCACCATTGGACTGAACTGTGGCCATGTCTGTGGGGAATTTTCTTAATTGTTTAGGGATATAGGAGGGCCAGCCCAGTGTGGGTGGTGCCACCCCTGGCAAGGTGTTCTTGTGTTGCATAATAAAGAAGGCTGAGCACAGACCAGGTTAACAAGCTAGAAGTAGCATACCTCCATGGTCTGTGCTCCAGGCTCCTGTCCTGTTTCCTTCAGTGATGAACTGTGATGGGAGATGTAAGGTTGGAATAGACTTTTTCTCCCCAAGTTGGTTTTGATCAGAGTGCTTTGTCATAGCAATAAAGAAGGAAACTAAAACTAAATTGGTAGCAAATAGTGGGATGTTAATGTGGGGATTGTGGAAGTTTTTGGAGCTTTGGATGGAAAAGTTCTTGGAGCTTAGTGAGCTATCTATGGAACTTGGAAGATAAAGTTGCAAGAGGTGGAAACAGTGGAGTCCTGGCTTGTCAAGCTTCAAAGTGAAGCAAGGACTGACTTCATGTCTTCTACTAGCAAATGAAAAACCCCATCCATGTTATGTAACACCTCTGAGCTAAGTGCCCAAGAAACCATATCTCAGAGGGTCAGTGACCTATAATTCTTACACACAGATATGCCAGTGTAAAGGCCTACTTCCTTTACTTTGCATGTGGTTTTGGGTCAGAATATGTCCGTAATTTTCGGAATGGGATTTTCACACTTATTTTCTGTTTCTTTTGCACACTGCTTAGGGATATTAAGTAGGGATTTCTCTCTCGATGATCAGAAACCTTGAATTTCCTCATCAAAATCAGTTATTTGCAATCCCTACGAGCAGGTTATACTTGGGCTATTTCCAGGCCTCACTCAGCACAATGACTCCTCTGTGAACCAAGGCAAGGCATGGTCCAGCAGATAGATTCCCCACAGAGTTGTGCTGTGGGTAAAAGCAGAAACTAGGTCTTCATAGCAGGCAGCAATTAGCTCAGAGGTCTCCAAGCCAAGATTTTCTGAGATGCAGTTGGAGAGTTTCTCAGCTTTACACAGTAGCTTTAGAAGAGGGTTCTCTAGTTTGCTTCCAGAAATAGGTAGCTTCTCGGGTTACTAAAGCTATTGAGGATGGCAGACAGGTCTTGACAGTCACTGGATGATGATGATGGTCAAACCAACCATGGGTGGCCCTGGTGCAATTGGGCAGCCAGGCTGGCACGACTTAGCCATCTTGGTTCTCCAGTCATTATCCCTCTTAATTGTCAAGTGGAGAGAGTTCAGAATTTTGAGATCATTATAGAAGTACCAAAACTCTTAATAAAATGAAGAGGCCCAGAGGGATGTTTTAAGTCCTTGAGCAGACAACTGACACTGGCTTTGCCCCAGCGCCTGCAGCTGTATCACCACCATATTGGCTTCCCAATTATTTTCTTCCTTACTTGCCAGGTCCCGAGTTCAGAATTTTGAGATGAATATAGATGCACCCATGGTGAGAGAAATATTCATCTTGTGTGATAAGGTTTCCTACATGGTCCAGCACATACATTCAGTCACTTTGGAGTTGTTATGAATGGGCCCCGAGGCCCATCACATAATTCCACCATCTCCATTTTCAGGTTGAAGTAATTTTATTGACTAATGGATTAGGTAAATCAAGGTGTCATTCATCATAGACTTGGTTCAAACCCTCTGTATAGCCAAGGATTATCTTGACCTCCTGATCTTCCTGACTCCACCTCCCAAGTACTGGGATTATAGCCATGTGCCACCATACCTTGTCTATGTGTTGCAGGGGATTGATCCTAGGACCTTGTTCATACGAGAAAACCACTCACCAATTGAACATTATCCCCAAGCCTGCAGTAATTATATTAATCCTAAAATGTGCTATGTATACGAGGAAGAGCAGACTTGCATGAGGAAATAGAAGAAATAACAATCTGTGCTTTTTTTTGAAGAATGTAACCTGTAATACCGAGAATTGTAAACTTCTAAAAATTCTACTTTTGCTTCAAGTCCCTAGTCTGTGAAGGGACTTACTTCTTAGCCTGAAGCTTATGAGGCTAGCCATGGCTTCCAATGCACTGTTACATTTTAATCATCTGTTCAGATTAACAGGGTACTAAAAATATAGTGAAACAATATGATAATGTAAAGACTACCTGGACATATTGAGACTCAGTGAATAGGTGAACAAACAAACACTGTCTTGGATCATAAATGTGAATGTGAAGACCAAAAAAAATTGCCTTCTTTTTTGATAGGATGAATTTTCTAGATCGATGACCTCATACTCTAGGGACAATAGAACATCTGCAAGAGACAAAGGGAGGGAGGGACGGAGGGAGGGAGGGAGAGAGAGAGAGAGAGATTTCCTTATGCAACTGATATCTTCTTGTCTCATGATTGGTTCCAGGACTAGAGTGCATGATCTTGAAAGTCAACGTATGTTTGTTTGTTTATTTTTACCTAGACTGTGGGCTCCAGCCTGACTTCATTATAGCCCTTCCTGTTCATAAGTTTTACTACTTTTTTAACTTAAAATCGTGGTCTACTTAACTATCACTACTGTAACAGTTCTCATCTGGATGGGCAAAGAAATCCATGAAAGATCGCACAAAAAGTAAATATGCTCATGTTAACTATGTAGGTAGAAACCAAGGGAATTATTGTTGGGGTTATGCCTGTCCATTCATTCAACCCCCTATGTGTTAGACATAGACAAAAGCACAATGTATGTTCTTACATCCCCACATTATTTTAACAGAGACGTCATAATGTTTCTGATCCTTGTATTTTAATATCATGTTTGCATCGGTGTCTAATGTGCATCATAGGTTTTTTTCTTTAAACCTGGCAAAGGATTAGGAATTATTAAGGTAGTGCCATTTTGTCTTTTGATTGCTTTTATTACCTTTGTGTAAGTTGAAAAAGATCCTTTTTCCTGCTCATCTTCTTGCTGCTAGAAGTACTATGCTCTTTAACTGTCTTTATAGTTCTCTGAGTTAGTTCTCACTTGGACTTTTAACACTCACTTTGATCTTTGTATCCACTTATTGACATCCAGCTTTACTATCTGACCCCTGTGATTTTTAAAAAAATATTCTGATGCTATTATGCAGCTCAGTTCTGTAACACCTTCATTATCTATTAGCCTTGGCTTAAAGAGGGAGTCCATATGAGACTCTCAGTGATTCTTGAATTTGTCACTAGCCTTTCTCTTATTTCTTTTTTTAACTTTTACAAATCTTTATTGAGAATTTCATACATGTATATAAGGTGTTTTGATCAAATCCATAAATCCATGCCCACTCCCTCCCCTCCAACATTGACCCTCTGAAGAAGTAAATATTTCTTTGGAATGGAGTCTTTCAGCCATCCAATAGGATAAATCTAGCTGAACTTTCATAGTATATCTGTGATGGGATTTTCAAGTCTTTGAATATATATATACATATATATATATTGAATTTTTGTGTATTTCATACAGAACATCTCAAACAATCTTAATCATCTTTGTAACCCCGTCTCCACTGGCACCCTCCCATACCCCCCACCACTGAAGCCGATATACTCTGTCATCCCTGTTAAGGTCCACTGGGTTGTCAGAGTTCCTAGCCATTCCCCAGTGCAAGTCTATTTCCTAAGTCTACTCAGCCTTTCTAGAGTCCCTTGTTTTAGGAATATGAGCTCTTCTTCATCTAGCAGCAATCAGTTGCCAACATACCTTCAGATAAGATTGAGGTCGGCTGTTCATTTTCCTCTTTCTATATTGGGTTATTCTTTGCCTGGGCTTGCATGGAATTTGTGTATGCTGACACCATTGCCATAGAATCATATGAGCAGGTTTCCAGGAGCTTGAAGGACTCTGTTTCCATATGGTCATGTACCTCCTCCCTGGCTCTTATAGTCTTTCCACCCCCTCTTCCAGGATGGTCCCTGAGCCTCGGGTGGGTGAACTTTAATAAAGGGGTCCTGTCCAAGGACCATCGTTCAGAAGATACTTGATCTCTACACTTTGGCCATTTATAACCTTTTATGTTCCTGGCCCTCTGCTGCATGAGGAAGATTCATATTTTTAAATTTTTTTAAAACTTTTAAAAAATTATCATTATTCATATGAGCAAGATCCCAGGAGCCTGTGAGAATCTGTTTCCTTATGGTCATGCACCTTCTCCCCTGGCTCTTACAATCTTTCTGCCCCCTATTTCATAATGGTCCCTCAGCCCTGGGAGGGTAGAGTTTAATATAGGAGTCTTGCCCAACTGCCCACATGCTGCAGACTTATTCTCTAAACTTTGACATTTGTGGCTTTTTGTGCTCATTGCCCTCTGTTGTATGAGGGGGCTTTGTTGATGAGAGTTGGGAGATGCATTAGTGTTGTCTCTACTCCTTGCTCCACTATGTTCTGAGAGCCTTATCACACGAATCAACAGCAATGGTGTCAGCATGCACAAGCCCTATGCAAACTCAAGCAGACAAAAAGACCAGCATAGAACTGGGGAAATGGGCAGCAGACCCCAATCTTAGCTGAAGAAATATTGGCAGCCGATTACTGCTGAGTGAGGGAAAGCTGATCTTATTTAAGGGAGTAACTCTAGATAGGCTGACTAGATACCAGTGGGTGAACTAGCACTGAAGGATGTCTGAGTACAATAACTTGACTTGATAGGTCTTAATATAAATGACAGAATTCATGGAAACCAGTTGGGGGACTATGGGAAGGTGCAGATGGTGGATGGAGCATAAAGATGATTAAGATGTTTTATATGAAATACACAAAAAATCAATTAAAATATACAAAAAATCATTATTGTGTGTGTCTATGACTCTGTGTGTGTGTTGGGGGGTGTGGTTGAGCTGTATGTATGAGCATGCACTTGCCACAGAATATGTTTGGAAGTCAGAGAACAATGTTGTGAAGTTGATTCTTCAACCTTTATTTATCTTCAGTGGATCAAACTCACGTCACCAGGCTTGCCTGGCAAGTGCCATTGGCCAGCTAGCCATCTCTCCAGTCCTTGTCTGAATTTTACTGTTCCATCACCTACTTCAGTAATCCTGGCATTTCTATCTCAATCACTATGAAACATCATGTTGCCCAAATCTTGCAAGAACTGTTCTCGCTGTACATTAGTGCTGTTGTCTAGACTTTTTGCTACCGGATTAAATCTATACCTTGCTATATTGCTTATATATCAATGTTATACAGCTCATACAGGCCCAGGGGGCAGAATGTTTTTCTTTGTGAGTAGGCTAGGAACTTCGTGACTGGTTTATGTTGTGACTTAGCCCAACATATTTGTCTTGAGACCAGAGATTTTTATTGTAATGCAAGTTGAATGGCTTTTATTCACCTTCAAAGGATGAGAGCAATAGTCATTAGTAGAGAAGAGTATTCCACTTGCAGGGCCCAGCTTAACATGTGCAGAGATTCAAATTCCATGCCTTTTTTTTAAAAATAATTAATTTCTTAATTTTGTTTTATGTGTATGAGTATATTGCTGACATGTATGTAACTCTATCTATCTTGTGCAATGCCTGTGGAGGTCAGAAGAAGGCATCAGATCCCCTGGAACTGGAGTTAGAGATGGTTGTTAGCCAATATGTGGGTGCCAGGAATCAAACCTGGGTCCTCCACAAGAACAGCCAGTGACCTTAACTGCTGACCCATTGTTGCCCCTCTTACTTTCATTTATCCAAGTCAAATAAATTCTCAGTGTTTTGCTATGAGATTTAGACTTTCCAGCAAATCATACTATATGATTATTAAGTGTCTCACCTGAATTTTGGAATCAGAGCTCTGATTTGTAGAGCAAACAATCATTTTTGATGACCAATTTCTCTAGATGTTTGCCTCCTTTGTAATTGGATATTGTACCTTACCCTTGAGCTTTTTTATTTCTGTCTTCTGGTTGCAAAACCAATCACGTCTATTGTTAAATTAGTGATTAATGAGCTTCATCAATTAATTGTCTGTCTTCAATACACTGATCAATGCTAGACATGCCAATCCTGATTTCTTTGTTTCTGTAGACTATTTTCTTTTACTTTTAAAAACAACAGAGAAATTGAACCTGTTTGTGCTTTCCTAAATATAAAAACATGACCCATTTTACTACTGGTCAAAGTCGAAGGCATACACTGCAAAGGTATGCCATGGAGGCTCCTCCCTATGAACTGGAGGGTGATTTTGCCTCTAAATCAGAGGTTTGCAGTCATCTCTAAGGCCAGTTATGACACTAAGTGTCAAAGATAACATCCTTCACTGGGTATGGTGCTACACACCTTTAATCCCAGGAGGCCTAAATATAAAAACATGACCCATTTTACTACTGGTCAAAGTCGAAGGCAGACACTGCAAAGGTATGCCATGGAGGCTCCTCCCTATGAGCTGGAGGGTGATTTTGCCTCTAAATCAGAGGTTTGCAGTCATCCCTAAGGCCAGTTATGACACTAAGTGTCAAAGATAACATCCTTCACTGGGTATGGTGCTACACACCTTTAATCCCAGGAGGCCCAAGTAGGTGGATCTCTGTGAGATCTAGGCCATTCTGGTTTACATAGCAAATTCCAGACCAGCTGGAGCTACAAAAAGGACCTGTCTCAAAAAGAGAAGACATGGTCCTTAGAAAACCTAGTCTGAGATATATTAATAAATTAATACTTGTGTGCTTCATTTGGGAATGTTTAAAAAAAATCACCTTATATGGAAGTAAGTCCACAAGGACAGACAAGGGAAGAAGTCCAACTGTGATCAGGTTATCATAGAGAACTCAGATTATTTCAAAAGGATTTGTAAATTTGTGATGCCCTTCAAATGTCTCTGAGTGAAGTGAGAGTTACAACAACAGGACCTTTTCTTATTTTGCCATTAGATGAGATAGGCCTAACCTGCAAAGGGGCATTTTATCCTGGATAAATCAGCTTCCTTTTGCCATAGCAAGTCTCTTGGGAGAAACTTACCTGAGATCCATTAACACCAACACTTTTTTTATTTATTACTTTTATTTGGTGTATATGAGTGTATTGCATTCATGTGTGTAAGAGTACCCATATTGCGCAATGCCCGAGGATGTCAGAAGAAGGTGTTGGATTCCCCAGGACTGGAGTTAGAGATGATTATTAGCTGCTATTTAGGTGCTGGGAGATAAACCTGGGTCCTCTGCAAAAGCAGTTGGCGCATCATCTCTCCAGCCCCAACACTTCTGTATTTAATTTTTTTCCTTAGTTTTGAGAATTTCATACACATATACAATAAAATATGATCATATGTATCCCTCATTTTTGACATCTCTCTCTTCCCGTGTAGCCCCAGTATATCCCTCTCTCAATTTCATATCTGTCTTTTTTTTATATAACCCACTGAATCCACTTAGTATTACCCAGATATGCATCTATGTGAGGCCATCCACTCACATGAGAAACTTAGAACTGTTCATAGCATCTAAAAATAATGATTCTTTTCCTTTATCCCCAAAGGCAAAGAAGGAACTCAAGAGAGGTGGGACCATAGGAGACTGGTATTATCAAGGGACAAATGGGGAAAATGGGGAAAATGGGGATAATTTAAAGTGGGGAAGGCATAGAGGGAGGGTTAGACAAAGAGAGAGGAGAGATAATAATGTCTAGCTAGTGTAAAAAAGCAGAGGGAATTATATTAGTCCAGTGATTTAATGACAAATTACCCATACAGTATCTCTACATGAATCTATATGTATAGCTGAAGCCTACATAACAAGAAACACTGCCAGTCAGGAAAACCTTCCTTTGAATTGAAGGTAAGTCCCTATTGCTGAAGACAGG
Organism: Nannospalax galili; assembly: GCF_000622305.1. Classification (NCBI taxonomy): domain Eukaryota; kingdom Metazoa; phylum Chordata; class Mammalia; order Rodentia; family Spalacidae; genus Nannospalax; species Nannospalax galili. The sequence goes on from NW_008348586.1 coordinate 8,324,196, forward strand.
ACATACTTCAGACATACGATTTGAAGCAATGGACCTGGAATTGACTTGGAAACCACCTTTCCTGAAGGCTAACTCTTATAGATTTGGAGAGCACACCACAAGCTGCTAAGGGAGAACATCAATCAGTGGTCCAACCTAAGCTTGAAGGCCTAGTAACTACATCAATGACCATCACAGTATATGACATTGGTTTAGTAGTGGCACTTTTATCTTAGGGGCAATCAACAGCTACATAATTGGACTTAAAAACCATTCAATGGGAGGAAACTCATGTGTGGTACTGTAAACATAGACAAATGTACATGACTGGAGATGCTGTAGATCTTAAAGAAAACCCCATGACTGTCAAATACCTAGACTAATGTAATTTCTTACTATGTGAAAAATATGGATCCTTATATTTATAGACAAGTATCCCAGTCAACACTCATCAAAGAAATTTCTTTTGTACCAAGCAGAAACTATTACAGAGTATCACAACTGGTCACACACAGAAATTGTTTACAAATTCCCCAAGCCTAAGTGGCACATCTATAACGCAACTTCTACACCCAAGGCTCATGGAATATAGAACAATGGGTAAAGAAGACACTAATGAATTTCTCAATTTTCATTAATGATGCTCCCTCATGTAACAGAGGATCAGGTACAAAAATGGCCAAAGCGTAGACAATAAGAGTCTGCAGAATGTGAGTCCTTGGACAGGACTACTGTATTAAACTTTACCCACCCAGTGCTCAGGGATAATTGTGGAAGAGGGGACCGAATGATTGTAAGAGCCAGAGAAGAGGTGTGTGACCATATGAAAATAGAGTCTTACAAGTTCCTGAGACCCTGTTAATATGAACCTAGAGCAATGGTGTCAGCATGCCTAAGACCCATGCAAACTCAAGCAGACAAAAACTCAATGTAGACCTGGGGAAATGAACAGCAGACCTCAATCTTATCTAAAGGAATATTGGCAACTGTTTGCTGCTAGATGACCTTGAATAAGAGCTGGTCTTAAAGTGAGGGGCTCTAGATAGCCTGACTAGACCTCAATAGATGAACTTGCACTGAGAAACGTCTGCAGACACTATCTTGACAAAATAGGCCTTAACACAAATGACAGAATATATAAATTCCAGTGGGGGACTGTGGGAGGGTGCCAGAGGGGAAGGAAGTACAAAGATGATTAAGATTGATAGAGATGTTCTGTATGAAATACACAATAATTCGATAAAACATTTACAGAAAAAAAAAAGAATGAATCTCCCTGCACTACAAACTATCCACTGCTAATAGCTCCTCAGTGTGGGATGGGCATGGACACCGTCTACCCTATCTATGCCAGGATTTTGGATGGCTTGATATTGTGTAGGCCTTGCACATGTAACCACACTCAGCTGCTGCAAGTTCATGATGTTCACAGCCATGTCATATCCAGAAGTCTAGAAGACAGCAGGTCACAACACTCTTCCCCATCCTGCAGTTCTTACATTCTTTACAGATTCTGTTCTGTGACATTCCCTAAGCTTTGGAGGAGTGATGGTCAGGTGTTAATACAAATGTCCTATTTAGGGCTGCATACAGGGAGTGGTACCAGTCCAAGAAAGAGATGTAGTTTGTATGCAGTGAAGCTGGAGGGATGGCATCATCTAAGCCCTTTGAAAGGCCCAGATATTGGATATGGGGCTGATGATTTGGTGCTTACTCTGCTGGTTTTCAGTTTTTCCTTGGTCTTTATATTTCTTCAGTATGTCTCTATTCCTACCTTTTGAATTGGTAATATGTATTCAATACCATGGTTTGTGAGCAGCATGGAATTGCTTTTTGATTTTACAGGGGGCTCCGGTTAAGAAAATGCTTTGAATCCGAGAAGAGAAAGAATTCTGAATAATATTTAGAATGTTAAGGTCCATAGGGGGCTTTTGAAGTTGGACTGAACACTAAACACATTTTGTATTATGATATGTTTATGAGTCTATGGGGACCAGGGAGTAGAATGTGGTGGTTTGATAATTGTTCCCCATACACTCCAAGTATTTGGACACTTGGTCCCCAGTTACTGGTGCTGTTTGAGGAGGGCCATGGAACTTTCAGGAGGTGTGGATGTGCTTGAGGAAATATGGCACTGGGGGCAGGCTTTGATAATTCAACTCCATGTCCCACTTCCTGTTGGTCTTTCTCCATTTCCTATTCCTGCTTGAAGATATGTGAGCCGTCAGCTTTCTGCTCCAGTTACCTCTGCTTCAGGCCTCTCCATCATGATGGATTTTATCCTCTGGAAATTTAAGTCAAATAAATCTTCCTTCTACAATTTACCTTGATCATGCTATTTTATTACAACAACAGGAAAATACACAACTTCAAAGAGTTCTAACAGGAGGCTGGAGAGATGGCTCAGCAGTTAAGAACACTGGTTGTTCTTGTAGAAGACCCGGATTTGAATCCCAGCACCCACATGGCAGCTAACAACTGTCTGTAACTCTAGTTCCAGCGAATCTGACAACTTCTTCTGACCTCCACGACCATTGCATGACACCGGTACACTTACCTACATGCAGGCAACACACACAAACACATGAAATAAAAATAAAAATTAAAAAAAGCTTGAACAGAATTATATTGCATAGGTGGACAATATCACTCTCATATCACATGGGCTATTAAATGAAAATCACAATATAAGACATGACATACCTTCCTAGGAATTATTGGTCATGGAGGTCCCACATGTCTCCAAACCAACACAGGGTATTGTCATTGCCCTTGGTTAACCACTATAACTACATGGTAAGACTTTATTGCTGAAGACAGGACATAGAGATATCAATTTCAAACAAGTCCGGTACTGTTCTCCTTGCTGGCTAGCTTTCATAGTGCTGGAAGGTGCTGGGGGCGAAAAGCATTAATGGTCTGACACTTCAGCAAGCGTTGCATGGTGCAAATCAACCTGCCAGTCAGGTACAGTAGAGGCATGACTGTTATGGGTTGACTAATCATGTTCTGATTGGATTTGATGTCTTCTACAAATGAGGTAATTTTTTTTTTTGCCTGCTGCTAGTTCTAGTTAACATCAACACTTTTGGTGGCTGTATCAATGGATGTTTACTCCTGAACTTGAGATTTCAGAGACACAATACACACATATTTTTTTCTCTCAGAAACTCAAGGAATTTTAAAATATTTTATTTATTGATTTTTAAAAATTTTATGTGTATGGCTGTATTGCTTACATAGATGTAAATGCATCCGTATCATGCAATGCCCACAGAAGTCAGAAGAGAATATCTGATTCCCCTAGAACTGGAGTTACAGATGGTTGTTAGCCACCACGTAAGTTCTGGGAATCGAACCCAGGCCCTCTGCAAGAGCATCCAGTGCTCTTAACTGCTGAGCTATCTCTCCAGTCCTGTGAAGCTGAAGAAATTTTTGTTTGGCAGAGGACAGTAAGAAGTGAGAATCAACAAAAAAGACTGTTAATTGTTAAGTGGTTCCTGGAATACTGGTGGGTCTGAATATTCAAATGCTAAAGGGAAAATAGAGTGTGCTGTGTTGATTGCACTGGGTTTTGATATCCTGGAAATCTTGATAGTTGACATATGCAGTTTATGGGAAGTAACACCTTTGTCCATACATATTATTTTCTCCATCCATGCAAATGTTGTTAGTGATGCAAGGTGGGTATTCCTCCTCTGAAATGCCTGAGCTCAGAATATTTGCTTATATATAATGAAATATTTTAGGGAATATTCTAACAAAATTTTTACAAGTTTCATGTGCACACACATGAAGTTTGATTCTAATGTTATAAAATATTTTGAAATACTTTTTACATGAAGTAAAATTTCACGGCATAAATTTTCCACATGTAACATTACGGTAGTTATCAAAATTGTTCAAATTTTGAAGACTTTCAGAGATCAGATATTTAAATTAAGTATCTGTAATTCTTAGTACTTCTAGAGAAATTTGTTTCAGTATATAGGTATGAAAATCTATTTCATGGTTTCCAGCTATGTAGGAAAACTTAAATTGGATTTCCCTCCTTTTCTACATAGTAGTTTATCTGCCTACTATATATAGGTTTGCTTTCAATCATCTACTTTCTTTAAGCAAATATTCCCAAACAATATCTCAATGACTGATTTTGACATGAAGACTCACATGTTTTTCATTGTTGAACAGTAAGTTTTCTTTGTTTGAAACAACTTCCTTGGAAGTTTTGTTTACTATATTTTTCATTCATCACACAGGACCACTCAAAGATGGTGCCAGCCTGGGCTAAGTAAAAAATGTCTCTATGTGCACACTTTCTCCTGGGCCACATGTTCTTTGTGTGGGTTTCTCAAAACTGTAATAGTTCAATACATGCTGGCAGGTATTACAATCTCAGAACCACTAATAGCTGGAATTATCTATAAGCATCAATGCAAGCTAGAGAGAATTAATCCAATTTTGGATCTCTACCATATGTTCCAGGAAAGTCAACTATTCTCTGAGCAGGTCACACATGCTTAATTAGCAATAATAAGAGCCTTTGGAAAGTTGTAGGGAAATAAACTAGCTAAAGATAAATGACCTAAAAGGGCCTAACAATATAAACCTAAACAAAGAGCAAACAGAATGTAATTTTAAAACATGATCAAAAGCAGAACTGTACGTTAATCACCTTGTATTTTATAATTTAATAGAGCACATGTAGTGGAAGTAATGGATTATAGGAAACAAATACATATACCGACATTTTATGAATAAATTATTGTAACACTAATTGCAATTCAATTGCCTTCTTTTAATAGGATCTAGTAATTAAACCACAAGTGGTTTGCCTCCAGGATTTTCCAGAACAGGCATCAAATAAAAGGCTTTGACTCAGCTAAAAGATTTGTGAATATATTTTCAAACTTGTTTTCTCATGAGGATGAATGTTGATGGGAGTAATAATTATATGTGAAAGGATCATTTTGTTCTTTCAAATTTTCCTTCTAGGATGTGCAACCATGTTGGGAAACTATCAGTATAATAAGCTGGGTGAACCTGTGTTCTATTTGTATGCAAGAACAAAATTATGCTGACTTTTTTCCTCACCCAGGTTAGAGATTGCTCCCATACCATTTAGTTTCACCTGGCATCTACTAACACTATCTATGGGACATCGTCATCAGGAACGCTGTAGTTGCTATTCCATGGTTCTGTGTATGTGCAGACCTTTCCTGGTATCATCCGGTCATTTGTTGTTCTGTACATTCAGAGCCTCCTACATGTATGGAGATATCATAGTTCTTATCACATTCAATCACAATCATGAGTCTGTTCACATAGATCGATAGGAGCATAACCATGTTCCTCCTGCATGCTCCAATCTTGGAATATTATTTGCTGATAAAAAGTCACTGAAGGAAGGGAAGAAGAAAAAAATAAAAGAAGAAAAAAGGTAGAGAAAGGAAAGAGGAAGGAGAGAGGAAGGGAGGAAGGGAGATAGGGAGGAAGGAAGGAAGGGAGGGAGGGAGGGAGGAAAGACAACCTTAAATTCAGTCAAATCTGCTTGTTCATTTGTATTCATAGTCAATAATTCCATAGCATATGTATGTGTGGAAACCTGTATGAATTAATCAAGAAACAGAGATATACAAAAAGCATTAGAATAGACAGAGGGATCAGAGTTGGAGAAATAAAAGAAACAATATTTTGTAAGTGAAAGTTTGTAAATCAATATTATACTCACAAATCAAAATAGCAACAAAACTAAAATTCTTATCGGGATCTGACTACAGTGATAATCTGTCAGACTTTGTCACTATTTGCACTGTAGCAACCTGCACTTTAGAGAAGATGAAAGTGAGGCATAAAATATTTTAGAAGTATTCCCAATCCCTGTCAGAGTACAAGTGACAGCATCTGCTTTCTAACCAGTGTGAACGGGCTCCCTAAACACTCATTGCTACATAATGTAACTGTGAAAAAAACATGAATGTGAAGTGATTAGAATAGGGTAGGGTCATTGACAGTTAAGAATTATAGAGGCAGAGACAAAAAAATGCTAAGATGTGAGGTGTTTGAGGTTTTACCACTTCTGTGCACCAATTCTTCAGTCCCTTGTATCACAAGGGTTAAGTGCAGAGGAGGATCCTGAAGCCTACGGAATGCTAACATTTTATAATGGGCTCTAACAAAACTTTTCTGTTCCTTCAGAGAGAACCACCTTTCAAGACTATGATTGAATCTCCCTGAAATCCATCCTTTCTTTACTAGCCCCCCCCTTACTTTGTGTCTTTATTGTTTCATGTTTTAAAAGCCTACTGAGTCTAATCTGCATCACCAAATGCTCTTGGGTGTGTCCATCCCCTGGATCCAGGTCAGCATACTCTCTTAGCATTACACTGTTAAAGCAAACGGACTCTCTCTCCTCCCAGCAGCTATCAATTGTCAATAACACCTCAACTAGTGTTGTAATTCTTGCTCATCCCCTTCTATCCTAGGGTTTTGCCAGACTTGAATTTGCAAAGGTTATTGGGACCCAGAACATTTGACTAGATATGTCACTGGGCATAGAGCTAATACCATTAACCTGCCAAATTAGTATGATATTAAACCAATTCCTATGACTTATTGTCATAACCATAGATTAACGCATCTCTCAGCTGCATCAGAAAAGCTCTTCCAGCAGATGGTTATTAACACAGGGTCCCACAACAAGCCAATGCACAGAGAATGAGCTGATATTTAAGAGACGGGTAGGGTTTATACAAAGAGAAGCAGCCAAAATTAGCAGAGTAAGTTAAATTACCATAAAGATTTGAGCAGAGATGAGCCGGTATGGGTGAGCTCCTCAGATACACCAGCATCTCAGGTGCACCAGCATCTCGGATGCACCAGCATCTCAGATGCAACAGCATCGGGGACAGAGCTGAAAGAGAAAATTGTGGAGCATGTCAACTGCTATGCAAAAACCAAACAAAAAATTCAAAGATCCATCGTACCTTGCTCTTCATAATTTCCTGTGTTTATTTGAACTCCCTTACTAATTAATACCCAGATGTAAATCCCTCTTTCTTCCAGAAAGTAAAATTTTCAGAAAAAATAAGGATGCAAATGGAACCCATTGTCCTTGAAGATTTCAGTTAATGCCACTGCTGTCCTGTAAGGCTAATTAGATAAACAAAAATGAACAACAGCAACAACAACAACAACAAAACCCAACTCCCGGTAGCTGGGTAAGGAAGTGATGCCCCTAATAAATATTATTTGGCAGAAATAACTTGAAATGAATAGCCTAGTTAATGCAAAAGCAATTAGATTGTAATTACAACTGTTTCCTTCCCTGGACTCTTTAAGCAGTGCACAGAATTTCTAAAACAGTACAGAATAGCTCTGATCACACTGCATTTTACCAATTATCCTTGAAATTTGCAATGGTTTATCTAATTTTTATTCTCACAAGCATTGCTTATGGATAAATAGACCCAAATTAGATGAAACTCTTATCAAAGAGCAAAAAAGAAGTTGTAAATATTGTACAAAATATTAAGGAAAATAATTACATAATCATTCATTCTTTAAACCAGTACTTCAATTGTAGTAATACATATTAAGATTTATTTTAATTTCAGAGAGTTTTTATACATAAAAGTGTTCAGTGTAGTTTATAGTCAAGTTGGAAATGATAAAATATTTATAAGTAAATCCTTAGGGTATAATTAAAATAGTACATTATTTGTTTTTACATTTATATCTGTTTAAATAACATCGGGAAATTTTCATATGATACATTTTATTTACCTGTAAAATTCTAATTATCTAAATGATTTCCATGGATGTTAGAATACAACACCCCATACGGTATAATTATATGGTATGATATGCCATCAGTTTCCTGAAATTCTCTACATAACTTGAATGATTAAACATAATCATAAAATATTCATAAGAAATTTAAGTGTGGATTTGTCACATACCTATATTTTTCCTGGTGTAAAAGGCAGATCCTAAGGGGATTAGAGTGAAGAACGTTCATATGACTTGTGTTTAAGAAGCTCATAATTTAGGTCTTAAAATCAAAAAGCTTAAATCACCACCTCCAAAAGGATAACCTTAATGCTTTAAAAAGTTGCACGTGCCATGCTCTAGGAGGGAAGAGTGAACTGGATAAAGAAAACATGTACTCACTAAGGGGACATTTGTTGCTCTCAGCCTTAAAGGAAGAACTTCAGTACTCACGGATCTTGTGGTATGGTTCGGTGCTCTGAAGGTCTCCTAAGTTTTATAAATAAATAAATAGATTTCTGATTCAAATAAGACTTCAATAGATGAGAAATTGCCTGCTTTTTGGAAGGAAAAATATACTTTCCTTAGGTTGGAGTGCCATGGAAATAAATGCACTGTGAGAAGGTGAGCTAGGCATGCTGGTAGGGGGGAGGAAGGGGGTGTGAAATCTGTAGGGGAAGGCTCCAATTGATACACTCATTGTGGGAAAATAAGGCTCCCAGTGCCAAATAAACTAGATCCTTTCCAACTGCAGTTTATGGTTGGAGGTGTACACATCTAAGGGAACAGCACTGGGGGATTATTCTTTTAGGATGAGTGAACTGGAAGGGTAACAGATGAAGGAGCAATTTCAACCACTGGGGATACCATACCAAGAGTCCCAGCAAGCAGCAAGGTGCTGTCTTATGGAGTTCACAATAAAATAACAAAGTAAAGTAAAACAGTATGGTAGATAAGTATTCACAATATTAGCTCCATTCAAACTGGATAAACTGAAGGATACAGATTGCTATAACACTCTACTTATTCTTTCAAATGGCCCCAAGAATAGAATGTAACAGATTTATAATCCAGCTTCATTACACTAGGGAAGCCTCCCAGATTTTGAGGTTGCATAGGGTTCCTTCTGCCTTTCAAGAGCAACAGAGGACACTGCTCTCCATGATAGGTCATTCCACAAGGAATAAAATGAGGTAAGTCACACATGCATAACTTATTCTTTGCAAATTTAGTAAAATTCATATCACTCAATATCCTTTGTGGTAGTGAGTAAAAGGATATAAAAAGAAACTCAGAAATTATACTAATTGATTTTATCAGAGGAAAAACAAATATCAGCAATTTCAGTAGAAGAGTGCAGGTTTCCCAGCCAATCCCAAAGAGGGTCCCACTCTAGATTCTGGCATTGAATTCATGGACTGGATTTATAACATTCTCCTTGACATTGACCTTTGAAAGGCCACCACGACAATCGCAATATTTTCAGAGGAGTCTTTTAGATTACCTTGAACAACAATTGAAAGGGAGATTTCCCACCCCTGGCACTAGGGTTTTGGTTAGATAACTTATAGTTGTACACATATAGATACATGTAGATTACTTATGCATTTTTTAGTAAGGTTATAAAAGAATACATTTCCCTATGGCTTTTTCAGACATCCTTACTGTTCTTTATCTCTCTGTGCTCCCTACTTTTCCTACCTCTGTCCCCAGTGAAAGCCTCCCTGCCCCACTACCCCATTCATTTTCCTATTTCTCCCTAACTAGGGCCTGTGTCCTATAGTCCTCATTTCTGGAGTGCCTTCTTTCCCCCATCCCCAATGTTTCTTTAGTACTTTCCTAGCTTCTGTGGTTATTTAAGGCTATATAATCACATCCAAAGATTTAGGGCTGGGATCCAAAATAAGAGAGAACACACATCCTTTGTCTTTCTCGTGGTGGGTTACCTCACTCAGTGTTTTCCGGTTCCACCCACTTATCAGCAAATCCATGATTTTACTTTTTTGCAGCTGTGCCACGTTTTCATTATCCATTAATCACTTGAAAGGCATTTAGCTTGTTTCCAATTTCTAGTTGTAGTGAAGAGTAGTGATGAACATCGATGAGCAATATCTCTGCAGAAGGGTTATTTCGTCCACTGGGTAGATACTGAGGAATGCTTTAGTTGAGCTATGTGGCAGATCTAGTTTTAGCTTAGACATTTTTTTCTATTTTTATTTCATGTGTATGTTCCCCTGTATGTATGTAAGTGTACCCATGGCTGCAATTGCCATGGAAAACAGAAGACGACATCAGATCCCCTGGAGTTGGAGTAAAGGAAGTTTGTTAGCCTCCATATGGGTGCTGGGAAGCAAATCATGCTCCTCTGCAAGAGCAGCCAGTGCTCTTGAGCCATTTCTCCAGCCCCTGTTTTAGCTTTCTGAGAATCCCCACTCTGATTTCCATAGTGACTGCACTGGTGTGCACTTCTACCATCAGTGACGAGGGCTCCCTTCCCCCCACAACCTCACCATGATTTGTCATCATTTGCCTTTTGAGTCTTAGTCATCATGGCTGAGGTAGAGATGAAATCTGAAAGTTGTTTAATTTGTATTTTCCTAATTGCTAAGGATGTTGAACACTTAAAAGATATTTCTAGCAGGGCGTGGTGGCACTCGCCTTTAATCCCAGCACTCAGGAGTCAGAGGCAGGCAGATCTCTGTGAGTTCAAGACCAGCCTGGTCTACAAAGTGAATTCCAGGACAGCTGGGGCTACAGGGAGATCCTATTTCAAAAAGACCAAAAAAAAAAAAAAAGATATTTCTAAACCATTTTTATTTTTTCTCTTGAGTCTCTTTGCTTGGATCCAAAACCCATTTAAAAAAATTTTTTATTGAGCTTTTGTGCATTTCATACAATAGTTTTTTGTTTGGTTTTGTTTTCAAGTATTTATTTTTTAATTGATTTATTTTTATTGAGCTTTTAAAATTTCATACATTTCCCACACAAATCCATACCCCCTCCCTCATCTGTGCCTCCTCCATCCTCCTACTGAACCCTATGCACTCTGCCCTACATGCTGAGTCCTATTAATTCAGGTGTTTGTACCCAAATATCCTTCAGTGTAAAGGCGTCCACTGGAGTCTAGTCAGCCCATCCAGTGGTCATCCGTAGGTCATATTCTCCCTCACCCATCAGCAATCAATCTGAAATAGTTCCTTATCTAGTGATGGCCCACCATCTATTTTTCACCTCCCCTTTGGGCCCTTGCTTAATTCAGCTGGCACGGGTCCTTGCTTGATGCCACCACTGGCACAGGCTCACATGAGCAAGACTCCAGTGGCCTGGGAGCTTCCACCTACTTACGTTCATGATCCAGCCCCGGCTCCTGCAATTTTTCTGTGACTGTTTTGCAATCGTCCCTGAGCTGTGGGTTGGTGAGGTTCCATATGAATGTCATCCTACCCTCTACAGTCTCTTATTCTCCAAAACTTGGGTAGTTGTGGCCTTCTGTGTGTAACACACTCTGATGTACATGGAAGCCTCACTGGTGAGAGTTGAGGGGTGCATTGGCCTCTCTTTACCCCATATTCTGCTATGTTCCATGAGCTTTGGTTGTAGAGATTCAACTATAGATGTGTCACCTAGTACTGGGCATCTCCCAGGTATATGTTCTCTGTGCCCAGATGTGAAACACTGCAGTAGCCTCGATCTGTTGCAAAAAGAAGGTCCTTTGATGAGTGTTATACAGCATGTTTGTCACTCTAAGGGAGGGCTCTTCTATCTTGTGCTGTGTTCCCTACCAAGCAGTTCCTAGGTATACATATGCATTAATGTCTAGACACCCTATGTGCATTTCTCAGGGTTTCTAGGACATCACTTTCCCCTCTATGTTTCTTAGCCCCCTGAGATTTGCTCATCTCTAACTTTTTCCCATATGGCCTCCCTCCTCCTTCTCTTCCTAGTCACAGTGCCCCCATTATCCCCACCCTCCCCCAATACCTCCCAACTCCCGCCATCTTTCCTTTCCTGACTTCCCTCAAGACCACACTATGGTCCTTTACATGTCCCTCCCTCTTCCCCTCCCTGCAGATTACACCCACTTTTTCCACCTCCCTCAGGTAACATCTCTACCGTCCCTGTAATTCTTAGTATAATTACGACCCTCCTCCCCATCCATGACCCCCACTGGGCCTCATGTATTCTGCCATACATGTTAAGTCCCATCGGGTTAAGCATTTTACTAGGATGTCTTTTGGTGCATGTTCATCCACTAAAGCCTATTCAGTCTATATACAGATCCTGAGGGAGGCCTACCCCCTCACCCAGCAATAATCAGTCTCCCCCCATTCTCGTTCTCAGCTAAGGCTGGCCCACCACGTTTCCCTCACATCACTATGGGCCCTTGTCTGATTGAGTTGGCATGTCTTGAGCTATATGCCACCATTTCCACAAGTTCACATGAGCAAGCTTCCAGTGGCCTGAAAGCCTCTGTTTCCCTATGTTCATGGACCAAGTCTGGATCTTACAACCTTTCCGCCCCTTCCTCTTCTGCAGTGGTCCCTCAGCCATGGGTGGGTAAGGTTCAATAGAGGAGTTCTATCCAAGGAAACAAGCTTCCTTATGCAGAAGAGTGTGATGCACACAGAAGGACACAATTGGCTATCTTTGTATTTTCTGGATTTAAATCCTCTATCAGATGTATAACTGGCAAAGATTCTCTGTGCTATTCTGTGGGCTTCCTCTTCACTAGTACAATTCCAAATTCTCTCCTCGGGGACCTGCACACACTCTGGGATCCAAGAGTCAAGTGGTCCTAAGGCTGACCTACAAAACCAACATTATGCATTCCATTTGGGTTTTTGGGTAAAGTTTATAAAATCTGGAAGAAAGTTACTTGCAAAGACAACCATGGGCTCTTTCCCTACATCTCGGATAAGCCTTTGAGATCCTTGATGCCAGTGCCGAGCCCCATCAGCACACCCCCAAGGTGGTGACTACTCACTGCTTCCGGGCTTCCTCTGTCTGTCCTTAAAACCTTCCAATTATGTGACTGAGGCATGCTGACTGGGAAGGGGGGTGACCGTCTCTAGTTCCCTTAGAGGACATGCCTAGCCAAAAACTGGATTATTTCTTTTGCTATACAGAAGCATTGTAGTTTAATTTGTCAGTTGCTGTTCTATTTAGAAAGTGCTTTCCTACATCTGTATTTTATAGAATAATTGAAGGTAAGATTCTATTGCTGAAACTCCATAGATTTAGAGACATATGAATTTGAAGAATCAAGAAGGAAATGGCCTGGAATCCTTCTCCTTGAAAACCTGTTCTCATAGCATTAGAAGTTGCTATGCAAGCAGCCAAGGGAGAAAAGCAATCAACAGTCCTACCCAGCTGTAAAGTACACCAATCAGAACAATGATCAGCCCAGCAAAACATCCCTAATGCAAAGTGTCACTTTTATCAACGGCTGTCTAATTGGACTTAAGGGCCACTCAATACGAGGGAATTCATTCCTGGTATTGTAAACCTAACCAAATACCTATGACTGGAGAGGTAATAAACCCTAGAGGACCTACTACTGCCACTTTCTTAAACTGATGTAATTTCTAACTACATTCTCTATATATCCACAGATAAGTGTTGCTCTCATCACTCATCAAAGAAGTTTCATTTTGCAAAAGATGGAGAAAATTACAGAGATCTACAACTGATCAAAAGTCATAAAATAGGCGATCATGGGTTGGCCAAGTCTAACTGACACATCTGCAGCACAACCCATATACCTAAGACTCGGGGAGCATCACGAAAGTGTGAGCAGAAAGATGATGAGAACCCAAGAACCAGGACACCTGCTGATAGAGAATGTCTTTTGGGCATGACAAAGAAGGGGCTCCCATGAAATCTCAACAATATATTGTCTGAACAAGACCTGCATAGTAACACGAGTGGACATGTGCATTCGGATGGGGAAAATTTCAGAAGGCTTCTTGCCTAGATGAATAGCTATAGGCAACCAATGGTTGGTGAGAGGGAGAGTTAATTTTCTTCATAAACATGCTCCCTGATAGGTTATTCAAGTCCTAGTGGTCATCCTTAAGCACAGGTACGTATAAATACCAATGAATGGACACCGTAGGGTGTATGTGTGTGTGCATATATATGTGTGTGTGTGTGTGTGTATGTGTGTGTGTGTAACAATACTAATTGAAATATTGGTCACAAAATTGGAGTGAGTGGAGGGGGCTTGGAAAACATGGAGTGGGAAAAGCTAGTGGTAAAAATTACATAAACATGGGGCTCACGTGTGAAATTTTTCAAAAATTAAAAATTGTTTAAAAGGCCTTGACATATATCTTAGAGTACACATAAATTGTATCATGTAGCCTTTTTAAAAATTGAAGACCTAATAAGAACACATAAGTGAAGCTTATAAATAACTACATAATTGTTGACTGTAACTAGCATTGACTTTTCATTGAATTGCCAGTGCTGTTTATATCTTGTAGATAGAGCAGTTTCATGTTGAAGGTAATTCTCCTGCTTTGATGTCTGGTGGTTGATAGCTGAGGCATGCATTTAATATGTCATATGCCTCAAGATCATTTCAGTGAGTTGAAATATTTTTCCTTTAAATAAATTAGAATTAGACATTTTAAAGAACATTCACAAAACTACAAAGCTGAAGGACAACCAGTCAAGCCTATATGACACAAAGACTTTCTAACATTGGGATCATATAAGCCTATACATATTGTGGTAGAGAATTATGAGAAGGCCCCCAAAATTCCTAAAATCGATAAACATACATACACACACACACACACACACATACACACACACACACACACACACCAATTATGCAGCCACATATAATGTAGGTAAATACATAAAGGGCTTTGGTGAATATAAATATGGTACTCAGCATGATGACAGGAAGTTATATGGATCAGTCTGACAAAATCCTATGATCCATTTACCTCTGAGTATAGATAGAGGTCCACACAAAAGCTGTTAGAGATCAGAGTTTTGAAAGGGATTTAACACAGGACCCCTTCCTCCTGGTTTTGAAGATAGAAATAATCATGCCTCAGCTGTAGAATAGACTGTAGATCTGGGAGCAACTCTCTCTGCTGCTCGTTGAAAGAGAAATGGGGTACTCAGCCTAATAGGTGCAAATCATTGAATTTTGTTGATAGCCTGCATGCTTTAGAAGTGACACCAATTAGAGACATCACCAGATGTGTGGATTTGGCCTTGTAAAACCTTGATCAGAGAATTCAGTGACTCTGTCTGAACCCCTGAGTTTCAGAACCAAGACAACATATGAGTATTGTTAGAAGCTGCTAAATTTTGAGCAATGGACTAATGCCTTGGGGCTTGTGGCCAAGTACTGACTTATGAGTCTGCTTTTCCCAGTGACTATCAAGCAACATTTTCAATGACAGTTGTACCGGAGATGAACCTTGATTGCTGTAGCATACTGAGCATCCTGTAACATCTGGTGATGGTGGAGGATATGTACTCCAACGAAGAGCTACAGAGTTTGCAATCTGCCTCCTCTTTTCTTTGCAGTTGTTTCAGAAGCATTTTCTTGATTTTTCTGAGGAATCAGTTGTATCTGGTGCTCTAAGCATTGTGGCACCACATTCTGGTTGAGCCAGGAAAGTAAATGTTTAGTGTTCATTTCATTTTGTCAGAATGAAATCCCTATTCAGGGAAAATTAGTTTGTCCCTGGGTTAAAGGTGGGATCAATAGTCATTCTGAGCACTTCTCTTTTAGTGAACAAGATATTTCATTAAATTAGGGTGGTGGATGATGGAGATGTCCTTGGATCTTGTCAATTATGTATAACCCTTGTTTGAAGAAACAAGGTAGGTCCTTTCTTGGAAGAGCTGTATAGGCCCTTTCTATGCAGAGACAGGCTTTCGGATTTAGCAATGATCTGATTTGGCCTTGCTGATCCAGGCGCCAATCTAATGCAATCACAATCTGCTATGTTCAGTCTGGCTCGCAGAGGACAGCTCTCGGCAGGTGACCTTCAGGAAGCTCCTGAGAATGGAGTGACAGGAACTAAAGAGAAGAAAGTTTGAAAGGAACTAAGGGAATGATGAGAGTTACCTTGATGTTTCTGGACAAAGATCATTAATCATTACTTGCAAATACTAGAATTAATTACAGCTGCTTACATGATGTTACTCTACTGAGTTGATGATATTCTCTTAGTTTTGGACGTTGTATTGAGTGATAGACTTCATTTAATCCTGTAAGAACCTCTGATGAGGATACTATCAGCATTTTCATTTGATTGGATGAAAAATTATTCAGAAAATTAGCATAGACATACAGCTAGCAATTGATGAACCAAGAATGTATGTTTAATTTATCTTCTGCCAAAGCTCATGATCTTACCATTGTATCAAAGTGTGTTATTTCCTGAATGTCTCATGCCATATCAGTGGAATATGCTTGAACCTGGACTGGGGAGCAGTTGGAGTACCATATTCCAAAATAAGGTGGTTTGCTTGTGTAAAATCTGGCCTATTCATGTTTTATGGATCCAAAGTCCCTTTGAGTTTCTATACAAGACTGCTCAAGTTTCAGCTTGTGGTTTGTAAGAAGAAGGGCAAAAAGTTTCAGCACCACTACGTTAAAACGCTTCTCTGCATTAGACCCTGGCATCACATAGACCTTGACCAAACTGAAGTAGAACAATAGGAAGGACTGGGAAACGAATAACTTACACCATTAAATGGTATATAAATATGAGAAAGGTGGGTTTGTTACCCCTTCAAATTCCCAGGGAGTTTAAGACTTGACTTAGGTGATTAAGGAGAAATCTTCCTTCTTGCACATTTTAGTTACTCTCGAAGAATAGGCGTGCTATTTATGAAATATAAAAATCACTACCAAATGTATATAACAATTAATTCAGCAATATCTGTTTACTGTTGGCACATGTTAGCCCATTTTATTTTAAGATAAATATGTGAAAATGAAAGGATGGTTGCTGTTTTCATCTTTATTCTGAGGTTAATGTCATGGAGTCTAAGATGAGAAATGTTTTATGAAATGTTACCCAGTTTGTAATCAGAAACACCAAGTAATGACTGGATCTCAATTTTAAATGTTAGAAATCTGGGACAGATAGACAGAAGTCACTTTGAAAGCAAAATCCTATCTGGTACATTTTCTATCTCTCTAGTATTTTGAGGATAGGATAAAATGGATGTGCACATGATTGTCAAAATTTGAAAACACAGTTGTGTATTCTTTGATAATATGCCCATTAAAAGTGAGGTCCATGCTCTGAAATCAAGATTGATTTATAACTGCTTCAGTCAGTTCAATATGGCTGAGTTAGTATTTTGTGACTTCCATGTTGAGCTCATGAAACACCCTAAAATACCTTCTTAGATGGTGGTAGACCCATTCTTGGAGTCATGAACCACCACATTAAAAAACTCATCACCTGATGCTGTCATAATGGAGTGACTCTATGCTCTCCTTACTGCATTTCAGAAGAGAACCAGAGCAGCAGCCATACAAGGAAGGGGCCAGGCATATGTGACTGAATCCACTCAAACATTTTGACCAGTACAGCTGACAGTGGGCAGCAAAAGTAGCACAGACAAGAAGGGAGAATCACTCAAGGAAAACCTATCTCCATTCATGGTCTGCAAGAATCCGACTCAGAGGAAAGTTTAAGCTGCTCAATTTACCAGAAGCAGCAGCAGAAAACTGGGGTAGCCACTATGTGTGTTGTGTGTACATGTATGTGTATGTCTGTATGTGTGTGTCTCTGTCATGTATGTGTGTGTGTGTCTGTGTGCATGTGTGTGTGTCTGTGTGCATGTGTGTGTGTGTGTGTGTGTGTGTGTGTGTATGCTTTGCGATAACAAGGTAGAGACAATCCTGTTCCTTAAACTCAGAGAAGTTAAAGTGATGTTAAGCACAGACCAAATTTTGATTACAGAATGCAGCTTGGATCCACACTTGCTTTTTCCTATTCATTGCGGTTCTATTAGAGCTTAGTGGCCTGGGAATTTACAGATCACCAGATTGGGAAAGTTAGGGACAGATCAGAGATATGGAGAGTTACTTTATACACTTTCGGTGTTTGATATGTTTGTGAAAATACTGCATTATCAGTAAAGAGTGCGTCCTTCACTGGAATAAATACAACACGAAAGCAAGAGCAAGCGAGTGTGGTATGGGGGAGGAAGGACACCACCAAGAGATGGACAGAGGCAAGTAAGAGCAAAGTATAATGGCGTATATGTATTAAACCACCACAGTGAGACCCATGTATTGTTTGCTAAACTAAAAATAAATAAAAATCAAAGTAGGCAAAAAAGAATTTTCTTTAGGTCTGTCTTCAATTGAGTTACCACAAAAGGGCATTTTTTAGACGTAATTTGTTATTTTTATGTATGAGTCTATTGCCGGCATGCATGCAAGTGCACCCATGTCATGCAATGCCCATGGAAATCAGAAGAAGGCATCAGATCTTTTGGAACTGGAGTTATGGGTGGTTGTACTGGAAAGCAATCCTGTGTCCTCTGCAAGAGCAGCCAGTGCTCTTAACCATTGAGCTGTCTCTCCATCCCACAAGGACAGAGTTTTAAAAAGTAATGCTGTTGTAATGAAATGTTTCTTCTAAGTATGTGGTTGTTAAATAAGTATTTTTTTTAAAAAATGCCAGATTCTTTCTCAACACATAGACCCCCACACACGTAAGGACATACGGAGGAATAAGGGGCACATATGTTTTTGGAGGGACAGGTAATTACTACCCTTATTATTGGCAATGCTAATTTATCCACATCATTAGTGGCAATAGAAGTATCAAATATCTGAAATAAATGAAGGATCAGAAAAATCTAAGCATTATCCGATCGTTCTCCCTTGTTTGCAAAAGTGATTATTGCTTCTGGTAGAACTTAGAGGCTTTAATAGTGACCAGTCAAGAAGTCTAGGCTTCCTTGTGTTGGGCAGACTAACCTGATCCTGAGCAGAACATGTGCACATATGTGTAAGAATGCAATAATGCACATATGTGTACTCCCTCATGCACACACATACATACACATTCATGCACACAGTGTTAACTTATTTTATTTGATACTGATGAAAGCAGATGCATAGCATAAGAGTCAAAGGACAAATTTGAAAACTTGATCTAAATTGCAGTCTAATCCCCTGACGAACTTGAACTTGACAATAACCGGAGAAACTGACTCAGGGTCCATCAGTGTCAGTCGGTCTCAGTCCATTCACTGCACTGTGTAGTGTGGTTCATGGGGCTATAGGTGACAGTCTAGTTTAAGTCTTTTCCTTGTTTCTTCACTTACTGGATTAACTTAGATATTATATTATCTCCTGAGAACTTTATTTCTCTCTGTAATGAATCCTCAGTGAAATGAAAATAGCTACTGTAAAGCATTCCTGTGAAGATTAAATGAGTCCAGGGGCAGAACAGCTCATTGTGCCCAACTTAAGTAAATGCTCCATACTAAGAAAGGTAAATGCCAGGATTGTTTGCCAGATGAAAGACCAAGTCTTACCCAAGAGGCCATATAAGAAGTCATGTCTTCCAATCATACCAGGCCAGAGCAAACAAGATCATCTGAAATTGGATTGCAATCCTCTCAGGCTACTCAAGAGGATGTATTAGGTTTGAAATTCCTGGAAGTGAGGAGACTCATTACAGGGGAGGTTTTAAGTATTTGGTGGGATTCAAGGCCTATAACTTTACCAACCAGGTGATCTGTAAATGCCCAGGCCACTGAGCTCTAATATGGTCCCAATGAATGAGAAGAAAATGTATCGGTCTGAGTCACATTCTAAAATAAAAACATGATGAATTGTATATATGTAATTTGTAATATATGTAGATATTAAATATGTTACATATAAATATATTTAGATTATATAATTGACTTAATATTTCTTTAGTTAATCTGACTGTAGGGTACATTAAGTCTCTCTCTCTTTCTCTCTCTCTCTCACACACACGCTAGCTAATCATTGAAAGAAGTAGGACAACGACACTGTGAGAGGTGCTAGCAGTACAGGCATGACGACAGTCACATTTTTTTCTTCATTAATCCAACAGAAATCTTACTTTTACCATAAGACTTGTTTATTCCTAGTTATCTTGTAAAACTTCATCGTTGGAATAGGAAATTGACTATGGAAACTTTGGTAATGATTGGACCTATTAGCAGACCTCCCTTCATGTACTATCAGACAGAAAATTCTGGAATGTCCATTAACTGCATTAGAAGAAACGGGAATTTGTGTCCATTAATATTCTGCTTGCTCTCCAAACTTCAGAGCACATGCTACATTGTGTACCCCAATCTTATATTCTCAGCACTAAAAAATCTTTGTAGATGTCAGACACAGGTAAATGTGATGGGAGAGTCTTGAATAGGTTGTCTGTATTGGAAGGAGAAGTCTACGGGATCCGTGAAGTTGAGAATTTGAATGAGGAGACACAGAATCAAAATCAGATGGTGGATATACATGAAGTAGACAGTGAAGGCCTCTGGATTAGGCCATAAGTACATGGTGTTATGACTAGCATCACCATGGAGTCAGATCTGGAGAACAGCTTGAACAGATGAAGAGTGACCCAGAGAAGCTCTGAGAATGATCAATTAAGCAACGATATCAGGTTTTGACATACTACGTTTAGGTTTCCTGTGTTCTTATATACCCCAAGCTCACTTGTTTCTAGATCACCTAAGAAATAACCTACAACTTGTACTTAGGAAAACATTTCTGAGGCTGGGTAAATGTATCATAACCCTGTAGAAATAAGCAGAGTTTAAAAGAGTCTTGATGTAGGCCTAGAAACAATCTCATATGTACACATGCTAGCTGTGTGGTAACTAGGTTAGTTGTTTCACCTCTCTGAGTTTCAGTTCCCACACCTCTGGAGTGGGTAAATAAATAAACATCTTCTATGAATTTTACACTGGATACAATTCAGTCTCCACAGTTTTAGTTCTACTCCTTGGACACATTAGCTAATCTATTGTTTGCTTATATATTTTGTATATGTTACAGAGCTCCTTCATTTGAATGCCTAAGGCAGTATGTGGACAGTGGACAGGATTCAGGGCTCTAGTCTCCCTCTGAGGCTGGACAACTCATATAATAATACATGGAGGCACTCTATTGTTGGCACTTACTACCTAATCATTATTATGGTATGATTGCAAATCATATGTACTTGAGTTGATTTCCTTCAGGAAATCAGGAACTTGTAGCTAGTACTTTTTCAATGCACAGGTTTTTAAAGAAAAGGAAAAATAAGTGTGAAAGCAAGAGTGTTGTTGAGGTTTATAATTAATGAGAAAATCAACGTAATTCAAGGGATTGTCAATATCACCAATTATGTCTCATTGGGCATAATCTAAAGTGGTTTGCACTCAGTTGGTTTGATGCTTGGCTACTCGTTAACATAAACAGTGAATGTAAAGCAGTTTAAAACTAAAGCAAAATGCTGTTGTATCTTGCAGAACTTTGACTACTACCTGGGGACTAGTTAGTTTATTGGCATAACAGAACAGAATTCAAGTTAACAGTGGTGAGAAAACATGACTTGCTTAATTTCATGTAGACAGATAGTCAGATAGCTGACAGATTAATAATACGTCCTTGCTGGGACTTTTCGCTTACTGCCATTTTTTACTCACTTTCTAATGAGGACAGGAAGTTCAGCTTTTTGTCACTTTGGATCCATTTTCCCTGGTTCTTCATTAGCTATTGATATGTTAGAGTAAGAACTTACTCTGACCTTTGGGAAACAGTTTGAAATCCTGTGTTGTAACTTTGAAAGAGACGCAGACCATGCCAAATGTCCATTACAAGTAGATTGGAGACAATAAGAATTTCCTATGTGTTTGAGCGCCAACAATATAAACTATATAAGGGACACAACCATAGCCCAGTGAGGACAT
Organism: Nannospalax galili; assembly: GCF_000622305.1. Lineage (NCBI taxonomy): Eukaryota > Metazoa > Chordata > Mammalia > Rodentia > Spalacidae > Nannospalax > Nannospalax galili. Next base: position 8,345,895 of record NW_008348586.1, read on the forward strand.
TGCTTAGTGTTCTAGTTAGCTTTTTGTTGCTGTGACATGTATACCTGTGCCTTCTATGAGATGAATTTCAGTGGTTTGGAGCTAAATGTCAGATTTAGAACGAAAAATAGAACAGAGAAGAGTGTGGAGAGTTTAATATATCAGTTTAATGCTCATTTTAAAATGTAGCATTTCTTTGGTTTAAAATTCTGTAATAACAGAAGCATTTTTTAAAAAAATTGAAACATTATCGTTGATAGCACAATGCTCAACATGCATGATTATATTAATGCCAATTTCCTTGGCAGATACATCTCATTAGATTGCTAATATGCAGTCTGAATCTAAATCCCAGGACTTTTCTTAGAGAGTGATCTAGTGAAGTTACATCAGCCACAGCGAAGCAGTAGAAGACGGATCAAGTAACTATGAATTTGCACTATCTCAAATCTCAAAGAAACACACAGTATTTACAGAAGAATAAGAGGCCACTTGGAGAACATTACCTTATCTTAATAAATGTGTCACTGAAGTATAGTAATTGAAAGACCACTTCAATCCTATTAGGATATGGAGTACAAACTATAGGATTAATAAACAGGGAAGGAAAGCAATATCCTAAATGGAACAGGAAAACATGATACTTTTGAAAATGACAATCATTCTTGCAAGGAAAAAATTAGGGAGAAAAAGACATGGGTAGAAAGACAAATCTATTGTCAAGTAATTCCTTGGATTTTAACTCAGCATCAACACGAGTTGAGTGCTTGAAGCAGCCTATGGGTGATACTAAACTATTACATTCTGTTTCCAGCAACCAACATGACATCTTCCTGCTCTCTGATCGTTAGATTCAAGTGATTTGAGGTGAAATTTGATGTTCACAGTTGCTTTGTTTTCTGTTTTCCTGGTTCTGAAAAGGACTTCCTACAACCAGAATCACGAGCAAGCCACTTAAATCTCCCAAAGATTAACTGACTGCTCAATAAAAAGAGAATGAAATTAACAATGAATTATTATAGTTTTATGAGGAATAAATAAAACACCATATAGACAGTACTTACACAACTCTTTGGAAGAGATCTTCATCATCACAATCACCACCATAACAATCAACAGGATCATTATCATCAACGTCAATATCATTTTCATCATCTTCATCATCATCATGACCACCAACATTGGCATCACCATCATCAATATCATTACTTTCTGTCATTGCTGTCATCATCAGCACCATCATAATTATAATTACTAAAGCCATCGTCACCACAACCATCATAAATATTATCTTCCATATCATTATCATCATCATCATTACCACCATCACCGTGACAATAATCATTAACATCATGATCTACACCATTATCCCTATCATTTTCCCCACCACCTCCTCCACTAAATACAAAGAAACTAGAAGATCATGAATTATATTACAATAAAAATAGATGTGAGAAAGTGCCAGCCCACCCTGAATTTATTTCTCTAGGTAGCTACTAGCTACCTAGACAAATTAAATATTGAAGAAAGGTATAACTTTTAAAACCAGATCTAAAGGCTATGAGGTTTGCAACCAGAAAGAGACTTCTCAAAAGGGGCTGACCTAAACAGGGACTACATCTATCAACCAAATGATAGTAAACATCATTTGGATCTCTACTATTTTATAAACTTTCTGTTCTCTGTTGGTATGAAGTCATTTATCTCATTTATATAATGAATGAGGAAACCCTGGGTCCAAATCAGGGACCAGAAGGAAAACCTGGAGCTAGAGACAAATGATAGGTCACTTTTCTCTAAAGCTGTAATGATGAGTGAAGGAGACTATTCAGAATCTCTGATCCTACATTGCTTGCAAAGGCTTTGGTAGTGAGAGAGACTTGGATTTCAGTCCTCAGCACAGAAAGCAAAGGCTCTATGAGGAAAAAAAAAATACAATAACAACAGGGCAGGCAGCTGCAGGCTTTCATGAGCATTAATTTTGCTTAATATTACAAATTTTAAATGCTGCAAATACAAGCATGACAAATAGAAAAGCACAAAGTGATCATTAGGATCATAATGTGTGTGTGAATGTGGGACCAGAATAGGCAGGCTGCTAATAAAGCGCCATATAAATGCTAAATATCTCGTTCACTGCTACAATAATGTGTCATATGCCTGAAGTTCTTAAGTACTTTACGTTCTCTGCTGGTCTGAAGTCATCAATCCCATTTATAAAATTAATGAGGAAACCCTGAGTCCAAATCAGGGACCAGAGGGAGCGAAGAAACTGAAGTTAAAGACAAATGATGGGTCATTTTTCTCTAAAGCTGTAATGATGCTCTGCCAAACAACACACTTTGTCCTCAACCCTATTTTAAACACTGTGCCATCCATCCTAAAAAGAACTGATTATTGCTATTACATCAGTGATGTGGAGTTGGACGATTCACACATGCTCATGACCCAGAGTGAACTGGAGTCTTTTAAAATCCTCCCTTAAGCATTCATATTGCAATCAAGCCCAGTGGGCTGAATCATCTTTCTCTCCTGACAACAGACTAGATTAGACAAGGAGATTCTGCCCACTCTGAAAGGTTGTCCATTTTAAAAGTTCCACAGCTTTCCTCAGGAAGTGTCTCTTAACGATTTAGTGAGTGCCCTGTCAGATGGATAAGTATAAACTCTGGCTCCATCACAGGCTAAACAGGCTTTTGGCAAGTTACATATAAACCTTTGAGTACAGATATCTTCATCTTTAAAATGAGTGCAATAAAAGCTGGCGCTGGTGGTGCCAGCTTGTGGTCCCAGCACTCAGAGGGCTTAAGAATGAGGATTACTAGGCAGTCTGAGCTATAAAGAGAGTTTTAAGCAGCTTGAGCTATATGATAAAATCTTATCTAAAAAATTCAAAAATGTAATAAAATGGGCAAAACAGTATGACCCACTTTCAGGATTAGTGGTAAGAAAACTTTTTTTTTTTAAATATGAGTACACAGAATGAAAGGGAAAGAAAATTAGAATGAAAGGAAGAAAAGAAAACATATTCAAGCCAAGCATGTTGGCACATGCCTTTAATCCCAGAGGATTAAAGTGAGGTAGAGGCAGAAGGATCTTCAGTTCAAGGCCAGCCTGGTCTACATAGTGAGTTCCAGGATAGCTGGGGCTACAGAGAGACCCTTTCTCAAAAAGACCCCCCCCCAAAAAGAAAGAAAAGAGTAAAAAAGAAAAAAAAATATATCGAACCATATCAACTATATCTTCTGTGCACTGTCTAAGATAGGTTGGGTAGAATCTCTTCTTAAATCTGAGAGTTTGAGGTTTGTTTCAAGTTAGCTGAAAAGTTCTAAAATGGGAAGAAGTTGAAAAGAGAAGGACAATCTAAGCCTACAGAGCATCAGGATAATAACAAACCACTTTTGTATACAATATTGGTATTTTGATGTTGGAATTTGTGTGTGTGTGTGTGTGTGTGTGTGTGTGTGTGTGTGTGCCAGTGTGTGTGTGTGTGTGTGTGTGTGTGAAAACTTCTTCACCTCCTCATAGAAATAAGTGGACAATAGGAAACTTATTTATACTGTCTAGCAAGAAACCTCCTCTTCTGCTGGAAGGATGTCAGAGCATTTGTTCATTTTGCACAATCAAGAGCCATAATCACAAGGGTGGAGGAAGTTCAGCAAAGGACTCTAATCCAATTTAAATGAACTCTTTAACCAGTGTGACCACATATATCCTCAGGCCCATTAGAGAGTGCTTCACCTCACTTGATGTCTATTGTCATCCCTTGTCAGTATTATTTGAAATTTACTTTTTAGAGTCAGCACCTGTATCTAATATGGTGACATGGCACAATCAACCTAGTCAACACAGAGATACTGGGGCTCATGAAACAATATTTCAGTAAAAGTAGAGCAAGAGATTGTATCACCAGATCCCCTTTCATGAAGATCTTGTTGCCCAAGAGCAATTAACAGGTCAACAGAGAGACCCATCAGGAAGTCCCTCAGCAGGGAGCAGGGGAGGGCTGACTTCCTTCACATCATGCCTCATCCATGACCTGTGTTCAGTGACTGACTAATACTGGTCAGCCAATGTTGGCAACACTGATGGGCCCTTGTAGCACAGGATCCTGTGGAATCTCCCAAGGCACTTGTTGGGTCTATGTATGTTTTGCAAAGTTTTGTTTTTCTTCATTAATTTTCACAGTTGATGATTACAAGGCTACTTCCACATAAATATCCTGCACATAAACTCATCATTAGTCTTTCTCCTGCCCAACTTGCTACTGTGGCAAGATAATGTCCTTCAAAATAAGAATAAATTAGAGAGGAAACTTGGTACTCCACAAGATTCCTGGAAAAGAAACTTAATCTCACCTGTTTTTAGCAGAAATGTTCTTATGGTAAATTACCACAGCCAAAGCAGAAAAATAATTTAGTCAAGATTATATTCCTGACTAAGGTGTCCAGAAAGCAAATTTATGAGTCATTACTAATTAACCTGTTTTGCAACCTTAAACCTTTTCTTTATATTTCTTCCATCATTTAAAAGTGGATATATCATTATGAAATTTTAAGCAATGCAATGCATGATATAAAACAAAAAGAACAACTGACTTTGCTTTCCTCTAACCAGGGAGAGAAGATTAGTGTTTTATTTCAACAAATGTATATATCATCATTGGAAGTATGAGAAATAAATATATACATGAATGGATATATACAAAGAATTAATAATTTGTCACTGTTGAATATCATATTTATTTTATTTATGCACAATTATATACAGACTTATTTAGATATATGAATGTATATATTGCATTTATATTATGTTGTGTGCATGTAACTGTACTTTTTATAGAAAAAGAAATTAAAGCAAAATTAAAAGAACAGCTGAGCATGAAGTAAATGCTTCTTTACCATGCGAGGATGACATCTTGTATTTCTTTGTATATTTCTTGAATTTTTGTGTTATTTCATACAAAACATCTCAATCATTTTAGCCCCTCCCCCACCTGCACCCTGCTATATGACCCCCACTGGATTTAATGCATTCTGTTATATGTGGTAAGGCCTATGGAGTCAAGTTTGTGTATCCAGATGTACCTCAGGGCAAGTACATCCACTGGAGTCTATTTTTTTTCTTTCTTTTTAAAAATGTTTTAATAACTACGTGATTAGAAGAAGCATTTCATCACAGCTTTAACATATTCAGTAACACACTCCAGAGCAAGAGTACATCTCTTTCACAAGTGGCTGCAAGTTTCTAGGTTCACAGTTGAAATAATACAGTTATATAATGTTGAACTCAGTATAAGCCCTATAAGACATCAAATTGAATTAGTTTCTAACCTTTAAAAAAGATCTCCATTTCATTTTAGAATATATTGTTCCTTGCAGAAAGACTCATTGTTTTTGCCACTAACACTGAGATATTGGCACATGCATAATTTTTTAATTCTCCAGGAACTGACAGTCTTTCAACCCAATGTTATTCATATATGACCCTTACTATTGTATCATATGGATTAAAGTAATTGCCTTGTTGATGAAGGAAGTCAGCTAGTTCCGTGGCTGACACAAAAATACCCATAATGCTTTCCTATCTCCAGTGTTTGCTCTGCAACCTCGTTAGAAGTTTATAGTTTCCATATTTGGCCACTTATTGAAGAGCTATTCAGGAAGTCATTTTATATGCCCATAAGTTCCACTGCATTCCCTACTCTCTTCTCTACCAGATTCATGTTATCAGGTCTTATGTTGAATTCCTTGGTCCTTTTGGAGTTGAGTTTAGGGTATGATGAGAGAAAAGGATGTGGTTTCATTCTTCTACATGCCAGTATCTAGTTTGAACAGCACCATTTGTTAAATATGCTCTTTTTTTCCTGGTATTTGTGGACTCTTTGTAAAAAAACATATGGTTGTAAGTACATAGATTTAAATCATGGTCATAAAATTCTATTCCACTGATCAATTTGTTTTTATGCCAACATCATGTTGCTTTTGGAACTATAGCTCTGTAGTACAATTTGAGATCAGGGATGTTAATGCCTCTAGCTGTTCTTTTATTATTCAGGATTATTTTGGAACTATAGCTCTGTAGTACAATTTGAGATCAGGGATGTTAATGCCTTTAGCCGTTCTTTTATTATTCAGGATTATTTTGGAACTATAGCTCTGTGGTACAATTTGAGATCAGGGATGTTAATGCCTCCAGCCATTCTTTTATTATTCAGGATTATTTTGGCTGTTTTGGTTTTTTTATATTTCTATATGAAATTTGATATTTTTTTCAATTTCTGTGAAGATTTGTGTTGAAATTTTAATGGGTACTGTATTTTATTTGAAGATTGCTTTTGTTAGGCAATTTTCTGAATATTAATTGTAATGATTCATGTACATGAGTTCTTTCTTAAAATTTTATTATACCAGTCCTTCACTTCTTTGAGTAGAATTATTCCAGGGTATTTTTACATTATTTTTAAGGTTACTGTGAATGGGATCTTTGCCCTGATTTCTTTTGACCTTATATCTGTTTCACTTACTATTATTGAATTTTTGTGTATATATTTTGTTGAATTTTGTGTATTTCATATAATAGAACTTAATCCAATTTAGAACCCCTCCTCTAGACTCACCTTCCATTAACCCCCCACCACACAGATTTCATGTCTTCGGTCATAGGTTAATTATTATCCATTCAAACATTTGTACCCAGATGTCCTTTGGTACAAGTTCATCTACTGGAGTCTAGTTACCAAATCTAGAGCTCTTAAAGCTTTACTCTCCAGCCAGCAGTAATCAGTTTTCAATAGTTTTTAGGCTAAGGTTGGGGCCTGCTGTACATTTCTCTTGTTCTGTGCTGGATTTTTGTCAGGTTGACTTGGCATGGATCTTTGTTTCTATTTCTTTAATTTCATCCTTGATTTTATTTATCGCTTACCATCTACTATTTATAGGTGTTGTTTGTTCTTGGTTTTCCTAGGCCTTTGGGCACATCATTAATTTATTTATATGAGATAGTTCTAATTCACTGGTTTAGGCACTTAATGCTACAAACTTTATTCTTTGGAATGCTTTCATAGTGTCCCAGTTTTTGGTATACTGTTTTTTTACTTTTATTCAATTTTAGTGATTTTTAAATTTCCATCTTGATTTTGTTCTTTGATCCAATATTCATTCAGTAATGTGTTATTTAGCTTTCATGAGTTTATGTACTGCACATTTTTATTGTTGATATCTAGCTTTATTCCTTTGTTGCCTGATAGAATACTGGATGATATTTTAATTTCTCTAAATCTGTGTGTTAATATGGCATCAATTTTAAACTGATGAGAAGAAAGTGTATTCTTTGGTGTTTGGGTGGAACGTTCTGTAGATATCTTTTAGGTCCATTTTATACTGAATTATTGTGGGTCTCAGTGAAGTTTCCTCATGTAACAGAGTGTGATGAACACAAAAGGCACAGCTGGCCAGAGTACAGAAAATAGAAGCTACCTACAGAGTTTGGGTCCTTGGGTAGGACTTCTATACTAAACTTCACTTACCCAGGGCTCAGGGACCATTATGATAGAAGGAACAGAAAGAGTATCATTTACCTCCATCTTTTCTCTATTTGGTTTTCATCTGTTTGGCCCGTGCATTGGTGAAAGTTGGGTACTGATGTCATCGGATACCACTGTGTCGGTGTCAATGTGTGATTTTAGATCTAATAACACTTCTTTTATGAAACTCAGTGCTCCTGTGTAGCATGCATATATGTTTAAGATTGCAATATCTTCTTGGTGTGTTTTTCCTTTAATGAGTATGAAGCAACTTCTATATCTCTTGAGTGGTTTAAGTTTGATGTCTATCTTGTCAGATATTAGAATAACAACACCTGCTTGTTCCTTATTTCCATTTACTTAGAATATCTTTTTGTATACTTTTCCCCTAAGGTGGTGTCAATCATTGTGAGGCATGTTTCTTGGAGGCCACACATAAATAGAACCTGTTTCTTATTCCAGTCAGTTAGTCTGTGTCCTTTTACCTAAAAGTTCAGATCATAAATACTGAGATTTGTTATTAAGTAATGTTTATTAACTTACATTATATTGGTGTTGGAGTGCTGTTTTCTTAGACTTCTTTTGGTTGGATGTTCTAGCATAATTTTTTTTTCTTTGTGAATTCTTGAGAGAATGTTTAATCTTCTTTTCATGCTAAAGCATTCCACTGAATATTCTCTTTAAAGTTTGTTTCATGGACCTAAAATTCTTTTTTAATATTTGATTTAATTTTTTTACTTTATTTTATGTGTATGAGTGTATTGCCTGCATGTAAGTCAGTTCACCCATGTGGTGCAATGTGTGATTCCCCTGTAACTGGGGTTAAAGACAGTTGTTTTCTGCCATGTGGGTGCTGGTAATCAAACCTGGGTCCTCTGCAATAGCATCCAGTGCTCTTAACCACTGAGAAATCTCTCCTACCCTAAACATAAACTTCTTAAATCTGCCCCCTGATTGAAAGCACTTCTTTCTCCCTGAATTACAATTGATAGTTTTGCTGGGAATAGTAGCTTGGGCTGGAATATATTATCTATCATGACTTGTAAGAAACTGGTCCAAGCACTTCTGGCTTTCAGAGCCTCCATTGAAAAGTCAGCTGATCTTCTGATGGGCTTGCCTTTATATGTGACTTGATTGGTCACTCTCACAGCTTTTCCTCTTGAACCTTGATAGGTATCCCTTTCCTTAGGTTCAGGAACTTTTCCCCAATGATTTTATTAAAAATATATTCTGTGTCTTTGAACTGAATTCCTGGTCCTTCTTCTATGTCTGTATTTGTAGGTTAGTTTTTACAGCATTCCAGAGGTCTTGCACATTCCATTCCTGGGTTATTTTATATTATTTTATATTTTATTATTTTATATTTTGTGGGAGACAGGCTTGAGCTGGTCTGGACCCCAGGGCTGGTGAGGAGACTGTGTCAGTGGAGCCGCATTCAGACACAGGAGACCAGGTTCAGTGACACAGATCTGGTTTATTGCAGGAAGGCACAAGCTTATATAGGGGCAGTGGTCCAATCATAGCACATCAAGTAGTTTAAAGGTGAGGTATCCAAAGGTGGTGCACAGTACAGTAAGTAGTTTAAAGGTGAGGTATCAAAGGGTGGTGCACAGTACAGCAAGTAGTTTAAAGGTGAGGTATCCAAGGGTGGTGATTAGGGAGTGGCGAGCTCTAGGCATCAGTCTCATGATCTGCCAATGGGAGCAAAATGTCACAAGGCATTCCTTGTGGCTCCAGCAGTTGGGCTATTGCCTCAGGCCTGCTGTATGGCTGTCAATAAGACTTTCACCCTAGGCTCACCCTTTGATTGAGTTTTCCCCAAGCTTGTCTTTAAGATGTGATATTTTCTGTTCCATTTCCTACACTTCCTTTCTGCTTTTTTCCTCCAAGCTTTCTTGAGTTCTTGAGTGTATGTGTATTACTGCATATAATTAATTTCAGTTGGCATGTATCAGCGTCCATATTATGTCTATGATACAGGAAATCTATTGACAGCTCTCAGCATCCTGAGATCAGTAATGCTCATGTGAGAGTGACATTCACTGAGTGATATATGTTCTCTTCATATTTAGAGCAAAGAAAAAAATAATAGTTTTGTAAAGGTCTTTTCCGAGATTCAGTAATAAAGTTACTGGTCTTAGAAACTGAGGGTCTTCGATGACATTTAACTTTCTCAGAATTTTTCTCTCATCCTCACATCTCCATGCTCAGTTATCATTAAAATTCTCTTTGACCAGAATTCAAAGCCAGTCACTTTTGGAGCATAATGTATACTTCAAAACCCATGGTCGATTCCTGTACACAAAAGGCCTTGATCTTTCTCAATATTTTATTTTATTTATGTATTTTTAGATACTGCCATTATCATACCAAGTAGACACACTACTGATTTTGTTTCTTAAAATTGTGTCAACATAGACACCTGGGTTTCATGTGTGCTATTCCCCATTGTGTATTCACAGCTTCCAACTCCAATCCAAATGCTTCTTCTTACCTGCTGAAGGGAGCTTTAATATTTCTTCACATATTGCACTCAATTTGGCTGCATAATTTTTCATCAACATACTTTCTCTCTCTATACAGAATGTCACATTTTCTGGTATAGACGCCATGTCTTTTCTTTTGAGATTGATTCATCAAATGTCTTACATGTAAACATACATGAATAAACATTCACCAATGGTTCCTTCAAGTGCTAAAGCATTTTTTCTGGATCCTTGTTCAGACTGGCTGCAGTAGCCCCAGATGCAGATACTTCCTAATGGGGATTCTGATTATTGCTTCTCTTTTTCTTTCTTCCTCCTGTAAAATCTGAAAAGCAGTTTCAGTCTCCTATGAAGCCCAATGTCCCTATTTTATTATATTCTATTTTATTTTTCACCTTTCCTAAATTTAGTTCAAGCATTTGTGTCTCACTATAATCTATGATAATCAGCATCATATAATTCTACCTAAAACCTATTTCTTCAAATTCTCTGCCTTTGGTCTCTTTGTACCTACCACAAAAGAGACTCATGGCTTAGATGAGCTTTCCTGACAACCAAGCATTTTTGAACTCACATTTTTAGTGAGGCAGAACTTTCAAACTGTATAGTTTCCAAAGTCAGATGGTAAACTGAGAGATAGTTTCACATTTCTCACATCTCTGTGTGGAGAAACTTTGGAAAACAAGACCAAAAAGGCATTCTTTTGAACACAGACCATGTCATTCAAATGGGCCAAATATATTCCAATTGCAGCTTCTATGTTATCAGAAGAGAGTGATTGGAGTGTCATATACACAGATCTTAAGGCAGTGCTCCCTCAGGATGGGCTCAGGAGTATCATGTCAAAACCAGCACAGGGATTTAAAATGCAAGATACATCAATCTAACAGTTACATCGTTTTAGACAAGAAATAGACTTTCTTTTCCTGTAATTCCCTTCCAACTCAAACATCTATAAAGGATTACATCTACAAAAATCTTATCTATGTAAATCTGGTGTTACTTGTCTAGAATCATTGGATAAATTACAAATTCTAAAAATTCATATGTATTTGTATAATGTGAGTAACTTTGTATTCTGTTGGGGTAAACAGTTCAGAAATTCCAAACAGACCTTCATAAAAATAAGAAATATATGCACTGTGATTCAAAACAAACAAAGAAAAGCACTAGCTCTATCCACAGTTAAATTTAGGGGTGCATTTCAATCCTGATGGATGACTGTTCTGAGGACACAGTTTACTGTTGGGTGGCCTCTCTTTACTTGAGTCCCTCAGCAACTTAATATTAGCTTGCTCTACTTCTTGCTGTTTCCTTGAATCTCCAAATTGTAGCTTCTTGGTTAAGAGCATTCTGTAGTTATTCTCTATAGACAGAGATAACTATGTGTCCCCTGCCACATACTACAGTCATGTGAACTTAGGGAGGGCAGGTGACCTGGTAAGTAGAAATTTAGCTGCTGAAAACGCTAGTGGGGAGAGATGTCTTTCGGACAAGAGAACCAGTTCGCATTCTAGCTGAAGTGTCTTTTCTTGGACATAGATTGCAAGAATTTACTAGGCTCCTCATTATTTTTCAAAGACAGACTTAATGTACCCTCCAGCTGGGCATATGTACAGACAAAATTCTTCTTGACTTTTAGCCACAACCTGCCTTTTTCTAAGGCACCATGTTTAGAAACTGAATTTCAAACGCATCTTCGTTCCTTTAGAGATGCTGATCTTTCTCCAACCTCTGTTTCATAGCCCAGGAATTCTGTTCAAATGACTAAGAGCCATTTTAAAAGTAAACATTAAAAAAGAAAGGTAGTTGTACATTTCTTCAAGTTCAGGTTGACCAATCTCTCACTTATGTCCTCCAGTACTTCTCCACAGCTCACCCCAAGAAGCTAAAGTTCCATTCCCTTGTTAAAGTAAACTGACCTCTATCTTTCTCCCCATTGCAATGGTCTCTCACTGTTTGCATTAAAGACTTTAACAAAACTTCATTTTGCCATTTGTCTCTATCTAGTATAGTTTTTCATTGTCTTCTGACTTTAAAAACTAATCTAGGTTTAACCTACTCATGTAAAACAAATAAGATGTTAGTGCTGCTGAAAGCCTTTGTTTCTGGCTGCAATATCTGCCTATAGATATCCTGGAGAGTCATTATTTCTGCCTCTGTAGATTAAAGTCCAACATAACAAGAAAAAAAAAAAACAGGAATTCTATAAGACACCACTGTTCTACATACTATTTGTGCTTACAAATGAATGTAGACTCGGTTTTTGCTAAAAAGCTTTAACTTCTTTCCAAAGGTCCTCAAGGTAACTAAATGCAAGATAAAAGCACAGGATCTTTGCCTGTACCTGCTTTAATCACTAAAGAATGTCTGTCTAAACTGACTCAGATCCTCTTCAAGACTGAAAACATGGAAATAATTCCTTGTGCTAAACTTATGTTCACCTTAGCTTTCAGGAAGAACACAGAATCTGCAACTGAAGCCCAACAATCTGTGATGGCAAGACACCTGGGCAGGGCATAGCATCTTGTGGGAACCAGACTGATGTTTTCAAATATTGGGGACTTCTTCTGACCACCTTGCAATATCTGAGGTGAGATAGTGATGGATGTGACCACACCTTGACAAGAACTGCTTGATTTTGTGCACCTCTTGTCTCTGATAGAATTCTTTCTCCAATTAAACCTTGGTACTCCAAAGACTGACTTGTGGAGTCACTGGGCCACTTCATGCGCTCCTGTTTCTAGTGTGCTCCCATTGAACAAATCTCTACTTTTCACTCATCTCTTTAATTGGCATATCAGATGGGTAGAACAGATTAGCATTTTGGGGCTCCTGGGTCTCAGGAATTTCCCTTAAGAAAATCAGTAACATAAAGACTTAATATTTTTATGCTGTAAACCTAATGAAGATATGGATCTTGACTGATATAGTCATTATTAAATCCCCAGGGCCCAGGATAGCATTTGAAATTTAAAAGGTGCTCAAGAACTATTTTAGAGAAAAAGTGAACAAAGTTACATAGCATATCTTCTGAATATAATAAGAGGGAATGCAAATGGAACTAAAATTTTTGAACTATCTTGTTTGAGGCTCGATTTACTGGAATGTTGTTGCTCTCTGTGATGGTTAGCATTGATTGTCAACTTGCCAGTTGTAAAATCACCTAGGAGACAGCCCTCTGGACATGCTTATGAGGAAATCATCTAGAATAGCTTAATTTAGGCTTAAAATTGCACCCTAAGTGTGGACAGCACCATTTTATGGGCTGGGGTCCTGGGCTAAATGAAAAGAAGGACATGAGCTGAGAATGAACATTCATTGTCTCTACTTTCTGACTTTGGACTTGAGATGATCAGCACCCTCACACTTTGCTGCCTTCCCCACCAAGAAGGAATGTATCATCTCAAACTGCATGACAGAATAAGCCGTTCCTTCCTTTAGTCACTTTTGTCAGGCACGTTGTCCCACCATCATGTAAAGTAACTAGTGCCCTCACTTTAGACCAGACTAGAGAATGTCATCAAATGTGTATTTTGGCCCTTGCTTTGACATTGACTAGATTTATAACTTTGTTTAATTGCACATTTTAATTGACTATCAAGCTTATCACTATAAATATGAAACATAGTAAAAGATTCCTGACATCTCTTAAGAATTTCATAAATTTGAGGATAACCCCCACCAACACACACACACACACACACACACACACACACACACACACACACACACTATGCCTGTGAGAGCTGTAACCACTTTAATACATCAAAATCTGAAAATATACTGTTTCCAGTTGCTGAACATGCTTATAATGCCAATGCTCAAATCCTTGATACCATACTTCTTTTTGCTTTCTTTTTGTTCTTGAAAACCCTCATATAGTTAGTAAATGTTTAATCTGTATGAACTTGACTTAAGAAAGATCACATGTATTTGATATATTTCCCTTGAATTAAACATCTGCATCCTCAAATTCTTTGCCTTTGATGAGATTCAAATTAGAACCATGTGTTTTCTACATTAAGTAGTTAAAAACACAGTTCTTTTCTGACCTTGATACATTATGTAAATGTCAGAGGCTAATTTGCCTTGAAACATAATCTTCTAGAAATAAAACTTTGATCTAAAGGATGGAGCCAAGCACACATTGCAAGAGGAACTTGCCTCCTGTTTTTCTTTTCCCCTGAGTCTTTTGACTTTTAAGAAGTGTTCATGTGCTTGTGTTTACTTTCCTGACAGATTTCCTTGTCTTTGACTATAAATCAACAACATTATACAAGATTGGCTCCCCCAATGTAAAGGAATAAAAAAGAATATCCTTTTGACCACATACTCTTCCCTTCTCATCATCATTATTTTAGAACTACAGGTATCTCAAGTTATTCATTGGTTCACAGCCATTAACAGAACAATGATCAAATAGAAAGACCATGGGCATAAACCTGACAAGAGTAAGAAAACTGATGACTGCTGCAACTCATTTATAATATAACAATATTCCAGCACGCTGCAAGTTTTTGACCTTAAGCAAGAGGAAGTTGATGACTGTAATAGAGTTTTCTTTATAAACCTTTTTTCTTTCTGCTTCAAAACTGCTGACTTTTTAAAGCCCTGTTTCTTTTCTGATTGCTTTCAAAAGCATATTTTTGTTTTAAAGCCAGAGTTCACTTCAATAATGCTTGGTTAATTGTATGAACAATCGCAGTTGGTGGTAAACAGAAGGTATTCCCTGACAGGATGAAATATAGCTCAAACAGCCGAAGTATGAGAAAATGCTTCTTTGGTTGAGTTATTTAAAAAGTAACCCAATAATAACAATATCTTAGTTACAAAGGCCTCAAATTAAGGCATTTCTGTTAAAATGTAGCTCTGTTCAAATAACAACATTAAATAGGCATTAGTGGTAGACTTTTAGCTTGCATTAACTGCTTTCACTAAGCCTCCCCTTATTTCAATGTGATTGATAATGGTACCAATCTGGTAGCTATATAATGAGGAAAAATATGCTGCTTGTAAAGAAATGTATGTAGATCTTGGCATGTACTAAATGAGCATTTGGTAAGCGATGACAGTAAATATGTGTGTTTTTGGCCTTTAGCTTCCCCTCTTGGCAGAACAAACAAGCAGAAAGTCCCTGATTGGCTGAAGACAGTAGTCAGGCCAAACCAAGGGAATGTCCTGGAACTGGAGGTCTGAGTTTCTGTCCTTAGCCCTCTTTCTCTCAGTCAATCTGATTTATGATCAATTTGTTGTATTTCGGGTGTTTCTTGTTACAGCACTGATCAGAGAGTCCTGCGTTTCCCTGCTAATTTCTCTCCCTGTACTCCAGGTGGTCTTTCTAAACTTTTTTTTCTTCCAAGCTCATGATTAACTCAAAACCTGAGTTTACCCATTAGCTTCACATATTTTCCTCTGTTGCTGCCAACAGGAAATTAAAAATCTGACATTACTGAACCTGAATGTATCTTATACTAATTATTATTATTATTATTATCATTGTTATTGTAAAATCAAAATGATCATTCTGTCATTTAGTAAATAAAAACTAGCTAACTCTGTCCCGAGACATTTTTTTTTTTTTTTCCTGAAATGTTTGCTGTCTGTCTCAGCAACCAAAGCTGGTTTCAAAGCCCTGAGCAAGAACATTGTTATTCAGAGTATTGACATGTCAATCAGTGTAGCCCCCCTCTTCAACTGTGATGGTTCTGAAACGAATTCCTTAATAACCTCCCACATGAATACATCACAGTGACATAGAGCTAATAGTTATGTTCTTTAAAAGATGTTATTGAAACCTCAGTCACCCCCAGAAGCAGGTCAACTATTGACCAATGTTTCTGCTTCTTTGATTTGATGCTGACCCTAATGCAGAAACAACCATTTGACAAGGAATTTTACAAGTGCTTATTTCAGCATACCAGGCTTCATTGGTGTATGACATTTTTTCCAGTTTCTTTTTTATTGTGGTAAAATAAATATAACACAGAATTTAGTATGCTAGCAGTTTTAGAGTGTGAATGAATTTCAGTGATACTAACTACAGTCCATATTACTGGGCAATCATCAATTCTATAAACTAGCACAATATTTGTCCTTTGGTAAAATTCAAACTCTAAATGCACTAAAAACTCTCTTCTCTTTTTACTGTCTTGCAGGTACCGGTGACCATTTCATTTTGTATCTGCAATTGGCAGATATTAAATACTAATATACTAGTATTTAATTTGCATATGTTATATATTTATACATTATTGGTAGACATTTAGGTTGTTTCCAGGCTGTAGTTACCACGAATAATGATATTATGATTAATAGGTATAGAGACAGATTCTTGAGCTCCTGTTTTTTATTCTTTCTGGTACATGCTCACAAATGAGGCTGATCACTGATATAGAAACTAAAATACATTGTAAAATCCAGAGGTGTACCTGGTCATTTCATATGGCTAGCAACAGTCTTTAAGCACTCTAATTTATCTAAATTATCATCAATTCTCTTTTTCTTGTGGATGTGAGTGCCGTTTTGGTAGTTGCTGCCCTGCTGTGTGGAGTATCTCCTCATGATTTTGACTGATGTTTCTGTAATGATCACACTGATGCTCTCATGCTTCCTTGAGCTCATTGGTCACTTCAATGTCTTTGTTTGAGTAATATTTATTCAAGGCCTTTATCTCTTCTTTGTTGTTGCTGTTCTTGAGTGTTCTGGGTTTTGTTCCTTTATTTTTTGTGTCATTTGCAACATGTCCTCTATTCTATAGACAACATTTTCACAGTATTGACAGTTCATTGATGCACATAAGCTGTTAGTTTTCATGAAGCTGAATTCATCCATTTTCATCATTTGTTACTTTTGCTTTTCCTGTCATATCCAAGGTATCTTTGCATAATCCAATTTGGAATCTCCTGGAATATTTTATCTTCTAAGAGTTTCATAGTTTAATTTCTATGTTTCAGTCTTTGACCTTGAGTTTTTGTTGTTGTTGTTGTTGTTGTACTGTGATAGATGGTATTCCAACTCTATCTTTTTTTAAGTAGCTGTACAATTTTCCCGTTACCATTTGTTGGGAAGATTATCTTTTCCTTAATGAATGATCTTGATGATCTTGATGTCCTTATAAAACTTTTTCTGACCGCGTTTTTGAGGATTTAGTCTCAGAATCTTCATTCTATTCCATTAATATCTGACTCCATGTCAGTAATATATTGTTTGAAAACTGTATCTTGGTAGTAATTTTGAAATCAACATCTCTGAAATCTCACCAGAGAAGCTTCTTCTTGTAGCAGATGGCAGTTAACACAGAGAATAAGAGGTTACGGTGTGCTCAGCCCTAAATGGGGCACTTATATCACAACCTCTCCCCACAAGACTAAAGGATCATTGTGGAGGAGATCATAAGGGCAAAATGTGGTGGATAAATACAAGTAAATAGTTGTTTCTGGACGTAACAGGATAGTTGCACGTTTGAACCCATAGTGCTGTGACAGCACGCATAAGACTTGCACAAGCTCAAGAAAGACAAAAGCCCAGCACAAATGGAGAAGATGGTAAGAGGACCGAGTCCTAGCTGAGGACTCCTGACAACTGAAGGCTGCTGGGAAAGGAAGAGTCGGTCTTCTGTAAGGGAGTAACACAATGTACATTAGCCAGGCTCTAAGGGATAGACTTACACCCATGAGCATTTGGGAAACAAAAATTAAACTTGATAGGCCCTTAAAAATAATAATAGAGGACATGGATTTAGGGGGGTAAGTTTGAGTAGTAAGCTGGGGTTGAAGATGGGGAATCTGAATGTTATCAAATACAACATATTAAACTCTTAATCAATCAAAACATTAAAATAGGGAAGATTAAATTTTGTAGTGTCATTGTTACTTTTAAAGAGTTTAGTAGCTAAGCTTAAGGGCTCTCTCTAAATACTTTGATAGACTTTTTTTATCCATACATCATTTTTGATGGGATTTTTGATGTATTGACTCCTATATTGTTTTAGGTAGTTTTGTTATTTTAATTTGTCTTCTCCATAAGCACAAACTATATGTATTTATGCCTTGTTCAATGTTTAGTAACATTTTATACTTTTCATTGTCTAAATCTTTTACCTTGAGTATTTTACTATTTTTTTATTGTTTGAGAGTTCCATATGAATATAATGTGTTTTGATTACAGGTACCCACTATTCCCTTGCCAATAATCCTCATATTCCCATCATCACCTTCCTTTCTCACTTCACGTTCTCTTTTTTTAAACTCAGAGCTCAATCAGTGCTGCCTCTATGAGTATGGGTAAAGGATCATCTACTGAAGCATGGGTAGCCATGGGGGAGAAAAGTAACTCTCCCCCTAGTAGTCCTCTTATCTAGGATTGGCACTTTACCAGCCACTCCGACACCCATGCTGGCATTTTGACTTCTCTGATCTGGTGCAGTTTCTGTACATGGAATCATGGCCACTGAGAGGTCACGTATACCATGATTCTGTCATTTTTGAAAGGTATCATTTCACTGCAGGCTTCTCTATCTGATTCTTATAGTCTTTCTTCTGACGTTGATGATTACAGAGCTCTGTGATATAGATGACACATTTAGAGCTGATCACTCTAAAGTATCTTACTGTCTACACATTGACCAACTGTGGGTATTTGACTGAATTGCCGTGTACTGCAAAAAGAATCATCTCTGATGAGGGTTGAATGTTTCACAAATCTCTGAGTATATATGCAGGAACTTAGGGAGCATTTTACTATTACTACTATTAATTTAATAATTAATTAATTTAATAGTAATTTTCTACTAATAATACCAGGATCTCCACTAGGGCCTATGACACAGCCAACCACAGGTTTTTGGTACAATTAGAGGTATCAGGCATGAGTTCTGTCTTGTAGGGTAGGCTACAAATTCAGTCTGAAAGTGGTTGGTTACTCACCAAATAATCATGCCACTATTGTAGCAATAGACCAATCTTGCAAGGGCAGTCATTATTGTTAGCTCATAGGGTTCACATATGGTCATATTATTGAATTATTTTCTTCCCTAGTAGAGTAAATGGAAACTTGTCTTACTATGAAAGCTAGCCAGTAGTGCTGAAGTTTCCAATCAGTTACCAGCTTGATTTCTCCATGTCCAATGACAAATATGTGGTGTCTTCAGCAATAGGCTTTTACCATCAAGTTCTGGAGGGTAATCAACAGTAATGGCAATAACCTGTAATATTTGTGTATGTAATGGGGTGGTCTATGGGAACCCACTGACCAATAACTCAAAAAATGGTAACCTATGCCTGGCACTGGGTTTCTTATTTGATAGCCTAGGGTGTCTGGGGAAGGGACTGTCCCATTGTTATAGGGTAGCTAGATTTAAATTTATTTTATATATGTATATATTTTAGGAAGCTTCCACACAAATTTTCCAAAGGTCTTTAGTGTTAATTATTCCTCAGTATACTTCTTCCTCTATGCTACTCTTTTGTCCCTCACTTCATTTAATACTTCCTGATCCATAATTCCCTTTCTTCTTCTTCTTTGCCACCTGAATTCTGTCTCTGATTCTTTAAACTCACCCTCCACTACCGTCTTTCTTCCTAACTTTCTGACCTCCACGATCACTCCATTTTAAAACATACATAGCTAAAGATACAAAACTGGCATCCACATGTGAGGCAGAACATGCACTGTTTGTCTTTCTTGGTCTGATTACCTCCCTGAGAATGATTATTTCCAGCTCCATGCATTTATCTGAAAATTTCATAATGTCATTTTACTTTATAGTTAAATACTGTTCCATTGTTTATATGTACCACAGTTTCATTATCCATACATCAGTTAATGGAACTCCAGGTTGTTTCTATTTCTTGACTATTGTGAATAGTGCAGTCACAACATTGATGAACAAGTATCTGTAGCAGAGTATAGAGTGCTTAGGGAATATTCCCAGGAGAATCATTGTTAAGTCATACTGTGGATCAGTTTCTAACTTGTTGAAAACCATCAGGATTGCTTTCAACCATGGCTGTGCTCTTTTGTACTGTCACCAAAAGTGAGTGTTCCCCTTCACCCATACGCATGCCACCATTTGATTTCATTTGTTTAGATTTTTGCTGTTCTGACCAGGGTAAGATGAACTTTCAACATAAATTTATTGTTTGTTTCTGTTTTATGGGACAGAGTCTCACTATGGAGCTCTTCCAGGCCTAGAATTCATTATTTAGACCAGGTTGGCCAGGAACTCACAGAGATTAGTTTGCCTCTCCTTCTTGAGTGCTGAAATTAAAGACATTTATTAATTTCCTCCTAAATAAAACCATTTTTAGTAGGAAACTCATTAAGACTGAGGGATGTTCTAAAGGGAGGGGAAATATTTATCCTTCAGAGTAGCAGGTAAAGTTCAGGAAGTAAGCCACTCAAAGGTTTCAGGAAAAACTTGAAACTGACCAGATATAGTATGCTCCTTCCTTCCTTAACCTATCCAAGCCCTAAGGACAGCTGAAATAGACTCTCCTTCTTCCTAAAATACTCTCAGATAAGCCCACCTGGAAGAAATACTAGCCAAACTTCCTAGAAGAGGCATAAAACAGCTGAGATGCCTAGAAGAGAAAAGGAGCATCCAAGGTATCTAGAAGAATCTGAGCCTAGTTAAACTCTAAAAGACACACCCTGTAACCTGTTGAGAAGCCTGCAAGGTGTCCAGTGAGTTTGAGGTTTCCAGCTTCATGAGCCATCACCCACGATGGATGTTTTGGGTCATTTCTGCTCCTGTAAGTAACCCCTCACCTTTCCGTAAAACTCATTAGTTCACCAAGTTGGACTTTTGGTGGCATTCTTACTTTGGTCTGTCATTGGTTCCCTATCTGGGATGGCCAGAAATTTGTTCAAATCTCTCCAGGAATCTGTCCACACTACACTACACCAGGCTCAAATAGTTCTTATTTGCATTTCCCTGATGGCTAAAAGTATCTTAGTCATTTGTATTTCTTTCTTTTTAATATTTTATTTATTTATTTAATATTTTATTTTATTTATTATATTTATTTTATGTGTACGAGTGTATTGCTGCATGTATGTGAGTGCACCCATATAGAGCAATGCCATGGAGGTTGGAAGAGGGCTTCGGATTCCCCTGGAACTGGAGTTAAGGACGGTTCGTAACCGCTGTGTGGGTGCTGGGAATTGAACTTGGGTCCTCTGCAAGAGCAGTCAGTGCTCTTAACCACTGAGCCAACTCTCCAGCCCCGTCATTTGTATTTTTTATTATGAGAACCCTAGTTTTGTGTCACAATTTTAATTTGATTGTTTATTTTTGTGGTGGTGTTTTTTTTTGTTTCATGTGTTTCTATTTGTCAATTGTTTGTCTTAATGCCTGTATTTCCAGGGTCCTATTCAGAAAGACTTTTCCTATGCCTGTAAGTTGAAATATATCCCAAACTTCCTCCTCTAACAGATTCAAGGTACTGGATCTTACGTTGAGGTCCTTCAAACAGGGCGACATACAAGGATGAAGTTCACTCTTCTGCATGCAGTTGTCCAGTTTGAACCGCAGTGTGTGTTGATGGTGCTGTCTTTTTACCAATGTCTATCGTATTGTTTTTTATCCTCTTATGAATAAAGTTGTTCTCTAATATCCCAATCATCAATTTTATTTATTAAAATGCAACTAATTAATGCTTTTTGAATGTGTTCAGATAAATTGTCATTTCTTAGTCTAATTTTATATTGTTGATGCTAAATATTTTAAGTTTTTGTACATATAATTTCTATATTCCATAAGGATATATTTGCTAAGCTGAATAGACATAGGGATAGCACAAATCCTCTCCTTATTCTTGATCACAGAAATGAAGAAAACCTTTCATTCTTCCACCTTTGAATGTGTTGTTTTCTGTGGGTCTTTATATTTAGTTCTTATTATAATGAGGCAGTTCCATCTTACCTTGAATTTCCAAGTTAGGTCTCCTAACAATGAATTTACTTTGCTTTTCTTTATCTAGAAATATTTTAATTTTTCATCATTTTTGAAGTATGTTTTCCTAGGTATAGAGTTCTTAGTTGGGAGCTGTTTCCTTTCTTCTTAGAACTTTTAGTTATATCAATTCAAAGCCTTCTGTCCTACAAAGTGTCCTATATTCACTCAGAATCGTATTGCAGACTTCTTTTATCAATTTTCTTTTCTTTGATGCATCAAGTTTCCATCTTTGACTTCGACCTTGACAATTTGTTGGCGTTGCCGTGAGGTGAATGTCCCTTATAGTCTTCCTGCTTGAATTTTATTGAGCTGCTTAGATGTTTATGTTTATTTCTTTTAGTCAAATTTAAAAAATTTGGGGCCATTATTTCTTCAAGTGATCTCTCTCTGTCCTTTGTTTTCTACCTTCTTTGGAACGACTTCAATGTCTGTACTAGACCAGGTGATGATGTCTCAAATAACCCTTGGGTTTTATTAATTTTTGTTAAATCATTTTTTTCTTTTTTTCTTTTCTAACTGAATAATTTCAGCTGCCTTTGACCTCATAATCATTAATTCGTTTGCCTTTATCTTCAGATCTATACTTGAGTCATCATATCTGAATTTTTTGTTAAAATACAATGTTTTTGTAATATATATTTAATAGAGTATATTATCTTAACATTTATATGTTTACAAAAGTGCTCACATATGTATTGTTTCCGTATCAGTATTATACTGTACATATAGTTATCTATTCTTATTTTCTTTTACACAGATTAAATTGTAGTATCGATATTTCTGTTTTAGTCATTTTATTTTCTTAACTTTTAAAAAGTGAACATTGTCACAGTCTTGGTCCAGTTTGTCTGCCATTTGGTCTTCTTCAGAGATAGTTTGTGCTCCTTTTTTTTTTTTTTTTTTTAATTTGGCTGTTTTTTTCTTTAATGTGTTTTTTTTTAGCATTGTTTTTTTCTTTCTTCAGTTGAAGCATGAGCATTTTAATACAACGGTGTGAGAATCCTTGCTCTTTATTGCTTCTCCATTCGCAGGGTTGGTATTTTTTCTTTTATTGTACTTTGCTGTTTTATTAATGCAGGCCATATTTCTTCCAAGGATCAGTTTTAAGTCTAATACACACTCACAGTTTCATGCCAAGGGGCTAAGGGTGAAGGGGGGCACCAGCTCCTATTCTAACAGCTTCAATTAATTATCTGATCATAGCTACAATTTATTGCCAAAATCTTTATTTGTTGCTTTTCAGGCTTTGGTAGACTCTAGAGCTGCATGACAGTTCTGCTAGAATGACTTGCCCCAATGGATGTTATCTGGGTGCTGAGTTCAATTGCTCTCCTTCTCAATTCTATCATAAATACAAAATCAAAGTTCATCAGGTCACTTTTAAACACCATATATTAGCTTCAACCTTTCCCTCCTATGGATAGAAACACTGTCCCAATTTTATTCACTTAGGGTATTCTTGAGTGCAAAATCATACAGAACACATTTTCCCCTCAGTGGCAGTTGTAGAGGTGAAATTTCTAGCGTGATTATTCTATAAGAACTCCTGATGTCATATGTCACTCAAAGCGTTTATCAATTGGAAATCTTGTTTTCCCAGGAGGTCAGTCTAGTTATAGCAAATGAAAAGAAATGAATATGTATGTTCAGGTGCTAAATTAAAATGTCAGCTCTGAACTATGGAAGTCAGAGTCTTCAAAGACATCAAGAATAAATTGTCTCTTACCCCCAATAGGTAAGGAAAACATTTTAAAACTAAATAAAATGCAGCCCCAGGAGGAAGGGAGGAAGATGTGTGGGGAGAAGCAGGGTAAAAGTCAAAGGCGTCATGTCCGGCTTCCCACTGTTCTATCCAGGCTACCACCACATAATTACAATAGCTTAAAATACTGATTATAATGTGGGTTGGTTATTTATACATAAGCCTTTTAGAAAATTAAATTTACATTATAGATTTATTTTTGATGCATGAATTGCTAAATGTCTTCCAGGAAGGTTCATTAAAAAAAGGTTCAGCAAACAAAATGTGTATGAAGCATATCCATCCTTTTCCCACTTGAATTCATTGCTTACATTATCTCCAACCAGCTTCCAGAGCAAACTCAAAGGGACATCACGAATGGAGACTTTAATTTCAAGCACACTCTCTAAAATGAAAGGAATTTCATCATGCTTTGAATGGTATTTCTTTCTTTCTTTCTTTTTCTAAATTTTATTTATTATTTTTATTTTATGTGTATGCATATATTGCCTGCATGTACGTAAGTGCACCCATGTTGTGCAATGCCCGCGGAGGTCAGAAGAGGCTGCTGGATCCCCTGGGACTGGAGTTATGGACAGTTGTTAGCTGCCATGTGGGTACTGGGATTTGAACCCGGGTCTTCTGCAAGAACAACAGTTCTTAACTGCTGAGCCATCTCTCCAACCCCCTTGAATGCTGTTTCTTTGTTATTTGAAGCACAAAATCAAGGAGAAAGAGCACCCTTCACTAATTGTTGACTATTTTGTATCCAAAATTTCCAGCTCTCAGGGAGGAATCTCTTTATTCTGTTGTCCACCCAGTGCACGTACAAGACATGTTCTAGATGGGCAGATGTATGGACTTCCTACACTGGAAATAATGACCATCCTTAATGATTTGAAAATAGGTTAACCTCAATTTGGTTACATGATCAGTTTTTCCAAGGAAAAGACTGTATTATCTCCAACCCCTTCAATCAATTAATGGTTCTTCACTCTCTGGACATCACTATCTTGATCTGATTCCAAGCTTGCTTTTCAAATTTGCTTCTGCGCGTTCCTCCGGAGGAGCTCCACAGCCCATCTGCATGAGAGCAATCTTTTGCCAAGTTGTATGTAATGGTTTCTTTTTCTGTCCCCAGTTCTGTTTTAATAGTTTTTTTTTTTTAAGGTTGAACATTTAAGTGTTAGTTGCATTAAAAATAAGTTTTTCTATATTAAACAGTATCAGAAAAAGTATATAGAAACCGTTTTTTCTGTATGAAAAAGTATATTTTAATAATGAAATGGAGATCTTTTTTAATGTTTAAAACGTCATTTAATTTTAAGTCTTATAGGGGTTATACGGAGTACAATATTGTATAACTGTATCAATTCAACTGTAAACCTAAAAATTGGAAATTGTTATTGAATATGTCAATGCTGTTGTAATGAAATGCTTCTTCTAATCATGTGGTTATTACATAAATAATATTCTTTTAAAAAAAGGTTGATCAACCTACACCAATTTCAACTGAGACAAAATTGCAATTACTTCCTCATTTGGCTATTATTGTCAGAATGTTACGATTTTCTGTTTTGGTTATTCTCGTAATGTTAGGGATGATATATTCTTTTGGGGGGTGAGTGTGTGTGTGTGTGTGTGTGTGTGTGTGTGTGTGTACGAGTTGTCATACAAAGAGAGAGGGGGAGAGGGAAGGGATAGGGCAGGGAGAGAATACATGCGTACATGTGTGTTTGTGTGTTTTTTAGATAGATTCTTACTAGGTAACCCTGGCTAGCCTGGAACTCATGCCTTGAAATTGAAATGATCCTCCAGCCACTGTTTCCTGAACACTGGGACTGCCGGGTAGGCTACCATTCCTGGCGTGAATATAGTATGTTCTTGAGACAAATATTTGTCATTTGGATTTTTATTGTAGGTATTTATTTCTATTTATTTGATTTCTATATATTTGTTTTTGAGATGGGGTCTCCCTGTAACCCCTGCTGGCCAAGAACTCACTATGTAGACCAGTTTGGCCTTGATCCACCTATTGCTACCTCCCTAAGTGCCAGGATTAAAGGCATGTACTAGCATGCCTAAAATACACCTACTGTTTTAATTCTATGTTGTCCTACAAGTACCTTGGCAAAAGAAATTGGAATTAAGTATCTTTGAAGGGTTTGAAGACTAAGGGAGTATGCCCTGTTTATATTATCTATAAATGTATATTTTATATGATTAGTCTGGATCTTAAAATAAAAATACATTGCTACATTCTAATTAAATGTGAAAATTATCAAATCACCATAAATTCAATGTTTCAGTGGCCTTGAAAATGATTTATTTTATTAAAAGAAAGATTAAAATCACCATGAGGTATTCAAGAATGAAAGTTCAGGAAGGCTCTGAATATATTTTTAAATACGTGTAGATCCATTTGAAGAATGCATCAAAATGATCTTTCACTGTGACTAGGTTAGTTTCATTGGCGAGATGAAAAGATGGTTCAATATGTGCAAACCAATAAATACAGTAAATCATCTGAATGGACTCAAGAACAGAAATAACCGGATCAGAAAGGCCTTTTACAAAATCAAATGCCTCTTTATGATGAAATGTTTGAAGGGACTAGAATTGGAAAGAACATACGTCGACATAATAAATGCCATATACAGTAAACCTATAATCCCAACCATGCCAACTGAAAGAAAACACAAAGCATTTCCCTTAATAACAGAATCAAGACAAGCACGCTCACTTTCTCTTCTTGTTCAATATCACATATGACATTTTAGTTGGAGCAATAAGATAAGATAAAAGAATAGAAGGGAAACAATAGACATTACCGTATTTTCAAATAATATGATTCTAAACAAGCAAACTTAAATACCCTACCAGGAGATTCACATGGCTATGCTAAGTGGTGAACTAAAAAATTACCACACAAAATCAGGAACTTTCTTCAGTGACAAAAGTGAAGAAATTGGGGAAGCAATCCACTATTTCCCCCCTTGTTTATTTGCTCTCTCTCTCTCTCTCTCTCTCTCTCTCTCTCTCTCTCTCTGGAAACAGGTCTTCCTATGTAGCCAGGGCTGGCCTTGAATTTACAGTCCTTCTGCCTGTTTCCCAAGTGCTTAGATTGCAGGCAGATGCTACTATGTCCAGCTAAATGTAGTTTTTAGTCCCATTAATATTTCAATAAAATTGGAAGCAAATAAAATTGAGCCAAATCTGAGCTACAGAAAGAAAAGGGAAATGAATCTGTAAGTTGATCTGGAAATGTATCTCTCAGGGGAAAAAAAAAACTATCCACAGGGAATAAACTAGAGAATACAGGCAGAAGATGCTTTAGAAAGTGATTACAGGAAGGGAGAAAAGCACCATAACAAACCAGAAGCACCAAGACCCTCTAAACAGCAAAGGAAATACAAAATCCTGTAACAAAGCAAGTTCATTTCAATGATCGTTAAAAGAGAGTTCTGAAGATAAAGAATTGAAAAAACAAACTGAACTAGAATAAAAAATTACACGATACTATCACAACAAATTACATGACAGTAATTATGTAATAAAATAAATACCTTAGATTTATATTCCTAATAGTGTAAATTACACATGAAGATATTAGGCAAAAATATATGTAAAACAAATCTAGCACAAGATGGTTGACATGTACAACACAGGTGAAAAATTCCACTCATGGGGCTAGAGAGATGACTGGTTGGTAAAAAATGCTTTCGGTGAAATCATGATGACTGGAGTTCCGATCCAGGACCCACATAACAAGCTTGGTGTGCCACAGGGCCTCTAACTCCAGTTCCCATGGATGTGACACCCTCTTTAGGCCTCTGTGAGCACACGCCTGCACATACATGTGTGTATCCACTCAGGCAGACACGCATAAACACTCCATAATTAAGAAAAATAAATCTTGAAAGAAATATGGTTACTTATGCAAAATATAGAGTTTCCAAAGATGTATTCGAACCATTTTAAAGAACTGAATCACAGTTCTCATAAAGATAACTGGAAGGAAATACCCCATGATATTTTACAGAAAGGATGCGTTCCTTATCATCCCTTCAGTCCACTCTTTTGCTAAGAGGGAGGTTTGTCATCATTCCCTAGTGGCATTCTCTGTGAAAAATTTTGAAAGAGTCTTTTATTTTCTTTTTGTAATATTCAGGTAGAGTAGAATTTTAATTTCAAGGTTGATCAAAGGCAAATCTTGGTTGATTTTACAGAAATACTTAATAAAATAGTGATAAAGGGTCATCTTGGTTTGGTAATGGTTAAGATTCCTTGCTGCTGGACTTCACTTAGACATTCAGGAGAGAAAGTTTTCATTTTTCCCTTACCTGTCTGAACATTTTATTACATACTCAGACTCAGAACATAATAGAAGCAGCAAGATTTTTTTTTTCTCATAAACAACTCTTGGAAAATAGTACATAATTTAAAATAAGTAAGTTACATACAGTAGCTATGAATCTCATAATTACATATGGATAGTGTTAAATTAAGATTCCATGTATTTTCTGTTTATATTTTTATTCTCTTTCAGAGTTTTTTTCTTCTTAATAACTATGTTTGCAGTATATACAACAAAGCTAGTGTATAATGTATAAAACTTCAGATTACACTGCCATTTTAATTTTTCCACTTGCTTATTTAGCCAAGTTTAGAAATTTTGTTACTATAAACACACTAAAATAAAAGGAAAATCAAACTATTTCATTTGGACAGTTACAATATAATGCCTTGAATGAATGAACATCTGTGGAAATAAAACAGTAGCTATGAGGATGATAAAGTTATGGCCCAAGAAACTTGTCCAAACGTAAAATCTGATAGGAAAATACACAATTAACACATATCAAATTATAGCACCACATCATTTGGTAATAATAACCATTAATACAGATCTGTGGCCTAATATAAAATCAAAATTGCTCTAGAAAAGCCAGTGTACAACACATCAATGTCTCTGAAATCATAGTGCAGAACTATGAAAGTGTTGGGACTACTTCAATATTATGTCAACTTACTTGAAAATCAAAGAGGGGAAAAGAATTTAGATTGTATATAAATTTCATTTTAGTACAAAGCCCTAGTTTCATGAGTTATTTTTAATCAATGAAAGTCAAAAGTAGAGCATCATTAAAGTTGCAGTTACTGACTCCAAAGCTCCAAACCAAAATGCTACTTGAGTATTTGCTCCCTTAAACAATTAAATTATAGCTTTTGCTTAGTCTCCTCCTAAGGGAAGGCCATTTGTAGGTATGTTAAACACATATAAATAAACAGAAAGCTTTTATAATGATCTAATATTGCACTAAACAGAATAAAGCAAACCCTTTTAATGAATGTTCAATGTGCAATCATAAGAATTGCTTATAAAAATTAACTATATAAATTTTTGCATTTTTATAGATTTTTATTATTTTCATACAATATAGTGTGATGACATTTAGATCCAGTCTCCACTTCCCCAACTACCCTCACTTGTCCCCCACCATGTTTAATGAACTCTCATAGATAAATGATAGTTAGATAGATGATAGATAGATATACGCTCTACAGAGTATGATTTCTACAAAGTGTAATATTCACTATTTTGAAGTCGAGTGACAAAAAATATAATCACTGTTTATTGTGAGTATTTGAAACACACCAGTGCATATTCAGCTACTGAATTGAGCATAATTGTATTTATGATATGACAATAATATATAATTACATCTTTTTCAAAGTACTTTTGTAAGATAGAAGACTTATATAATTTTATTATGTTTCTTTTGTACTATGTTTCTGCCAAATAAGAATTTGATGAATTATTTAGTAAGAGCCAGCAAACCAATCCAGCAACCCCTGCACATAAAGTAATTCTGATTCCAATAAATGTATTTTTGACAAATGGCATCTGCTTACATGATTTATCAATTTAATGCTGAATGGACTTATAGCAGCTGAGTAGGCAGGCATGTTTTTGTACTTTGTCCTGTCTTTGCATGCCAAGTGGAGAAAGACATTATTACTCACATTTCAGAAGAGGGTGGAAAATGTGATACTTGTGTTCAATTGACAGCATATGGATCAAACAAGAGGAAATTAAAAAAAGCAATAAAGACACACAAAGCTTATTTTTACTTTCAGTCATGAAAATTATTTGTGCCTTTTGAGTAAAGAAAAATGTTCTATTAGAGTTAACTGAGCATATTAAACCATGAACTACAAAGTGACTCCTCACCTCATAAACTCAATTCCAAAGGGTTGTATTTGTATATAGTTTAGATTTAGAAGTCACCACATTCCCAAGTGTTAGTCACATGATCAGAGTACTTTGGTTGAAAACACAACAGTTGAAATTATATGTTCTTTTTGACAACCATTTTTAAGTTTAAGGATGATCAAATTGCAGAGTGTTCAAGTTTGCCTTCAGTTGCTGTGACAAAACACTCTGACTAATACCAAATTGGGTAGGAAAGGGTTTATTTGGCTTACATCTCTGGGTCACACTGTTCATCACTGACTGTGCCAAAGGTAAGAACTCAGGTCAGGAACCTGGAGGCAAGAGCTGAAGCATAGGCCATGGAGGAATGCTGCTTACTAGCTTGGTCCCCTGGCCCATGCTCAGCCACGTTTCTTGTACAACATGGGACTACCTGCCCAAGGGTAGGACTGCCCACAGTGGGCTGGGCCCTCCCACATCATTCAACAATCAAGAAAATGCCTCACAGACATGGCCACAGGCCAGACATTCCCCAGTTAGGGCTCCCTCAACTCAGGTGTGTCAACTTGACAACTAAAGCTGTCCAGCACACAGAGATTGGTCTATTTGACACCCTTGATCAACTAAGCATTCCATTCAGCACAAACAATTCTGTGATTACCAGATTAATAAAAATAGTCTCTTCCAATTTCATCATAACATGTTTTAAAATATTCTACTCCAGTCCAGAATGTAACAAAAAAAGTTTTGGTCACTGTAGCAACATAGAATCCACAAAGAACGGAAAACACTGTATGAAAGGTCATGAAGGTACAATGACAGCAATATAAAAGCTTAAAGGGAAGAACAGGGCTGATTGACTCTGGACTCGTCAAGAAACAAGTGATGAATAAATGAACAAACAAGCGTTTAAGAGACACTAATTCTTTGCAATGTCTGTTTTATGACTGCATGTGAAGGGAGAAATAATCAATAGGTATTTGATGATAATATAAAAATATTGGTAAAAGAAAAACGGAAAATACTATTAAATTTTAGGTACAAAAATTATATCATTTTTTAAAAAGAAAGGTCCCTATCTTTTAAGAATCAAATTGAAATGCCTACTTCAGAGTGGGATGCACACAGAAGGCCAAAACTGGCCAAGTTTTGGAGAAAACAAGGCTGTAGAGTGTAGGATGGGATTCCTATATGGAATGTCACCCACCCACCTTTCAGGGACTATTGCAGAAGAGGAGGCAGAAAGAGTGTAAGAACCAGGGCTGGTTCATGAACACAGGGAGGTAGAGGCAGCAGGCCACTGGAGGCTTGCTCAGGTGAGTCTGTGGCAGTGGTGTTGTGGAGCATGGCACCCATGTCAGCTCAATTAAACAAGGGCCCAAAGGGGAAGTGATAAATAGGTGGTGGGCCAGCACTAGATTGAAAACTGTTTGAGACTGATTGCTGCTGGGTGAGGGAGAGAATGACTTACATACAACCATTGGATGGACTGACTAGACTTCTGTGGATGCATTTACACTGAAGGACATTTGGGTACAAACACCTGAATGAATAGGACCCAGCATGTATGGCAGAGTGCATAGGGTTTGGTCGGGGGATGGGGGAGAGGGTCTGGATAAAAATATCATTAAGGGCAGGGAGTGGTGGCCCGTGCCTTTAATCCCAGCACTTGGGAGGCAGAGGCAGGTGGATCTTTGTGAGTTTGAGGCCAGCCTGGTTTACATAGTGAGTTCCAGGACAGCTGGAACTACAGGGA
>NW_008348586.1:8377593-8379367 GCF_000622305.1 Nannospalax galili
AAAAAAACCATTAAAATATAAACTTGAAATTCCTATGGAATTTTAAAATAAATAATCACAGTGAGCGATAGAAATGCGGACACGATAAAATTTGCCATGAGTTGGCAGTTAGTGAGGCTAAGCAGAGTGTGGAGTTGAGCAGGAATTGCTATGCTAGTCCTACACGTGTTGAAACCTGCATACAAAAAAGATAATGAGGCCTGGAGAGATGGCTCAGCAGTTACAGCTCTCCCTGATCCTGCAAAGGACTAGATTTGGTTCCCAGCATCTACATGATGGCTAAAAAAGCCTGAAACTCCAGTTACAGGGGATCCAACATCTTCTTTTGGTCTCTGCAGGCATTGCATGCATGTGGCACAGGTAAATGTAGGCAAAGGACTCGTACATATAAAATAAAAACACAAAATAAATAATTAAAAAAAAGACAACCATGCAAAAACAAAATTACTCTATCTTGATTTCACAGCAGGGAAAAGCAGAGGTAGGGGGTGTTTAATTTGAAGAGTAGAGGAATTTTAGAATTGAGATATAAAAAAACAAATCTCTTCCAAGAAACCACACTCACCTAGGCCAAAAAATAGATGTATCAATTTTCCAAGTGATTTTTTTTGGAGGGGGGAACTATTTAGGTAAGAAAAGCAACATAAATAGACTTCAGAGTGAATTTAGAATCATCAAAAACACAGAGCACTGAAACTGAAGCACTGTGAGGAGGAGAGACTTACTAAGAAGGCAGACATACAGCTGCAGCTGAACCCATAAGGCTTCCTAATGACTTTATTATATATGGTGGGTATTCTTATGAAATGTATTGTCCCGCGCTATTGTCTCACCAGCAAGAATGACGCGGCACACTCAGGATCCTTCTGCAGAAAAGCTTTAATGCATCTTGAGAGGGAGAGCATAAGCTTACAGGGCGAAGACCCTGAATGTCGGAAACTCAGCCCTTATATAGGTTAGTAAGCCCGTCTTGGACGTGGCAACTCTTGATTGGTCGCAAACTCATCAGCCCATATCACGCCACGAGGTAGGCAGAGACTAGAAGGTGGAAAATTACTTCGGGCATGCGTACTGACTTATTTACTGTTCAGCACGAACCGGATGTGAGCGCCATCTTGTAATGGCGTCTGCAGGGATGGCAGGCGGCTCCCTACAATGTATGAAGACATGACAAAGTTGTAGCAATAGGAATCATAGTTAAATATTTATTTCAATATTGATGAATGAATACTTTATGTCCCTTGAAGAATGAACTAGAGAAGGAAAAAAAAAAAAAAAGAGTTGGTGGTAGAGTGATAGAGCTCTTGGCCAAGCTGAAGTAAACAAAGACAGCATTGGAGACCAGAGTGAAGATTGGGCACATAGAAAGAGCTGCATGAATCCAAGTGTTAGGATGATCAGTACTCAGGACATGGAGACACAAAAGAGATTCCCAGATCTAGACAGTAAATGCAACACCACAACTAGATAATGCTGACATTCATCACAATAAAAAAGAGATTTGTACCAGTTAGAGACAATTACCAAGTACCACACTGGTCACACAGAGACATTGTCTATGAATTTCCCAGGCTTAAGTTGTAAGAGTGAGACCACTGAGGACAAGTCAGCCTTCAGGTTGCAACAGCATGAGGTTTATTTGATACACAGGTACCTGTGGGCACAAAGTCTCCTCAGAGGACTTGCGCGCCTACAGGCTGGGGTTTGGCACTTTTATAGAGCAGAAGCAGGGTACAGAAGCAGAAGCGCGGTTATTGGTTAATTCAAAAACACA
>NW_008348586.1:8382667-8407966 GCF_000622305.1 Nannospalax galili
CCGACAAGGGGATTCCACGTCCCTTGTCCAGACGTCCGACAAGGGGATTCCACGTCCCTTGCCCGGACGAGATCCACGAATACAAATGAACAAAAAGTTCTACGGATGTGGATCTCACAGACCCTGGGGCGTCCCCCAGGCCGACAGGCAAAGCTCAAAGACCGTCGTCTTGCTCTTGCCCTGTCCAAAAGTACAGACGAGATCTCAGATTCCAAATTCTACAGACGCTGCCTAACAGGATCAGACAAGACAGACAAAAGACAGACAACTCAGGACACAGAGACAACACTGAGGTTGGCCGGCCAACTCACCTCCCCGAAGGGACTGGAGTTGTCCTGGTGGTTCCCTCTGACCGGCTGATCTCGGTGGGACCTCCAATTGTAAGAGTGAGACCACTGAGGACAAGTCAGTCTTCGGGTTGCAACAGCATGAGGTTTATTTGATACACAGGTACCTGTGGGCACAAAGTCTCCTCGGAGGACTTGCGCGCCCCCATGCTGGGTTTTTGCACTTTTATAGAGCAGAAGCAGGGTACAGAAGCAGAAGCGCGGTTATTGGTTAATTCAAAAACACACAGAGTAATTTCAAAAGCACACAGAAATATGGGGTAAGGGTCGGGGCTAAGGGGAAGTGGGATTGCTAAATGGGAGGTGACCTCAGGGACACAGAGGTTTTTCTCCTGATTTCCTGGTATCGAGCCCCGGGGATTGCCAGATGCAGATGGCTTGACCACTACGTCCTGTTTTTCTGATAAGCTAGTTTCTTAATGCTTGACCTCTTGTCAGGCATTCCTATCAGGTGGCCTCATGGCGCCTAGGTTTTTTCAAGTGACACATCTACAATGTAACCCCTATATCTAAGGTTCATGGAACATAGAACAGGGATAATGAAGAAGACAGTAATGAATCTCTCAGTTCTCAATAAGGAAGCTCCCTCATGCAGTAGAGGGCCAGGAACATAAAAGGTCACAAATAGCCAAAGTGTAGATATCAAGACTCTCTTGAATGCTAGGTCTTGGACAGGATCCCTTTATTAAAGGGTTCACCTACCCAAGGTTCAGGGACCATAGCAGAAGAGGGGGGTGGAAAGATTGTAAGAACCAAGGAGGAGGTGCATGACCGTATGAAAACAGAGTCCTATAAGCTCCCATGAACCTGTTCATGTGATTCAATGGCAATGCTGTCAGCATACACAAGAACTGTGCCAACTCAGGCAGACAAAAACCCAGCATAGAACTGGGAAAATGAACAGCTGACCTCAATCTTATCTGAGGGAATCTTCACAACTAATTGCCGCTAGATGACAAGGAACCAATCTTCCTAAAACAAGGGATTCTAGATAGGCTGACAAGACTTAGTGGATGGACTTGGAATGGGGAATAGCTGGGGACACTGACAACCCAATGGGCTTTAACAGAGATGACCAAGTATATGGGCTCTGGGGAGGGCAGTATGGGAGGGTGCCAGTGGGGGTGGAGGTATAAAGATGATTAAAATTGTTTGAGCTATTCTGTATGAAATACACAAAAATTCAACAACAACAACAACAACAACAACAACAACAATAATAATAATAATCAACTAACCAGCCCAAAAGAAAAAAAAAAAAGGAGCATCAGTTGAGAGTAACAAAGTTTACTTCTAGGCTTGTAAGCTTTGAATCTCTTTGTAACATCAGCATAGTCTTCTAATAGACAAAATTGAAGCTCATAAAATGGATCTTATCTGGCAAAATAACTATAGATTTTATCATTGTTTTATAGTTTCATACATTTATATAGTGAATTTTGGTCATTTCTTCCCCCATTTCCCTCCCTCATCCCCCTCTCTCTCTCTCCCTGCAACCCTTTCTCAGCAAATCTCTTGCTTTTATGTCCTCTTTTTGACTGTGACCTACTAGTGTAATAAGAATTACTTGTCCTGAGAGTGGGTGAGAGGTAATTTATTACCACAAAACTAGAAGCATAAGTTTGTTTTATAGAAGAGAAGACCACCATTGACCTCAGTGACAGCTATTTTGCTAGAATGGAAAGGGTAAACACATACTCAAGTGGGTTGATTAGGGAACTGGAGGTGAAGACAGAAAGAGAAAACGAAAACATGTTAATGGAGAGTTTCCACTGCAAATACAAATGGTGATGGAAGGTTCTGTGGGGAAACAGGCTTTAGAGAAATTGTTAAAACTATAGATTGTTGATAAAATGTGCATTGGGAAGCTGATTAAGTGGAACAGAAAGTAGAAAATCAAAACATGACTATCATGAAAACTACAAAGGATGTCAAGGATTGGCAAACGTGTGGAACCATTAATACACATCCTTTCTTTCTTTGAACTCAAGGTAATCTACACATGAATTGCACATAAGTGTGCATCACAATGAGCTCTGTGAACATAGGCACATTTATCCCTTTTCATGGCTCCTTCTATGCCAACAGGCTGAACCTTCCCCCTTTGCCTTTCCAGTTGTTTCCTTCCAAAGTACTGCAAACAAAGGAGAGCAAGGAGCAGAGTAAGGATTTCGCTTTCATTTAGCTTGCTATTGAAGAGGTGAATCTGTATCTGTATTCTCTCTGAGGAACAGTATTAATCATTAGACTACATATATGCTTACCTGGAGCTCACGATGTACACCAGGCTGGCCTCAGTCTCACAGAGATTTGCCTACCCCTGTCTCCGGAGTGCTGAGATTAAAGGTGTGCGCTGCCAAGCCAGGCTCCAGGCTATATACTTTACATTTTTGTTTTTACATAAAATTTGTGCTAATAGAATTCTCAGAAAAAAAGTCAACACTTTAAAATCTAGTTAATAGTCATAATAGGTGCTGGAAACATGGCTCCATGGTTAAGAGCACATACTGATCCTGCTCTTCCAGAGGACCCGGTTTCTGATCCCAGCACCCACATCCTCAAGGGTTTAAACACAAAGCTGTGAAGGAGATCCTGGACCGATGTAATAAACTCCCCCAAAACTGTCTTCCAGGAAAGGATGCAGCCATAAGGCAATACATAAATTTGAACTCTAAGGATAAAAACCATAGAAAATAAATAGTTAAAAATTTATTCCACCGGGAGCTTTGGGAGTATGGTGTCTAGTTCTTAGAGGCAGATCCTCAACCTTCCTGAGAAACCAAGATTTCTGAGGAACAGTGGGTCAAAATTGTGTGAAGAGAGCAGTGATTGAAGTCATCTTCCTGGGAAACATTAAAAGAAAAAGGCAAAGAAAAAATAAGGGAAAGCAAAAGGGAAGCTTTTTTTTTTTTTTTTTGTATGTTATGGAGAAAATAAGATTTGTGTCCCATACATCCAGATGGTTCTTGTTATTTCTGGAGTTTTCCACTAACCTGCTAACCTGTGAAGTAACAGAAGGGACATTCTGTTGGGAAAACTAGGACAAATACTATTTTTAAATGCTTAATATAGATTCAGCCAAGCCTCCCGTCACAGGCTTTTCCCTGCAAGGCAGTCTGCTGTGAACTTTCAGTAACACATTCTTTAAATGCCTCTTAGAAATTCCTTAAGTTCTTTGTTCTCATTTGTTGGTGCTTCTTTACTAAATTCTTCAGCATTAGTAACTTGTTCAGTCATGTTTTGTGTGGGTGCACACTTCAATGAGTGTGTGCACGTATATTATGTATGCAGGAATAGCTAATAATACCTTCACATTCATAGTGATATCACAGAAGCACCTTGATTGTGAACCACTCAGCATCAGGTTTATTACACATACTTGATGAGAACAGAGACTACATCATTGAAAGTGTCATAGGGGAAGTTGGATACATGGTCTAACTACTACCATTCACTTCTACATTATTTCACGGTGCATTAGTAGACCATATACATTTAAGATAGAAAATATTTCTATGAGGCGGTGCTTTCATCTTTTCAAAATTTTCTGTTTATCTTTAGATAGTTCTACCCATAGCTATCTTCCTTTTCAATAATGTTAAGTTCAAACTGCCTTTCCTTTTGAATATTGCTTGCTTATGGAATTTTTATATTTTGCATCACTTTGTTTTCATTTATCTATTTCATTTTTCATGCTTTTCCCCTTAATCCCTTAATTTCCTTTAATTAAGTTTATTAATTTAGCTTGTCCATTAATCTAAAATTTACCATTCTGTGTACAATGTATACTTACACACATTCTCTTTACATAGTTTTACATTCTTTTGAAATGATTCCAAATTTTAAAGTAATCTACATTTTTCCTACTGTCTTGTGTGCTCATTATTTCCTTCCCTTCCTTTCACATTTTTTTTTTGTTTTATTAGGATTTGTTTATTTTTAAAAATTTTACTGATTCAAGTATTTCAAACAATTTATTTTCATTCTGAATTTTTTTTTGCACTTCATTTAATGTGAGTTAATATGGTTAAAAGCTACTACATTTTAGCTAAAAACAAAAGTCTTCTCCATCTTCATTTCTTATTCAATGAATATATACTGGATATGGATCTTTCTCTGATGAGTCATGGTAGGGAGAGAACCATTAATAACACAGCGATGAAAGTAACTCTGCAAGTAGTGGCTTATACTCCAAAATACGCTATAGAGACGCAGGTTCTTAAATGCAGAGATACAAAAAAGGGTGCCGGTTCTCTGACGATGTGTCTTTTTTGGCGTGTGCAGATTTTTCATCAAAGTCCAAGTTGTTTACTTATAAGTTCTGGGATATTGAAGAGTAAACAAATACAACTTTTCCAAAGTTTTTAAACCAGTATCAAATAAGGTAAGTGGCATTTCCCATTATGGGTTGTCT
This sequence comes from Nannospalax galili, assembly GCF_000622305.1. Classification (NCBI taxonomy): domain Eukaryota; kingdom Metazoa; phylum Chordata; class Mammalia; order Rodentia; family Spalacidae; genus Nannospalax; species Nannospalax galili. The sequence continues at coordinate 8,387,429 of NW_008348586.1, forward strand.
ACAAAATGTTGAGAAATAATGTATTTTGCACATTTCCTGTTTTCTACTGAGACTTTGCTATTAGAAAGGGAGTTTATGAATATGGTATTGTGGTTGATGTGAAAAAAAAATTGCTTTTCTAATGAGATCATGAGCCTGGATGAAGAGACAACAAAAGCAATAGTTTGGGATGTGGATGAGAGTACTACATTCAGGACCCAGCAAATAGTTAAAGCTACTGAGGCTCCATTTTCAGACTTACTCAGGGGGCATGACTCTAGCAGAAGGTGCCTTGGGTATCATCTGGAATGTATGGGTATCCCAGAGACAATGAGCTCATAAGGCAGTTTAGAATAGAATGTGGTAAGCGAATTCATGTTCCTTAATGTCTGCATAGGTGTGTGTCCTTGGCTATATCTTACTAATTTCTAATTGTCTGGTAGATATTTGGTATGAAATAGATGTCAAAGTCTTCTAGTTCAGCAGAAAACAAATATTACACTTGTTTCAATAAGTATATTTTAGACCATTTATTTGAAACTTTCCAGCCTTCTTCCAGAATATATTTTTAACTATGCAGACCTGGAGAAGAGACGTTCCCTTTTCCATTTGCCCATTTCTGCTGGACTCTTGAAAAGAACTTCAGCTTTCCTTCACCATAACACATTAAAGTACTCCTACAGTTGGTGCTATGAACCAGTTTGAGAAGTAGAAGATTAAAGAAGGGGATAGTGCTAGTATTTCAACACTGAGTTCAAATATCTGAGCAAAACAATTTTCATTTATTTTAAGTCATGGTGATGAGAGCAGGTGGAAGAAGCTCTACTTCACTTCCTGAAACACAAGAGTAAGATAATCTAAGGACATTTCTGAGTGGTCTACTTCCTCTAACTAGATCCCACCACTTATCTATTATCCTTCCCAATAATGCTCTATTATGAATACATGAAGGGGTAATTCTCATGATCTGATTGTTGCTGGGAATGCCCTCAGAAACACCCAGTGGTATGCTGGGAGCTCTCAGTCCATCAAGTTGACAATCGTGGTTAAGAGTCACAACATTTTTCTGTTTTGCCAAACCCATTGATGGGTTACCATAATATGTCCGTTGATCACCCATGGATAAGAACCAGTTCCACTGAGAGAAGTGTTGATGATAGCGAATGAATGAGGCCCCATGCCTGACAGCCAGTTGTCGGTCATGAGGGTCAAAACTGATTGCTTATACTAGACCGTGTGTGGAATCTTATCGCACAAGATGAATGTCTCCCTTACATAGGTGCTTTTGATAGTCATTTATAGTCTCTGCACTCAGGATTTGGCAAGTAAGGAAGAAAATAACTGGAGAGAACAAGATGGCAGTGTCACAACTCTGGGCACTGGAGAATTGGTGGTGTGGGCAGTGGCTCTCTGCACAGGAACTTCAAATATGACTCTGGCCTTCCTCATTTTATTATAAATGTTGATACTTTGTTGATCTCAAAATTCTGAACTCAGGACCTGGCAAGTTAGAGGGAATAGTACTGGAGAGCCAAGATAGCCCATGGAGCTGGGCTGGTCTGGCTGCCTACCCACTAGTCAACTGTACTCCTGGGGTGTTGAGACAGCAGCCCCCTCAGGCCACCAACCTTGGGTTGGGGGACTTGTGGGTGCAACTAGAAGGGAGCTTGTGACCATCCACTGTGCCACACCCTGGTACACATCTCTTGCCCTGGGCTGCACCTGCAAGGGGCCACTACACAGCACACCCAGGGTTTTCTGGACCAGACCATGACAGCAAGAGGAACCTGAGACTTCTACAGATTACAGAAAATAAACTAGAGGACCCTGGTGTAAGGTCATGTGAAGCTGTGAATCATGCTAGCTGCTACTCAGGATATCTTAGATGGGAGGGCCCTGCGTGAGTGGACTACTGCCTGCTGTGAAGACCTAGCTTCTTTTACGCAGAGTAAAACCCTGTAAGGAGTCAACCTGTTGGAGAATGCCTTGGGCAACACTGGGGTGGTTGTGCTGAGTGATTCCCAGCAACAGCCAAAGTGTACCTGCATGTACTCAGGCTGCTAACAACCGACTTTGATGAGGAATCTCAAGCATTTCTGATCGCTGATGAAGAGATAAATCCCTACTTGACAGTCCTAAGCAGTGTATAAGAGAAACAGAAAACAAGTGTGAAGACTCCATTCTAAGAAACCTGGGTGTATCCTGACCCCAAAAACACATACATAGGAAAGGGAGTGGGTCCTCACTTTGGCCCACCTGTGTGTAAGAATTACAGATCACTGACACCAATGACATATGATTTCTCTGGCACCCAGTACAGATGAGCTGCATAAGATAAATTCGGCTTTTTTGTAAGCTAATAGAAGTCATGAAATATGGGTGTTAGAAAGATGAGGGTAGAGACAGCAGAGTCTGAATGTGATCAAAACACATTACATAAAATTCTTGACATAATACAAATGAAAAAAAATAAAAAGAAAAAAAGAACCAGGCACATAGTTTCCATGTAGAGGAGAATTAATGACCCGTTATCTAGAAACAGTTTTGTAATAGTTTTGCTTTCTCTGTCTCTACAGAATTTCTGATATTTCTCTGCAGAATTTTCAGTGAAAGCTCAGTGTACCTGGATACCAATTCTGGGAGAGATTTCAGGCAGCTTAGGATTGGCTATCTGATTCAGAGGAGTTCATTTTCTTTTATATTGAAGTTAATTTGCTTCTTATCATGTGAATGAGTGATTGAAGGAACTCTCAGTAAACCACCTGTTTCTTCATGCTCTAATTCAAGTTCATCTGCTATTATTCTGAAAATACACTGAAGAAAGTAAAACAAAGTGATTTCAGTAGTAACTCTACCATTGCTTTTTCACATAAGTTAGCACACTGGGGTATAAAATACCAAGAATACTGTTCTTCTGTGAAAGGTGAAAAAGGTACTTTCTGAGACTTAAAATTTCCAAGTACTGCTAAGAACCTGGTAGACTGGCTAAAAGCTGCTAAAAGTACAAGTGTGTTTCCAAGTCTATTTAGTGTGAAAAGTAAAACTGATAAGGAGATCATTGTTAAAAATATGCAGAGTATCCTTTGAGGTCTATAATAATTTGATCAGAGGGACATAAGGACACTTTTTGCTCCTTGCCTTCCTAGGTCGACTAGTTCCAGGGGACTATGAGCATCTCTCAAAATGTCCTATAATGGTGGTGGGTCATCTGTCCTCTTGATCAGGGAGGCCAAGGAGACCCCACCAGATGGACTTGAGTCAGTGTCCATTCTATAAAGAGGAGGGTCAACACAGAGGAATCATTTCCTCCATGCTCCCAAGTGAAGCCAACCATCGTCGAGCAGGACCTTTGACTTATCTTCACATAGATGGAACTGGTAAAAGACCAAGGAGCCCGTGTGACCCCTGAGGAACAGATCCTCAAACGACCTTAAGAGTAAAAATAAATTGGTTTATCTGGACCAACTGTATGGCCTTAAACACCCAAAAGGAAAGTATAACCAATGATTAAAGGGGCCAATATAATTTCATAAGAGTCCATATGAATAGCTAAAGGCTACATAACAGGCAACAATGCCAGACAGACGATACCTTCTTTTGATTTGTTGGCTGGGGTGGCCAAAGGGGTTCCCAGATAGTAACCCAGCATAGAACTGGGAAATTGAATAGCAGAAACCAATCTTATCCAAAGGAATATTGACAACTGAATACCGCTAGATGAGGAACAGCTGACCCTCCTAAAACAAACACCTCTAGATAGGCTGACTACATTCACCAGAAGGACAAGTAGTGGGGAATGGCTGGGGGTGCCGACAACACAGCAGACAGTAGCAGGGATATCAGAGTATAAGAGCTCTAGTAGGGGGACGGAGGCTACGGGAGGGTACTACCTGGGAACTGGGTCTATAAAAAAAATTCTTCAAAGCATAAAAATTCGCCCCTTAATAACTAGTAGATGTGAAAAACATTACCACTGAAATCCACCTGATGACTTTATATCCATGCTCAGATGCCAAGGAGCTCAGAAAGTAACCGACTGTGACTAGTAATAATCAGATATATAGAGATTAGAAACGCATGTGCATCTTAGTGTCAATTGTATTAAAAATGAATTTTTCTGTATGAAACTGTGTATTTTAATAACGAAATGGAGATCTTTTTTAAAGTTTTAAACCTCATTTAATTTTATGTCTTATAGGGTTTATACAGAGTACAGTAATGTATAACTGTATTAATTAAACTGTAAACCTAAAAATTTACAGCCAATTTTAAAAGAGATGCATCTTAGCTCTGGAAATTGTTATTGAATATGTCAATGATGATGTAATGAAATGCTTCTTCTAACTAAAAAAATATTCAGAGTATCATGAGGAGACTCAGTTGGCTTGTTCAGTGCTGCTCAAAGTGAAAGAGCAAAAAGCATTGATTGGAATGTGTAGTCAGCTAACGTCATCCAGAAATGGACATGGACAAAGGAAATCAGAAGAGGTGCCCAGTACAAGACAACATTGTTAAATATGTCAGAACTGATGTGGCTACATCTAATTGGAACAAATTATCTTGGAGGTCCTTTCCAACATGAAAGCAATGTTTTCCAATTAGAACATGCTTGGGCACTAGTCTCTTTTACATTATGTCTGCTTCTGCTGTTGTTAGATGCAACCTAAAATTAATAAAAGTTTAAATAAAATATAAAATTCAGAAAACCCTCATTGACCAAACCATCTGAGATTCCTCAAGCCACTGAACTGTTTTTCCAAAGCATGGTCTTCTGAACCCTAGGGGAAAAGTCACTGGCATAGATCACTAAAAGCTGACATTTCTAGGCTATACTTGACACAATCTAATGCAAAATTCTTCAAGACTGGGTCCCAAGAATTTGCCTTGTAAGAATTTCCTCAGCAAACTCTGTGCTCACTTGTTTGAGAACCACGTTCCTTTCTATCCAGCACCGTATGGCTTGCTAATTTTGTAGGTCAGCAGTATCTAATTCATCTCAGAGGGAGAAATTGTGATTCAGAGAGCTCAAATACTGTGTTTGCATGTATATTATTATTTTTTGTTCCTTCTATCCCTCTGTTAAGCAAGCAACTGTGCACAGATACAGGACACCTGGGATGATGTCTAGTGTTCTATCTGATGAGACCCTGACATCCAGATATGAAAACTGTCTTTTGCCTTATTAGCCCAGGAGAGATCAGAAAGCTGTTAATTGTCAGGAATATGAATGCTCAGATGGGCTGGTACCTGTTGGGAGGTTGTTTAAATCTGGGATTCACACAGAAGTCATCAGAGTCACCTTAAGGACGAATGCCAAGTGTGTCCCACAGCAATATGATTGACTCATCTTGAAACATGAAGCAACATGTTTTTCCTACTAAAAGCATCAAAAAGTCAAACACTACAGATTTGTGCTCCCTTTGCATTTTATACAGAAACTTGTTTTTTCTATAGCTCACATTTTCGTCTATTAAAGGGTTTGTGTCTTTCCCCAACCTCCCTACTGTGTAGTCTGTGCCATCAGCTTAGAGAGTAAACATCCAAGATACATGAATACTTAAAAAAATAAATATTATAGGAAATCCTGGAAAATGCAGAAGCTTTTGAATAATTTGTGGTTTGTGGGCTTCCTATGAAAGTTTATTTAATGCCTTCTGGGTAAAAATTTCTGAAGATATTTTGCAAACATTTCTACATTTGTTGAGCTAAAGAATTGCTTTTAGCATATTTTACTTATAACTCAGAAGCATTCTTTTGATCAAACATTAATAAAACTTCTAAGTCATAAACAAACAAAGATTTATCACTTGTCCTGAGTTTGACACTTCCATTATTCTCAATTAGGCCAGAAAACTCTCACATTAGTCACTAAGTGTCCCCAGAGTACAGAAGTAGGAAGAGAATTCTGCTTTTAAAAAAAGAACAGATTTTTTTCCTGAGGTTACATTTTATATACTCAACATGTTATGACATCCTGTGGGAAGAGAGTGGAATGAGCTGGTTGTCAGCATGTTGAAGAAGAGCATCGCGTTGTGCAACCGGTATGTAACCCAAATTGAGAACTAAAACAATATTTCTTCATTTGAGGTTCTTGCCCTCATTGGCAGAATGAGGACTTTAGTAGGGAATAAGAAGTAGGACTTTTCTTCTCCAGGTTACTAGTTGGTGTTGCTCATGGACTAAGGGGTACAAGACGTTTTGGTGCAGAGCAACCTTTAAGTATCATGTAAAACTCAGGTTTCTCCCACTTTCAGGGAAAATGCTTCCTGTCCCCAGTTGTGGAGCACATTGATAGCACTGTTATTCTTCCATGATGCTATAACTTGGATACATTTTGGATAAGTGCAAAATTATCAGAGTATAGATGATCTATCTATACTCCGATTCATTGGCTCACATTCTCACAGTCATTCTGAGCGGAAGTTTTATTGTCCCTATTTTACAGTGTAGAAATGAGGCTTAGGAAATCGGGAATTATGAGTTCCTTGTGTATTTGACCATTCTGCTTTATTAAACACAACTTTGTGTTTAACATATGGCAGGAATATTAAATCACTAGAACATACGATGAAAACACCAGTAAAACCTTAATAGAGATATTGTCAGGAAATAAAACTGCAAGAACAAGCTGACTCTGACCCATAAACCACAGGTACATTTACAGTGAGATAGGAGATGTCAGACATCCTATCACTCACCCAATGAAGGAGCTCAGTGTTTAGTTAATTGTTCCATGGTCTATTGGAGACCAGACCAAAACCGGAAATATCTCACAACCTTGCAAAGATTTCTCAGAATTCTGCTATGTATCCAAACAGAAGAGCTATTTCTTCCATGTGGTACTATCAGACAATTAGAGCACAGAGGGAATAGTCTCATAAATAACCTGTGCTCAAAATGGGTAGTACTAAACAGAGGTTCATTCACATGGTCAAAAGAAGCAAGAAAAGTTAGAGCTAGGGTATGGCATTATCTTGAACATCCCTCAGCAAAGGGAAAAGGTGACTCTTATGCCACATTAAGAGCCTGAGAAAGGTGGCTCTCTGAATGACTCATAGGTGACCAGGACATTAGTGTTGACAACAAAGGGGGTTTATTATCATAAGTAACTGGGAAGCTGCTGTGCTCCCTTTTGAGATGTTTTATCATCCTGATTTTGCTCACTTCCTCTCTTTTTTTATCTTAAAGCATCTTCTTCTCTAAGATCATTGCAACTGATAGCTCTCTGCCTCTCTTTCTTTATCACCCCAACTCCCTCTCATTTGTATGTCTCCCTTTCTCTTTCTTCTAATGTTATTATGTTTAACAATCAAGCAGGACTTTCATAACTAGTACCATAGATTGGGTGGTTTCAAAACATAAATGTATTTGCTCATAATTTTGGAGGTTGAGAGTTTAAACACAAGGTGTTTGTGAGTCTGGGTTTGTCAGGGCCTTACTCCATGCAAATGCCCACCCTCTCACACTGTCCTCACCCAGCCTTTTCTCTGTGTACATCAGTCCTTAGAGTCTCTTCCTCTTCTTAAAAGGACACTAATCCTAAGTCCTATGGAACGAAATAGTCACTATCATGATTTCATTTAAGTGCCTTCAAAAGTCTTATCTTCTATTAGAATAACATAAGTGTCTAGCATACAGTATATTAATTTCAAGGTCATATAGATTAATCCATAACACAGTTTTTCTCGTACATTTAAAAATTAGTCTTTTAGTTCTTATAATTTTATTTTAATAGATTTTTTTTCAATTTTCATACAATATAGTTTGATGGTATGTAGATCCCCTGTCCTATCAGCATTCCCCCCTGCCCCATTTAATGTACTCTATTATTTTCTTGATGCTCAGTCTGAATAGTTCACAGAAGTTGTTCAAAGTTGCTGTAAAGTTTGCTTTACAACTAAAATGCAACCCAAGGCTTACATTAAAGAATGGCCAAGAACTCTAGACAAAAATGTTCAAACCTCATCTTCTCATAGCCCACGATGAATATACTGGTAAGGATGCTATTCAAAATAATCTCAAAAGCCCTAAAGCTGCTCTGGTGAAAAATTATGTTTGAAAATAATTTTCAAGGGATGAGTTAACAATTTTCTAGGAAACATAAATGAAGTATGGGATTAGTTCCATAATACTTGCTATTAAACTATGTCAGACTAATATTCCTAACAGAAGGCATGCATCAGGCAAGAGGATGATTTATATTACAAAGATCTTGATCTCAGCAACTATTCACATGTAATGTAGGAAGACAAATTACAATTTTCAAAAAATGGATGCCTAGAGATAAAGAGAAAGTAAATTCCTGCACTAGAAAAATCCATACAACATTCCTGTATGTGTGTGTGGTAGTGGTGGCGGGGTGTTGGAGGTTGTGGTAATAGGAAGTTTCTTTTTCTAACTTGAACTTTTACCATGGTTTACATGACTTGAAACACACTTGTAAGTGTCAGCCAGAATTTCCATGCCTTTGAATCTAGATAATTACTTTTAGTAATTTTGCATCACCTAGTGATAAGATTTTCACTGTCTTTCATATTACTTTTGGCCATAAATACAATTGCTTTTGATGTTTATCTTCTTCTATGCTTAACAGTAAAGAAAAAAAGTCATCTCTACCACTGATATTTTTTCAGGGAAAATGATCAATATGAAAGGGTCACCACGTGAAATACAGCTGTGAGGTCATTGTTACTTAGCATCACAGGTTCTATGTAAAAGTATCACCGAGTTATTGTCTGAGTACTCACTGGCCCTTCTGCTGGTAGCACCTGACTAATCTGCTCACCACTTCTGGTCACTAATCCATCCTCCCATCACTGCCCCCAAGAGCTCTAGAAGGAAATGTCATCCTGTGACTTCTGTTGACCATTGAGAAATAGCAAAATCTTACCTCATGCTTTTCTTGGTGGAAAATAATATAAATACAAATGGAATCTAAATCATAAGCAAGGATATGAATATCTCCTCTGTGAGGAAAAAAAAGTTATAAATGTTTGGAGTGATAGTGTGAACTTCAGGTTTGTGTTCATGACTGGCTATAGTTAAAGGGTTTGGTCTGGAAATATGAATAGCTTGGAAGTTCCCAACAGCAACTCTCCTAACTACTTCTATTTATTTTTAAAAATTAATTATTTTTGATATTTTATGTATTATTTTTATTTTATGTGTATAAGTATATTGTCTGCATGTATGTAATTGCACCCATGTCCTGCAGTACCCATGGAGGACAGAAGGGGGCATTGAATCCCCTGGGGCTGGAGTTACAGTTATTAGCCACAATGTGGGTGTTGGGAACTGAACACAGGTCCTCTTCAACAGCAGCTAGTTCCCTTAACCATTGAGCCAGCTCTCCAGTCACCATAAAATTATTTAATATAAAAAAAACTATGTGTATGAGTGTTTGACCTGCATGTATGAAACTGCACCTGTGTCATACTATGCCCAAAATGTCCAGAAGAGGATGACAGATACTCTGGACCTGAAATTAGGACAGTTATTAGGTGCCATATGGGTGCTGGGAACCTAACCTGGGTCCTCTGAAAGAGCGGCCTCTGCTCTTAACTGCTGAGCCACCTCTAAAGCCCCCTTCAACAAATGCCCATTTTTCAACCTTTGATCCCATATTTAGAATATCTACTGTTTTAAGTAGATAAGCTGGCTTTGCTCAAAGTACCTGCACCACACATTTTCCTGAAATAGACATTGAGATCTGGGAAATCCAAGGTAATTCTAATGATGACTCACATTATTATTGCATTAGAATATTTTGCATTTTTACCCAAATATTAGAAAAAACCTGGCAATAGAAGACAAAATTTAAAATAATTCAGTCACTTAGATAAATATCAACAAGCAAAAGACAATTGCTGGTTTATAAAATTGATAAAGTGGATATGGAAGGGAAACTCCAGAAATGGACCTCATGGAATGACTCCTACTATTACTCCCAGCCACTGGGCCTGCTGGAGGATCTACTTGTAGATTCTCTGTTTGTTTCTCAGTTCCTTGGTAATGGTAACACCCATTAAGTTAGTCTCTCTAGTTCTATGAGTCTGGCTTTTTAGATTCCACATACAAGTCAGATAATCCAGATAAGGCAGTAATTATCTTTCTTGTTTGGGGATCAAATATTACAGCTAGGATTTTCAGCATGTTTAATAAAGCACTCTATGAGGCTAGAGACGTGACTCAGTGGTTAAGAGCACTTACTCTCCTCTAGAAGACCTCAGTCACCCTTTTCTCACCTCCATGTGTTTGTATGAATGTGGTGCAGCTACATACATCCAGGCAAGACACCCGTACATATAAAATAAAAAAATAAAAGAAAATTTAAGAAAGTGATGAACCATCATCTATACCCCACCCCACATAATCCTTAAAGGAGTAATTCACATTATGCATTGTTTAAGAATATAAAGTTCCTTTTCCTTACAGACTTTTAATGTATATGCCTCTACATTATTTTGAATATTGTAGCTTTGGTTGTCATTATAATAGTGCCATCCAATTAAAAGCAATAATTAATTAATTTGACTGTTTCATTGTGGGGACCTAAAGGCCCCACCTTGCATAGGCCTGAAAGGAAGTTACTAGGGGTGCGGCCTGGCTTGCTTTGAAAGTCTGAAGAATACTTCTGCACTGCTGAGGAGTGCATGATCAGTGCGTGACCATCCTTAAGATACACCCTCATGGGGGAGGGGGCATTTCCAGGTGCCTTCCTAAGCTCTGTAACACCTACAGTAAATGAGTCCCTGCTTGACTAGGCTCCTGGTTGCACCTGAGTGTTCCCGCTATTGGGGGTGGTGTGGGCTGGCGAATGGTGTGCTTACTCACCCCCAATCATCACTGCCTTGGGGTTGCTGGTTCGAATCCCTGGCAACTGGCGCCCAATGTGGGGCTTGAAGCAAGATGAAAAGAAGAATCAAAAAAAAAAAAGAAGAAGAAAGAAGAGAAACGGATTGGGGCCAATTGAGAAGTTCGGGGTAAGCAGAACACAAAATATGGGTAATAATATTAATAAGTTTGAGGACCCGGTGCTTAAAGTGCTGAGAGATATGCTTTAAAGGAGGGGATTGGATTTGTCAAATCTGGTAGCTCAAAAGAGGCGATTCATTTGGCTCCCTGGCTACTTGGGGCTAATATTTTAACTGGGGATACATGAAAATCATGGGAAGAGTTTGAGGAAAAAGGCAGAAATGCAACAGAAGTAAATCCAAAAGTGGCCAAAGTAACAAGTGGAAACCTGGGGTGTGTCCTGGCCAGATTTAGGGCCTCCTGGGACCCATGAAAACAGGACCCATGGATGCCTTTTTCAGAAGGGTGGGGCAGAACAGAGCGCATGGGGTCATGCCGAATGCCGCCCACCCCTCCCACCTTGAACTAACATGTGAGTGGGTCAGGGGCCTGCACTAAAGCCGGGCAGGGTACCATCCCCCGGCCAGCAACTGGTAGCCATGATAGCTGGGTGCATTTAAAAAAAAAACAAAAAAAAAAAAACAAAAAAAAACACCATTGGCTGGGCACCATGACCGGCTCCAGGACAGCTGGGAAGGCCTGGCCAGGGAAGGTGGCTTTGGGTGGAGGGGCCCGTCCAGTCCATTTTGTGGGCTGCCAGAGATCCACCCCTCCCCCGAGTGTTACAGCCCTGCCAGCAGCAGCGCTCGCCGAATCCCAGGGTGGAGGAAGCCCTTAGTAAAAGCCTACAAAGTTTTCACTGATGGAGGCAGATTTGAAGCTGCAATGGTAGTATTCCCCGGGGGCAGATGAGAAACCAAGAAGATATGTCCACACTTGTGATGGCTCAGCTCAATTCAAGGAACTCATGGCCATTGCTTTCTGACAGTATTCAGACTCCTGTGATCCTTAAAGAGGAAAAAGCCCCTATTTTCTTACAGCATCTTAGGGGACACCAAGGATTGCCTGGGCTTTTATCCCAAGGCGATGCAGAGACAGACAAGATGGCTTATTGTATACAGGTACCACCTCTGCAACAGCCAGGCGTAAACCCCAGGGGACTCAAACCTAATTCCCTGTGGGAAATGGATGTCACACACTATGCTCCTTTTGGAAAGCTTAAATATATTTTTGTGCCCATCGACATATTCTCACATGCCATTGGGCTACCACTCATACAGGAGAAAAGTCTAAACATGCTCAGTCTCATTTTCTCCAGTGCTTTGCTACATTGGGACTGCCCACAATGAATTAAAACTGATAATGGACCATGTTTTGTAAGTAAAAATTTACAAAATTTCTTTTCACTTTGGGAAATTTAACACAATACAAAAATTCCTTACAATCCCCAAGGTCAAGCCATTATAAAATGCAACCACCAAAACCTAAAAATTCAATTACAAAAACAAAAAGGGGGAATAAGCCCCCACCAACAGTTGGATATAGCCTTATTCACTATTAATGTTCTTAATTTTCAAAAAAATCAGTTGGAATCCCAGTTTCAGAAGCATTGGGGACAACAGGAGCAGAGACCTGAGGTATGGGTAAGATGGAAGGACCCCTTTATGGGGCAATGTAAAGGCCCAGATCCATTGCTAACCATGGGTCGAGGCTACCCTACAGGAGATTCAAACCCCATATGGGCACCTGCAACAAACCTAAAGTGGATAGGCCAGGATCCGACTGACTGGTATGACCGTCCATGGACAATAGTTCATGAGACAAAATTCCTCTCTTTATTTATATCCATCAGAGGTGAAGGACCCAGTTCCTTGGCTTCATTGCCAGTCAGCCTCCTTGACAACTGGCTGATTGGCTAAAAGGTACATGGTCTCAGAAGTATTTCAACTTGTCCTACGCCATGACTTACTTTGTTTCTCTTAATAATGCTTATCTTTAAGTGTCTTTACCAGATAATTCACCAACAGAGAACCCTTGGAACTGCCACGGCCCACCACCTCATGATTACGCACTCCCCCAGGACCGCATCCGGTTGCCCACGCTTGGCTAACCGAGTTAGGCAGAGACTAAGACTGTCATGGGCTGGCATTACCCATGTGGTTGCCCTTAACCATGATGCATTTTTAGCCAAGGATGGGTAAGATGTCCTATGACAAGTACTCCTAAGACAGGACATGCACATGGCCAGGTGCATGATCCAATGATGGGCAAGGCTTGGTCAGAGGTGACACAACCTAAGACAGGCAAAAATTCATAAGATTAGAGGAAGAAGATAGCCACCTCTCTTCAGGGAGCCGCCTATGAGGTGGGTAACCTGTGAAATAAAGTCAGTCCAGCCTTAAAATAAAAATCAAAAGGGGGATATGTGGGGACTTAAAGGCCCCACCTTGCATAGGTCTGAAAGGAAGTTACTGGGGGCACGGCCTGGCTTGCTTTGAAAGTCTGAAGAATACTCTGCACTGCTAAGGAATGCGTGATCAGCACATGACCATCCTTAAGATACACCCTTGGAGGGGGGATTTCCAGCTCTGTAACACCTGCAATAAATGAGTCCCGGCTTGACTAGGCTCCCCATTGCACCTGAGTGTTCCTGGTATTGGGGCCTGCGTGGGCTGGTGAATGGCATGCTTACTCATCCCCAATCATCACTGCTCTGGGGGCCACTGGTTCAAACCCCCGGCATTTCATTATTCATTATTTAGACACACATTGCTTAATTTCCAAGCTTTTCAAAACCATTGTTAGTGCTAACTTGATTTGGAAACCATCAGAGAACTTGTCCTTTAGTATTTCAAGTATGTGACATTTGCCAAACTGACTGGATTAAAAAGCACCCAGGGCATTAGTGAACTGCAGCTTTGCTTGTATGTTACTCACTTTCTCATTGCTGTGACAAAATACCTGTCCTAAGCAGCTTCAGGAAGGAAGTGGTTATTTTGCCTCACAGTGACCATCATGGTGGGTAAGGTGTGGTGACAAGAATGGCTCTAAGTGGGGGCAAGAGCTTGGGCTCATTGGGAGCTGCTCACATTGCATCTGCAGTCAAGAAGCCACTGAGATGGATGCTCTATTCCATTTCTTCCTTTCTCTTGTATTCAGTCAAGGATTCCAACTCATGGGAAGGTGCCATTCACATTCAGGATGGGTCCCTCCTCCCTGGTCACACCTAAATGGAAATGCCCTGTGACACATCTAAAGGTATGCCATTGGTGGCTCAAAATCCAGTCAACTAGACAGTGATGATTACCATCATTTGTGACCTTATTTGAAAGAGAAAAAAATACTTGCCAACATAAATGTAAGGGTCTTTACAAGAGGTAGCATAAGGAGGACCTTAAGGCTAATGATACCCCATGAAGGAAGAATAGAAAGCAGGGTGAAGAGGAGGAGGACTCTTGAACCTGGAAGCAGAAACTGAAATTTGGGAGCCTGAAGCCAAGGAACTGAGGCAGCTGCTGGAAAAAAAGAAGAATTTTCCCTAGAATGTGTGAAAGGAGTGCAGCCTTGCTAATCCCAGATTCTGGTCTTTGGGTCTCTAGAACTAAAAGGGAATGCATTTCTGTTGGTATAAGTCATTAAATATGTGGTTGTTAGTTATGACATCCTTAGGAATAAAGACAGAATTTACTTACACTTCTGCTGAGTCACATAGGCTCCAGCACTAGAAACTTTGGATCACATTAATCTAACTGAGCTAACCTAAAGCTAGACTTTATTCAGTGGAGGACTTCGCCTATTTTTGCTGCATCTTTGTTCTTGGTTATGTCATCATTGTGGCCACAAACACAGGCTTAACATAATAAAGATTTTCTTTTGGGTATCTTCATGTGAATGTTAGGAGTATCACTTGGTTTCCCAGTCACAGATTTTGGAAATAGAATTCAGCAGTCACAAATGCTTTAATAACAGTGTTGCATTTTCCGCTGCTGTGGATTTTGGCCCCATCAGTCCTCACTTGGCTTTTTGTCAGTCACTACATTCAATTCTTATTTCTCACTCTTAATTTTAAGTAGTCTATGTTTTATTCCCTCAAAATTATTAATAGGAAGGCATATTATTTGCAGATAGTTCAAGTTCAAGCCATTGGTAGATGAGAAAACCTTAATACTAGTGTTACTAAATAGTGTGAAATGCCTGTTTGGTACAATTCTCAGCTGATTTGAACTGTCGCCACCAAGAAAATGACAGTGTACGTTTTCCGTTGTCACTTTGAGTAAAGATTCTTAAGATGGTTGCTCTGCTACATTTTTGTTTGTTTCTTTTGTGAGACAGGGTTTGTCTGTGACCCTGGCTGGCCTGGAACTTGTGCTATGTGCACAAGGCTGGCCCCCATCTCACAGAGATCAGTGTGGCTCTGCCTCCTGACTGTTAGAATTAAAGACGTGTGCCACCACACCCAGCCAATCCAGCATCCTTTGCTTGTTTCTTTGCACTGTCTAAAATACAGACATGATTTCCAGTCATCACAGAGACAGTTTTGAAACATTAGAAGACCTTAAAATGCAAATACGTGACACAATAGCAGTGAAGAAAGGTACGAAGTAGGAGTCTCCAGTGAATATATGGCTGTGCCACCAGCTTGCACATCTGTCTTCTTAAAGACATTGATGTTTCAAGACCTTTATGAACATTCATAAAACTTACCAAATACTGCAACTTCACAGAATTATTAATAGAGTAAAAATAAATTATTTGATTATAAACAGACTTGTATATTAGACAAACAATTCATAACACAAAAGCACAGAGCATATCTTCTCACCACAACACCCACACAAATAGAAGTGAACTTTGAGAACTCAACTAGTTAAGTCTTTGGAAAGTTGTTCATACAAAATCAGGCTGGCAATGATGATGATGATGATGATGATGATGATGATGATGATGATATTCTACCTAATGTAATTCTTGCCCTTTCTTTGACTATTATTTATACTCTATTTTGGCTGCCTTCTTCCCATCTTTTCTCTATCATATTAGGTTTTCTTATGGCTCTATAAATATTCCATCTACTAATGATATCTGTTCTGTGACAACTTACAGCTCACATTATTTACAGTCACTACTTTTTAGAGAGAAACAAGAAACCATCAAGTGTAATGATTTATTCAGCTGAAGTGCTCTAGTCCTATTAAGGAAGAATAACTGTTATGATTATATAATGGTATATAGAATGCCTGATATTAGCTATTTATTGATACAAGAATGCTTGAGAGCTGCTTCTTCTAATGCTTGTGAGAAGAACACATTTTTCAATCAAACTTAATTTCCTATGTTAGGATATTGACAAAAAACATTTCTTCTCATCAGATACATTGGAGAGCATCATTTTTGCCAGATCCCATATTTATGCATAATCTGTATCAATGTTAAAGTATTATATTTATGCTTACAATGTCCTACCTCTAATATACCAATCTTTAGAAGCAACAAAAAATAATAGAGGACTAGGGAGTTGACTCAGTTGTTGTATTACTTGCTTTTCTGTTGCTGTGATAAAGCACTGTGGTCAAGGAAACTTATATAAGGGGGAGTTTATGGTTCCAGTTTCCAGAGGAATTAGAGTTTATCATGGCAGAGAGACGTGATGGGAGGAGATGGGCAGAGGAGTGCTTACTTTTTCAAGCAGGCACAGGAAGTAGAGAAAGACTAAAAATCCAGCAAGGCTTAAGAACTGTCTAAACCTGTACCAAGTGCTTCCTCCAGCAAGGCCACCTCTTCTAAGACCTCTCAAAACAGTGTAAACAACTGGGATCTAAATGTCCAAATCCTTGGAGCTGCTGCGAGACATTTTTGTTCAAATCAATGCAATGGTTAAATCACGTTCCATGTAAACAAGTGTACCAGAGTTCAGATTTCCAGAATCCATGTAAATGTTGGTTGAATATCCTGACCCACATTTAATTCCAGCCTCATAAAGTAGAAAGGGGAACCCCAGTGAATAAGTGTATTTATGAGCTCTGGTTTATTGAGAGAAGATGCCTCAATGAGTAAGGCAGAAGAGCAATGGAAGAGGATTCCAGAAACAAACCACAGGATTCCATTTGCACATACACACGAATGAGCATCACTTCCCCCTATGTATGCCTTCATACATGAGAGCAAGCTTACATAAATCTACAGCTGCAATGTACTCTCACACACACAAAGAACAAAAAGACAGTAGGAATAGGTGTTGAGCATACTGATTTACACATTGCTTTGAAAATATACTTTGGAGGAATCAGGAGCCAGAGACATGAAGCTTCTTGATAGTCAGTCTCCTATTTTCTCAGAGTAATAAAGAACAGCTGTCATCTCTAAAACATAAAAGTTTTGCAAATGTCTGTGTTATGATTCAAATAGGATTTGTTCCAATGAAGATTTGCTTTGATTCCCAAGGTAATAATCTGAGGGATGTTGTAAACTTTAAGGGAGACCAGTGTCTTTTTCTCACAGTATTTATTTTATGTAGTTGCCTTCTCATATGAGTGGTTTGTTATAAAGCAAGCTGGCCCCTCCTTTTAGTTTCTTTTGCACACAAATTTATGCAAATATCCCACTTTCTACTCTTTTGCAGGCTCCAAGCATGTAATGTCATAATGTCATTCTTTGTCATGATAGAATACAGAGCCCTTAACAGATATGGCCTTCCAGATTAGATATTTCAGCTCCCAAAATCATAAGCCAAATTGAACACCTCTCTCTCTCTCTGTGTCTCTGTCTCTCTTTGTCTCTCTCTCTGTCCCTCTCTCTCTGTCTCTCTCTGTCTCTCTCTGTCTCTCTCTTCTTTATTTAGACGTCCTGTTTCTGTCATTTCCCTCACCCAGTACACAGCTTCTTTATTGGTCTACCTCTGTAGCCATCATCACTGATGCAATGGAGACAATACTTCAGTCCCCTGGCTCTCACCAGTGCCTCTGTATCTACAGGTTTCTTATTAGTATCACTGTTTGGAAGTGAAATCTTATTTCTTGGAACAACCAAACTCCGTTATTAGCCATTTTATCAGTCATTCCTTGATGGTTTCTTTGAATTCTGCAATAGTGAATGCAACTCCTTCAGTTCACTCTACACCTTGTGTTTTAAATGTCTGTTGCCTTAAACTAAATTCAGATGCCTCCACTTGGATACCTCACTGACTCCACAGTGTACAACTGAATGTTGAAAATTTTAATATGAACAAGAAGTATAAAGACCAAATACTCTGAAGATTAAACACTGTAAGCAAGTCTGTTCTGAAACTCAGAGTAAGTTTCAAGTTAGGAGTAAAATTTATTCCATATTAATAATTTCCTCACATACAACAACCCATTTATTTCAATATACACTTAAGATACAAACCTAACACACTAGAAATTCATATTTAACTGATACTATTGGAAATACTCAAATTGAGCAAAAGTTGGTTATACTTGATACTCTCAGTTTCTTTGCTTATTTGACTTCTGAATTTGTCAGATACATTGTCAGAAAGGACTTAAAATCCCTCCAAACACCTTAGCCTTAGGAAAAAAGAAGGCAAGCTTGGACACCCACACAAGCCAACATTGCATTCAGCCTCCAAATATGTCAAGAGAGTGAGTGAATAATGTGTCTGAATATGGCATATTCAACAGAAAGTGGGTCACTGGTGGTTATGATTTGGGAAGTTGGAAAGTATTAATCATTTGCTAATGGTCAGCTCTGCTCCATAACTCACAAGATGGATTGCAGAGAAATGTGCAGGTCTATGATTTGAAATGTCACAGGTTAACTCTGTTTCTTCATTGGCCATTTAAGAAGATGAAAAGTTAGGATTTGGGGCTTTTGCTGTTGTTCCTGTACTGACATATATGCACAAGGGATAACATGTTTAATGTCACAAAAATGCCAAAAGGTAGATGAATGTCACTTTGGTACCTCCAGTGCCCATTGCACTCTCATTGAGCATTGGGAAAGATTGCATGTCCATCTTCAAATGGTAGAGTCTACATGATAGGGTAAAACTGAAGACCAAACAATCAAGTTCCAGAATATGGAATAACAGATTAAAACCATAAGATTCTATGCCTGAAAACGGTGCCCTAACCCAGATCAGCAAATGCTTTTCTGTTGAATGTAGACGTTTGAGGAAGGAGTGGGTTGAGATGTAAGGAGACTGTTAATCTGCATACCAAGTACTCCCATCAACACTCTGTTTCTGTCCATGTGTGATAATTGATAGTGACGATCAACTTGACAGTATATAGAATCTACCTGTAGACAAATCTCTGACATATCTACTCATTGAGATGAGAAGATCTTATACTCATCACTTTCTGCTTCCTGATTGTGAATGCAATGTTGTCAGTCGCCTCTTATTCCTGCCTCCACATCGTCCCTGCTCTTCTGAACTTTATGCATCTCTGGAACTGTGAATTCAAATAAATCGTTTCTTCATTAAATTGCTTTTGTCCGGTATTTTACCATACATACAAGAGAGGGCACTCATTGTGTTTGTGTGCTTGATACCAAGCCTAGAAACCCGAGTTCAATCCCTGGAACTCACATGATGGAGGACAGAGCTGATTCCTGCAGGATGTCCTCTGATTTTCACACATGCAACATGCAACTTGGCATGGATTTGTACACACACACACACACACAGTAGGCATACAATAAACAAATGTAATAAAAAATTAAAATTATTTTTATTTGCCTTTCAGGTCACTCACTTCTGATAGAAGTGACCTCCAAGGCTAAATTCTGTCTCACATGATGAAATTAGAGGGAGGAAGAATCTGAGTTAACCTGAATTGAGTTTTCATGCACCCATAATATGTCTTCAGTGTGCAAAGCTGCTGAGATTTCAGAGTTTATTTGTTGCTACAAAGTATACTGGTCTATCCTGATTCACTCAACTCCCCATTATTAACGATGCAGAGTCAATTCCCCATAGAACAATTTGTTTTGCAAGTCAGTCTCTGAGATTAAGGATTATGAACAAGACTTTGAAACAATACAATTGGGCAGGTCCAACATGAAAAAAAAATAAGCCAAATAGTATACTGGAGAAATCAGAATGCAAAGTTACAAACATAGAAAAAGCTTTCTACCATATAGGTAGTTAACGCCTATCAAGCTTAGCTTTCTATATGTTATATAATTGGTAATAATCATCTGTATTCTCCCAATATCTGAGAGAACAGCCTTTCTTGTAATACATCTGAGGGTTATTTTTATAACTTATAGCTATTCAACATTTTAGTTCAATAAGCAGGAATTTTCTTCTGCTGGAATATTTTCTTTATACCTACATCATATTTCACATCTAGGAACTAATGCTGCTCAATTCAGTCATCTTATTCAAATACAGAAAGGCTTTATGTACATTCCTTATTTTTTACTAACACTGTCATTGGACTTTGTTTTTATTAAATATTAATACATTTGTCTTCAAGAAAAATTAAATTTCTTTCCAAGCAAATCCCATGGAAAGAGAAAATTAAATAGAAGGGATTATGATTGGTATTGTGTTCGAGGGTATGTCATTCACATTAATCCTATTCTAGGGCCAATTTTTATTACGGAACAGAACTTTATATTCAAGAAGTAGGCAGGACTGTCAGAATTAAAGTAAACAGAGAAATTGAGTATTTTTTGTACTGTAAGTTCTATAGTACAATAAGATCTTTAAAAGCATAT